>NC_091793.1:15974393-16277424 GCF_041296235.1 Equus asinus | reverse complement strand
TCTGGATAGAAATTCCATGCTCCTCGTGTACCAGGGCAGGCGTGGGGTGGCCTGTGGGGCCACTAGCAACTCTCCTCGTTTTTCACAGCTGAAATGTGTCCTTGTCCCCTTTCAACCCCCCCGCCCCAGCTCCTGTGCCCTGGAAGCCCGATTTCTGACACTACCAGCAGCTAGAGTTATATTGAATCAGGCTATTTGCAAAAAGGGGGTCCTCAGCTGCCAGGCCCCTGTGGGCACCGTGTGAGCCCGAGCTGGGCTGTACTCGAGGTCCAGAGGGAAGAGGCGGTGCGTGCTCTGTCAGCTGTCCTGGGCTGTTTTGGGGTGCCCCAGTCTGTGGTCTTTTCCTGGGGAGAGCCCAGAGCTGCTGTCCTGTCGGCTCCAGGTGGGGTTGGAGCTGCCCCAGCCCGGGTACAGCAGGCAAGGGTGCCGCAGATGGGATTTCCTGACCAGGCCGTGGTGGCACAGGCACTGGGCCCAGGGTTAGTGAGTGGCATCAGTGCATGCTGGGCCCCGCAGCAGGCCCTTTTCGGCCCATCCTGATGGTAGCAGAGGCAGGGGGCACGTCCCGGCCATCCAGGTGAGGGCTGTGCGGCCTCAGGGCAGTCCTTTCTCGGGAGTGCTCCCTGTCCTGTAAAATAGGACAGTGACGTGCTCCAGGCCAGAGGCCCATCCTACAGCCAAGATAACTGAGGTCAAGAGAGGCTCTCAACAGTGAGTGAGGCGGGAGGCAGGATTTGAACCCGGAGCCGCGTGACTCGTGGTCCTGGGCCCTCACTGCATACACTCGGGGTGTGTCGGGCTCCTGGGTTTCTGTCTCCGTCTTCAGAGAGGGCTTGATCTGGGCACAGAGGGTTTAGGGTGAGAGCCTTGCCGCAGGCTCAACCCAGCTTGTCGGGGCCGGGGGCGTGAGCACGTTCTTGGGTTTGAAACCACCAGGAAGTCCCCTCCGGCCTCTCAGGGCCGCACAAGTCCCATGAAGCCTGGTGTCGGAGGCTGGAGAGCTGGTCGAGGAAGAGAGCTGTGAGCTGCTTGGGGTGGCTCTCAGCCCCAACGGCTCCCTGCCCCAGCGGCTCCCACAGCCCTCTCCCCCGGCAGGGGCCGCCCTCAGAGCTCTTGTGACCGCCCCCAGCTCTCTGTCCCCCGTCCTCCGTGACAGGGTTCTGGGGAAGGTCTTGCTCCCGAGAGGACTGAGATGGCCACATTCTTGCAGCTGAGGGTTCATGGGAACCGTATGCCTGCCCCTGGGTGTGTTCAGAGGGAGGACGGGGTGGGAGGGAACCAGGATGCTCCCGGAGACTTGGTACCTCAACTCCCCTCTTCCTCCCGGCCACCCCACTCATACTCAGCTTGGGGCAGAGGTTTGAGAAAGGAGTGGGCCTGGATTTCTCACTCGACCCATGAGTCTGGCCACGCCCCAGCAAAATTCCTAGCCATGGCGAGTCAGACCTCGGACTGGATTTGCCGTTGTGTTGTCACAAACAATGAGCCATTCCTGCTTTGGGAGAGCCTGCACATCAGCTGGAGGCCTGAGCCCGAGGCTGGGCGAGAGCAGAAGCTCAGGCCTTGGAGTTGCCCTGGGCCATATGCCAGCTCCTGGGCCTTAGCTCAGCCCTCGGGGCTTTGCTATCCTCACTCGGTTGGTCCCAGGATGTCCCCTCACTGGCTCACTGGGAAGACCCAAAGCTGTGTCTGCACCTTCTAAGTCCTGGAATGTGAGCATTGTTCCAAGAGTGAGTGGGGGGCATTTCCTGTCATCCTGGGTGCCTCCTGGGGCTGGGCACCGTGCTAGGCCAAGGGACAGAGCTGCATAAGAGACGCTCCCTGCTGTAGAGCTGCCAGCCTAGCGGGGGAGACAGGCAGTGCGAGCATCCATGAGCTGATTTTGAGGACCCCCCGGCCTACTGCTGGAGCTGGGGAGATAGATCCCTGACCCAGGAGGCCTCCCTGGAGGGGGTGACCTAAAGGATGGGTAGGAATTAGGCCTTTGATGGCAGGAGGACATTCCAGCCCCAGGGAACAGTGGGTGCCAAGGCAGGGCTGGAGCGAGGGCGTGGGGGCACCTCGAAGGGGTGACCGTGCTCCACCGGGAGCAGGCATCCTGAGTCCCGTCAGCCCCCTTCTCTGCAGACACTGGAGGTGTGTGTGGCTGGGCTTCGAGGGAGCCAGTGGTTGGGGTTTGGTTTTGGGTGCGAGTGCAGCACCCCAGGCGGGGTTGGGGCAGTCGGCCCGTCAGATGAGGCTTTCCTTGCTGGGCTCTGCCTCCGAGGAAAGCTCTTATCCTCTGGGCGCCTGGGAACCTCGGCTGCAGCATCTGCAGGTCAATGAGAGGCGGGGTAGGGGCCGTCCGGAGCCCCCTTCCTGTTCCCGGGGCCGACTGCCACCAGGCCTGTGAGCTGACTCCTTGGTCACTTTGTGTCTTGCAGAATGTGGCTCCTCCCAGGGCACCCCCAAGAAAGTGGGCACCCATCATGGCCTTTGGAAGATGCTCCGGGACTGCACCAGGTAGATGGTCTTGGCCCTGGGCCTGGGCAGGGAGGCAGCCCGGGGAGGTGGGCCCGCCTGGCTGGGAGGGAAATGTGGACACATCTTTCAGAGACCCCAGTACCAGCCCCACCCTCGCAGGTCCCAACCTCTAGTCTGGCCCACCCTGCCCAGAGTGCCTGAGGAGCTCAGCCTGCCCCTGGCAGGTGGAAGAGACCCCGCCCCACAACCAGGAGCAAGGGAGTAGAGCAGAGGACGCCCTGGCCTGCTGTGGTCCCCCGAGCCCTGCCACCTGCCCTGTGCCCTGATTACAGCGCTGACTCGCCTCCTCAAAGCACATGGAAAAGGGGAGGGCGGGAGGGCCGAGGTGCTGGTGCAGAGACTCCTGAGCAAGTTCTGTGCTATCGCCACCTGCAGCCGTACTAAGCAGCGAGCACGTGCAGCCCCTAGCCCACCTCCTACCAGCCGTGCAACTGGACAGACTTCTGTGGTGCCCAGAGCCTCAGTTTACCCTTCTGTAACTGAGGCAGGAACACCTCCTGGTGGAGTTTTGGGGATGGACAGCGAACCCCTGAGTGCCCATGGCTTGAGTGAGAGGGCGGGACACAGTCTTTGTACACCGTAGGCACCAAGAAGCAGCAGGGTTTATAATTCACTGAAAGAACTCCCCAGGCGTCTGCCCCTGGTGCTCTCCTGGCCTCCTCTCCCTCCACTGGACCTCACAGGGTCCAGTTCTATCCATTTCTTACTCCGGGATTGTGTTCTGGGTGCTGAGTGAGACGAGACGGTGGGTGGAGGCAGCGTGGGGACACGTGAGCAGCCTCAGCTCCAGGTGGCCGGGGACTGTGTCGGCAGGGTCTCTGAGGCAGCCAGGAGGGTCTCAGCAACCCAGGAACCCAGGCCTGCTCTGGCTACGTGGCTTTGGGTCAGTCTCAGCCTTGGGGAAGGCATGGAGGTGGCCCGAGCAGCGAGGACACTGTTGGAGGTAGCTGAGTGGGCAGAGGTGACCACTCTCAGGCTTCAGGGTCTGAGCAGCTCCATGTGGTGGTCATGGTCTCTTGGCCCATCACCGGAACAGGGTGCCCACCGCCCACGGTAGGTGCTGTGTGGGGCCTGCCAGAGGCCTTGCCTAGCCATACTGCAGACCCTCAAGGGTCTCTGTCAGTGCCTTCTGCAGTGTCTCCTGGAATAGCACCCGAGGGCTCGTGGCAATGGCCACGCCGTGGCTGGGCACTAAGCCACAGCATCGGGCCAGGCTCCTGGGTCCCAGCCCCACCCGGCCTTCACTGCTCTATGGTCTTCAGAAAGCCACGGCCCCTCCCTGGGATTCTGTTTTCTCATTTGTAAAAAAGGGCATCCAGACTTCTTCCTGCCTCACTCCCAGGCCCCAGAGGAGCTGAAGGGGGGCCAGGCCTGGCTGAGAAGTGGGGGTCTAGCTTGGGACCAGTGCAGCCGCCACGTGCAAAGATGAAGCCTGCACGTATGACCCTCGCTGATTGGATGGGCAGGAAGAGCACTAAGGGGTCAGTTAATTTCTTGTTTTTGTGTACATATATATATATGTGAAGCTGCTTAGAGCAATGTGGACAGTGTAGCAGAATAAAAAGAAACAGCTGAGGAAACTGGAGCCCAGGGAAAATCACAGGCAGGCCTAGCAGAAGCTGTGTCGTATAGGAGCCTTGCAGTTGCTGGTGTGACCTGTGAATTCAGCTCCAAGATTCCCAGCAGCCAAAGCAAAGAGGGGAAGACTATCCTTTGCAGGAAGTGATGTTGGGGAGCACTGTCTTCAACACTGGTGCTGAGAGTGAGCTGGTGCTGACACTCAGGGTGTCCCAAAGGCCCCGATGAGGCCAGGGGAGAAAGAGAAGGAGGGAGCTCCCCGCTGCTCCATGCAGCCGCATTCCTCTCATCACGCTGAATGCCGTCGTCGTTTCATCTGATTCTCCCCAGCCCTAAAGCCTAGGTCGAGAGGGGCATTGAGGGCCCAGGCCAAACCCTCAAGCCTCACCAAGCCTGACTTTGAACTTGCATCTCTCTGGCCCCCAAATCCACATCCTTGCATCCC
The DNA here is from genome assembly GCF_041296235.1 of Equus asinus. Lineage (NCBI taxonomy): Eukaryota > Metazoa > Chordata > Mammalia > Perissodactyla > Equidae > Equus > Equus asinus. The sequence continues at coordinate 16,272,878 of NC_091793.1, read as the reverse complement.
CATCTGCTGCCCTTTGGAGAGGGGTGATCCCAGAAAACCTGGGTGTTTCAGGGGTGACTTTGGGCACAAAGTCACATAGATGGGGCAGCTTCCTGGCCCGCGGGGTCCCCTGGGAGCCTCTGGGTGGTCTCTGAGCTGTGCTGGGCTTCTCGGGGTCTTAGGGCAGGCTGGGCTGGAGCTCACAGGGCACAAATGCAGAACGTGACCCCCACACAACTTGGGGCTCCTTCCCAGGATGTAACCAGTGTCTCTCCTTCCTTCCAGGTCTCACCCCTTCTTTCCAGCTGCTTCATTCCCTGCGTGACACCGGAAGCTCGGACAACAGTGCCAGCTCAGGTCAGTGCAGCGCTTGAATGTTGAAAATCAGGGCTACCCATCCCCTCCCCCCAAGTGCCACCCGGGGCTGGGCGTGCCTGAAACAGGACACACGCACGTGTAACTTACACGTGTGCACACGCCCACGCGGCCTCTGGAGGACTGAGGAGCCAGGCAGGCCCTTCTCACACACTCATCTGCCCGGGCTCGGCTGGGTCTGCTCTGACCTCCCGCCAGCCTTTCTGCGTCCAAGGGATCCCGGTCTCCCAGAAGTCGGGCTCGCCCGGGTCTCACCCCGGGAAGCTGGACTCTGGACCGGCTTTCTGGCTCCTTCCTGCGCATGCATTGAGTGAAGCTCCCTTTGTGAGGAGCCAGCTGTCTGAGAGGGTCCATGGTGGGAGGACTTGGGCCAAGTGCGGGGACCTTACGTAACCAGGGGCAGTTGCAGTCTGTGGAGCTGGACAGAGCTCAAGGGCCCAGCAGGTGAGGAGGCCCCCAGCCTGCCACTTCCTATCACAGCAGCCCCGGGGCCCCTGCCCATGCCCCACCCGCCCCCAGAGCCAGCCCACAGTGCCGACTGTCAGGCCCACTTGGCTGATTCTGGCCTCCTGGGGAGTGGGGGGACCAGACAGGCGTCATCTCCCCTCCCCGCTGTTGCCATGGCCGGGGGCAGGCACGCCTCCCAGGCCTGTGTAGAAAGGACCTCGGGCTGCTGTGTCTGGGCCTGGGACCCCTCTGCCATCTGGGCCTCGCGTGTCTGCAGGTCTAGCTTGCCTGCCAGACTCCACAGACTCTGCCCCTGGGGCTTTCGTGTCTGCACGCAGGGCTGGTGCTGGCTTGTGCCCGAGGGTAGGGCAGGACATGGGTGAGGAGGGAGGAACCCCCGAGGGACAGGAGGGACAGAGAGGACGGGAGACATCGGTGGAGGGGTGGGGATGACATAGGAAGGGGAAGAACAGAGTGGAGGCAGAGAGAAAGCAGAGTAGGGCTCGAGGGGGAAAGGAGGCACAGAGCAGGGCTACAGGAGGCTGCGCAGGGCTGTCGCTGGGGCAACGGCCTGAGGGTGCACCTGGCCCCAGAGGTCCCACGGGCCTGCTGGGCTCTGCCCGAACCATCTAGCCCAGGTGCTTTCCTGGGCACCACTGTGAAATCCTCCAACATCCCATGGGCAGCAATGGTGGCCTTCAGAGTCTAAATGAAACCCAGGCCCCGTCACCTCACACAGGCTTGGGCATCAGACTATGCACCTGGCTCCTGACCCTCTGGCCCTGACAGGCACGAGCTGGAGGTGGTGAAGGCGCATCCCCAGGAGCAGAGGAGGGGACTCCGGGGGAGGCAGGGCTGGCCCATCTGGGAGGCCAGAGGGGCTCCCAAGCCTGGGCGATGGGGCCTGTGCACAGCCACTGGGTCCCAGGACATGCGAGGAAGGACCCGGAGCAGAGTAGGATGGGCCTAAGGGGAGTGGACAGTCCAGGGTGGGACTCGTGTCCCCCCATACTGCACAATGGATGGAAGATGCAGCCCACACAGAAGAAGTAAGCCACACAGTGGGTCTTTACTTAGCGCTCATCCAGGGCCTAAGTGATCACCAGGATAACCACACAGCTCGGTCACTGTAAGGATGAGAGCATGGCCAGGGCCAGGGGGAGGACCCCATCTCCCACATATGTACGTACCCTCGTTCAGTGGCAGGACCACCAGCAAGGTGGGGCTTGTCATCTCCGTTCTGTTCATCCAGAAAGGGAAGTTTAGGGGCTGAGAATAGCCCAGCTCCGGCCTCACCTGCGGCCCTTGAAGGCTGTGGGGACAATGAAAACCCTTTGGGAGGCCAGCTGGGGCTGCGGGAGCATTGAAGGTTTAAAGGGGACAGTGACTCACTGGGCCAGGTTTCTTTTTGAACCGACTTGAAATTGCTGTCCTTGCAAGTCTACCCAGCCTGGACCGAGGGTGGGGACAGGTTTCGTTCGGTACAGGGCGGTACCCTCGGCCTCCGCTCCCTGGTGCCTCGCCCATGCTCAGTGGCAGACAGGAGCCACATGGGCCCTCTCGGCACCCAGCGCTGGCCGGGTCTCTGAAGGGAACCATCCCTGTCCGCCCTGGCGCCCTGGGTTCCTGTGATGGGGAGGCTGCCCCGTTCTTCAGGACTTGGTGCACAGGTGGGTTCACTGAGGCTGGGGTGACAGGCCCGACACCCCATGGCAGAGCTGTGTTGAGAAGCAGCATCTGCTGGCTCCAAGACTGACCCATGCTTGGTGCCCACAGCCTGGAGCAGGGCCCCACGGTGATACAGAGACGTGACCGCCAGTGGGCTCTGCAGGTGGCACACGCCGTACTTTATCTCTTTACCTTTGGACAATAGAGGGCCTCCCAAGGTAGGCCCAAAGGGGCAGGAATTGCTCTCACAGCACATCTCAAGGTGCCCTTTATTGACCCAGACAGAAAAAATGAAGGCCTTGAAAATACCTTGCATTTGATCTGGTCCCAGTGACAATCTTGATAAAACGCGGAACGATGGCCCTTGTTCAGTGCTGCCCTATCAGCTCTGCGCAGCATCCTCTGGCTGGGAGCAGGTAACCCCTGACCGCAAGGAGGGACGTGACAAGCAAACCCTGTCGGGACGAGGACGGGGTGCGAGGATATCCCCACCCTATAAGGCGCACCTGGGCACAAAGCAACTTTTCGATGCGGTTCGTGCTTGCTAGGCACTTTCTGTTCCTGTGGGCCGTGCCCTGAGCCTGACGCCCACCCTTCTATGCAAGTCATGGCTCTTCCTGGCAGCCCTGCTGGTGGGCATATTTCAGTGCCACGCCCCTGTAGGGACTGAGCTCAGAGAGGTCAAGGACGACCTGCAGGGCAGGGGGCTGGCTTCAACCTGCCCAGAAGCAGAAACACATCTGGGTTCCAGGAACGTGCGGTGTCCCCAGGGTGTCGGGGTTTCCTTGCGGGGTCGGGGCTGCCGCATCCTGGGGGTCGGCTGGGGATGGGGTCCAGAGTTCAGGCTCTTGTTGGGATGGTGCCCTGGGTGGCTAGAGGGTTTGTAAGGAGTCTTCCTGCTGGAGTGAAGCCAAGAGGCCCCCAGACCGAGGGTCCTGGGGTCCTGCCCTGGACTGAGCTCGGCCAGACACCTGCTCTCAGACATTTCTCTGTTTGGAGGCCTTGTTCCCCACACCTTACTGAGCTGAAGCTCAGCCGTGTCCAGCTCTGGGCAGAGAAATATTTGAACCCAGGCCTCTGGCAGTGAGGTTCCATCTTCCCCAGCGAGCTCCGTGGGGCGGCTCCCGAGGAGGAGCCGCTCCTGGGAGATGTCCTACGAGAGGACGGCTGTTTTCTTCACACCAAGGGAGTTGTCCAGACGACTGCCATTACACGCGACGGTGGTACCCGCCCTCCATGCTGTGCGGTGTTGCCACGGCAGACCCCACCCTGTAGACAGGGCGAGGCTTCCCTCCTGATTCCACGCTTGTTTCGTGACACAGGCCCTGCCCTGGCTCCGGATCGGCTGGTCCCTGTCAGAATGCCAGGTGCGTGAGTAGCACCTCCCCCTGACCCAGGTGTCCTTCAGGGGCCTCACTGCCAGCCACAGCCAGGGCCACTACACAGCGACCCCTGGGCCTCAGTCTGTCTGTCTGTAAAGTGGGATTGGTCTCGGCCCCAGGTTTCCACTCTGCGCGGGCCGGGAGGGGTGGCCCAAGGCTGGACCCTCGGCCGCAGGGCAGTCTTGCTTGTCTGCCTTGTATTTGGGCTCTGGGTAAAACACCGTCATTGCCAGCCTCTGCTGCGGGGCCGTCTGGTCCAGCACGTGTCTGCTGGGGCCACAGGGCCGGGCCTCTTGTCCAGAGGAGGTAAGGAGGGGGCTCCGCAGAGGGGACACGAGCTAGGGGTGCTGGTCACCAGATGGAGGGTGGAGAAGCGGCTAGTGCTGGCGGGCAGGGAGTCAGGTACTGAGGAGGTGGGGAGGGGGTGCGGCTGTGCGTCCCTGGAGCGGGTCCTCCTGGTGACCCCTTGGGGGCCACTCTGGCACGGCCGGTCCTGCCAGCTGCCCCTGTGCCAACCAACACTGGGCGGGAAAGAGCCACTGGCCTGGACCACAGGGTGGGAGATGCCGGGATGTCCCTGGAATGCAGACCAGCTCCTGGGCCACCTAGTTGGAGGCCATCTCGACCTTGGGTAGAGGAGGATGGCCCTCCCCGGGTCTGGGGCTAAGTAGGATTTTCATGGTGGGAGGTGGCGAGCTTGCTTCACCACTGCCTCCCTGTAGCGGTCACTGCCTTCTGCTGGGCCGCCTCCCCGGGAGCACGGGTGCCACTGCCCTGGGCAGGAGCCCATCGTCCCAGCACCTCCTGGAGCCCCTTCAGGGGGTGACGGGGCCTCTGGGAGCCCAGGCGGCTGGGAGCTTGGGCAGACAGAAGGTTCCGGAGAGGGTGCCGCCTGCCCCGCTCTCTGGCCAGGCCCGCCCAGGCCTGAGCGCAGGACCGGCGGCCGCTTCCAGAGAGGAAGTTCCTCCTCCCGCCGCTGCGGGGCGCGGCCCTGCCCTCTGGCTGCCCGCCTTTGTCTTCCGCGGGCTCCACAAAATGGCCGCCGCAGCCCTCCGCCATTTTATGTCTGAGGCAGGTGGACGGCCGCCTTGGCGGGAGAGGGAGGGCACCCCTGGCCCGAGTGGCCTGGACAGAGCCCAGCGCCGCCCGCCACCGCCCGGCCTTGGCCGTGGCCACCCTGGGCTTGGCAGCAGCCAACCTCTTGGCAAGGTGGTCCTGGAACCCCAGCTCATCCCCCGGCCCCCTCGCCACCCCTCACGCTAACCCGCCAGCAGACTGAGATGCTGCAGAGCGGGCTGGAGAGCTGTAATTAAAGCCATGCTCCTGGAGGGGGGCCTTGGCCGCCCGGGGCCGGCACAGAAGGTTCTAGAAACAATGCTTGTCCTAGGGTGTGGGAGGGGGTGCCCTGGACACGCCGTGAATGGGGCGGCTGTGTCTTAGGCTGCACTGGGGAGCTGGCCTCCTCACCCCCTCACTTGCCCAACGAGCCTTGGGGCTCCCTGGTGGGCCTGTGCCGGGCACCGGGACTCACGGTGGCCAGCCAGCCTTCTATCTGGGTGCCGCCACAGCTCGTCCTCTGGAAGCAGGGCCAGGGGGCTTCCTGGAGGAGGTGAGCTCTGTGGCGAGGGAGTGGCCACCGCCCTGTGTAGCCGGGCTCCCTCGGTCCTGGCCGGCTGGGGTTCTGCGACACCCGGAGCCGGGGGTGAGCCTGACCCTGCCGGCCCCGTGCCCTCCATGGCCCTCACCTCTGTGGGACCCACATCCGCCGAGACCCTAGTTACCCCAAGAGCACCTTCCGGGGCTGGGAGCAGCCAGGCATCTCCCTGCTCAGGGTGGCCTTCGGCCCCCTCTCGCCTCCTGCTCCTGTTCTGCGCCCCATGTTAGCTGCCCACCCCTCTGACGGCGCCCAGCGGATCCGCGGCAACGCAGGGCCGAGGGGAAGTGGTCAGGCAAGAAGCAGGCTGCCCGCTGGCCAGCGAGTCTTGGCAGCAGGGACTGGAGGGTGGTACAGAGGAGACACCATTGTCTGGAGCCAGCTCCAGGCCACTCGCTGTGGGACAGTGCGCTCTACCGGCCTCGGCAGGTGGACAGGGGCACGGTGCCTCCAGGAGCCGCCAGCCTGCCGGGCATCAGTGGGTGCCCGCGGTCCCCCGCGACAAAGTCCCCAAACGGCAGTGCACCTCCTGGAGGAAGTTCACAGAAATGTCCACGTAGAGAAGCCAGGAATGGCGTTTGAGGAAAGTGTGTCATTTTATGGAACTGTTCTCCTTTCTCTTGCCGTGTGGGGTCCGCCAGGCAGACCCGGGGACAGACCCTGCCCCGTATTCTTGCGTGTCATGGGAGAGGGACAGAAAGCACACGTGTGGCAGGCGGCCCAGGGAGCTGCGGAGTGCCTTCCCCAGACACCTGTGGCCCGCCAAGCCCTCCAGGCTGGGAAGGTTGCTGGACGCGGCCCCGGGCCCTTCCCAGACACCCTCTCCTTCTGGTTCCCAGAGAGAACATTCCGTGGCCAGGAAGCGAGGTCTGCTCAGGCCCCCCTCCCTCTGGGGAAACCCAGCCAAGGGCTGCATGGTGGGACGCCCAGATCAGCACTATGGGTCCGCAAGCCAGGCCAGGCCCGAGCCCCCCCGGGGGGCCAGGAGCCCGCAGCAGGAGGGCCGTCGGAGGGCGCTGCTGCCACATGGGGCTGCCGCAGGGCGGGGTTCACACTGGGCATTTTTAATGATGTGGTTGTGTCTGGTCACCCTTCCCCTCCCCAGCTCTCCTCGCCTTGTGACCCAGACTGCGGCTTGAACTGAGAATATTTTCAGATAAATACACGCCTTAGCGGTTAAAACTATTGCCTAATGGTTAAACGCCAGACGGTGACGCCTACAGGATCAGAGAGGGCTCTGTGTTCTTGCTTTTCCCCTTGGACTCCAAAGGGACTCCAGGCAAACCCCGGACTGGTGACGAGCAGCTTCCCCCGCTCCCAGGCACAGAGGCAGCTGAGGCCAGAGGCACTGACTTGCCTGAGGCCCATTGCTGAGCAGTGGAGGTCAGAACAGTGGCCTGGCAGCCCCAGAGCCAACTGTCTCCTTGCCCCCATGCCCATGGCCCCTGTGATGCAGGTGTGTCTGCAGAGCAGCGCTCTGCTTCCCAGGTGCTGCTGTCATGCTGGGGGCTTCCAAACTCTGTGGGCAGTGACACTCGGCCCCCACTGTGTGCCTGGCCCTGCTCCAGGCTTGGAGCATCACGACAGGTCTGTGCCCTGGGGAGTGGACATTCCCCACACCTGGCCACCTTCCTCTTGAGAGCTTGGAGGTCTCTGGGGACAGGAAGGCAGGGAGCTGGGGCAGGGCACAGACTCCGAGGGTGGGGGGTCCTGCCCCAGATCATGTGGGCATCCATTTCGGGGAAGCTAGACAGAGAAGGGTGCTAACAAGAGAGCCTTGAGGAGAATGAAGGGTCTGAGGTCTGTCCCTGACTGGGGCTCCTGGCTGGAGGTGCCATGTCCCCACCTGTGTGGCCTGTGCCGCCCGGAGGTGTGCAGGCTTGTGGGAAGAGCCTGGGGTCAGAAACATCCGATTCCAGTTCTGGCTTTGCCCCTGCATGCTCGAGGGGTGCCCTTGGGGACGAAGAGGCCACGGGGCTTGCATTGGCTGGGCCATTGGAGCCTGAAGCCAAAGGAAAAGTCAGCAATCATGACCTATTCTACCTTCATTCAGGTTTGATATCTTTAGATCGTGGATCTTTTGCATTCTTTTTGCAGTTTTTAAAATTTAACGTTGAAGTATTTGTCTTGATGGCTGAGTCTTGGCGCCCCATCAGTTGTGGCCCGAGGCAGGTGGCCGGCTGGCCTCACTGCGTCCTGGCCCTGCCAGGCACACGGTGGGCGCCCAGCCCCAGCCCGGCCTGGTCAGTCCCAGACTGCCTGGTGCACACGTCTCGTTAACTTTATGGGCCGTGTTTGCAGGAAGACCTGCCCCCCGCCCGGGCCCCCGGATGCCACCCCCGCGGCTTTTTCCCAGACTCCATTGTTGGCACGGGTTGCCGAGCAGAAACACTGGCTGCTTTATGGGGAGAAACCTAATCGGGGCAGCAGTGGGGGGCAGCCGTTGAGGGGGGGTCCCGGCTTCCAGTGGCCCCGAGCCAAGCCCGAGGTGACTGCTGGGTGACACCGTCTGTCTGCCTCACTCGCTCCAGACATCCGCCAGCCCTGAAAGGGCCACCTGCCCACTGAGGCCTCCCACACACCTGTCCCCGCCGGCCTGGCACCTCCCACCCTGGGCCTGCCAGCACCCTGCCCACGGGCAGACACTGCAGGACATGGGCAGGGCCAGCAGTGGCAGCTGGCAGGTGACTGCTCACTCCCCAGGAGCCCGGTTCAGGGAACCCCCTTCACACCGCGTTGCCTGCCCCTGCCGCTGGCCCTCGTGCAGGGCCTGGGAAGAGTCCCTTTGGTCTGTCTCAGGACCCCCACATCCCCCTGGGAAAAGGGGAGTCTCTGCTGTCCCCATGGTCAGTCCTAGGACTGTTGGGCAGGTGGACCCAGCAAATCATGGCTCCCAACACATGGAACTGGGGCATTTCTTCCACTAGCTCAGAAACAGCTTCACGAGCGGGTCTTAGACCCAGAAATGTCACTCCTATTTGCTCCCCCTCCCCCTGCAAAAACCTGGGTTGTTCGCTGAAGAAAGCCAGGTTCTGTGCGAGGCATGCCTCAGTGGGGCAAAGCCAGAGTGGGGACCGTGCTGGGGTCACGAGATCTGCTTCCTGGTCACCTGGAGAGACCTGGAGCAGGCTGGGAGTGGGCAGGGAGCCCGCCCTGGGCCCGCAGTGGAGGGAGGCATGCGCTGTCCGAGGGCACCTTCACAGGCCCGGCTCACATGAGCTGCACTGCCCACCGCAGGCCCGGTCTTCCAGGTATGAGTCCTGGGTACCGAGCCAGGGCGGAGCAAGGGTTCACCTTGGGGCCCCCTGAGGCCTCCCAATGGGCAGTAAGGGAGGTGCCCGTGTGGGAGGAGCACAGGGCCAACGTGGGCAAGGAGCAGGAACGAGTGGGCAGTTGCTCCTGGCTGAGGATGAGCAGGGGGCAAAGGCCGGGAGGTGGAGAGGGCTGGCAGACGATCAAGGAGGGTTGGGAGGTCTGCCCAGGGTGTTTCTCTGCTGGGGGTGAGAGGCAGGGCCAGCGGGGGTGGGAGGGGCGGTGTGCAGTGGGAGGGAGCAGAGATGTGGCTGCACAGAAGGTGTAAGCGCTGACGATGGGCGGCCTGGCCTCTGGGAGCACTGAGGGCGAGGCGGCAGGACAAGACCCTCACAGCCAGGTGGCCAGATCATCCCGTCCCTGTCAGGGGAAGGGACACCAGCGAGGCTCAGTGGTGGGCATGTAGCAGGGCTGGACAGATCTAAATGGGTCTGGGGCCTGGTCCAGCGTCTTGGGCTCAGCCTCAGTGGCCCCTTAGCTGGTCAGCAGTCCAGCTGTGTGCTTGTCTTAACACCTGTGTCCCTTGCTGCAAGGACCTGCCGGTTTCCCCCAGCTTGCTGGTCCCGGGAGGGCACCTTGCCAGAGTGGGCTGGAGCCAGGTGGCACTGCAACTCACTGAGCATGTCCTGGCTGAGGCCTCGGGTGGGTCCTGGAAGCCCCTCTTCCTACGCTGGGGATTCTACTCTTGGGAGGCTCCCGGGCCTTACCTGCTGTAGACCGGAGCCTCTGGGAAGTGGAGATTTCAGCTCCTCCCTCCAGGGTCCCACTAACTGCCACGTGTACCCCATCCAGGCCCAGAGCAGCCGTGTAAGCCTGGCATGGTGCTGGCCACCCAGCCTGGGAACGCCGGTGCCCCTGACCAGGCAAGGACAAGGCCTGGGTCTTCGTCTCTGACCTGGTGTCGTCCAGCACAGGGTAGCCACAAAGACCATTCTTTCCAGGCCCTTGCACAGGGTGTGTCCCCAGGAGAGAGACCGTGGTAAGACAGGCTGGGCTGAAATGCAGGATCTGCAGCAGGCGCAGGGCGAGGCCGGGTCAAGGCGCAGAGCAGCTGCCGGAGCTCGGGTGTGGCTGCGTCTCTTCTGAACCTGACGCTCGTTTCTTTCTTTCTAAAACCCAAACAGGTCAAAAAGTGGTGGCGAGACAGGAGCTGCTGACCTCGGCCGAGCTTCCTCACCGTGAGCTGGGGTTAGGGCAGGCCCCTGGGCCAGGCCATCCCCACCCTACAGGGCTACCTCACTGCCTGCCCCACTCGTCCCAGCCCGGCCTGGGCCCACGGCCTGATCCCCAACCCCGGGGGGCATGCACACCCCCTCTGGCTGGATGCCCAGGTAACATCTGGCACCACAGCATGCCCCTCCTACCATCCTTGCTCTGGGAAGTAGGGAGCCATGGAGGACTTTATGATGGGGAGGGACATGGTAGAACAGTGTCCCGCCTCGTTCATCTCCGAGCCCTGCTTGTCAGGTACAGAGGTCCTTAGAAGGGGACCTAATGGTGTCACTGCCCAACCTGTGCCCTAGCTGTGCCCTCTGCCTTCAGCCATGTCTCTCCTCCTCCTCATGCCCCTTCAGCAAACGCCCCTAGTTGACGCACCTCATCAGCCCACGATGCATTTGTGACATAGTAACCTTTGATCTGTTGTTCTGTGAAGGTTCCCTCTGGCCTTCGCCGTCGACCGGGCATGGCCTGAAGGAGCCACGGTCCATTGCCGGGTGTCTGCATGGAAGAGGAGCGCTCAGCCTCATCTCTCTGCAATGGTGAGGACTCGCTGTCCCCGGGTCACCCCCCAGGCTCGCCCTGCCTCGAGGGCCCTCTGGGGCCAGGAGTCCCTGAGGTAGCCCCTTCTCTCCTCCCAGCTGTGAAGCAGCCCTCGAGGGTGTGATTAATACACACAGGCCGCCTGCCGTCCACCTGAGATGCCACACAGGTGAATCTAGCCTGGAACAAGAAGAAAGGCCACATGAGGGAAACTGAGTCACATCTTCTCCCAGACTAGGGCACGGGGCGGGGCTTGTGGTGGCAGCCAGGATGTGTGTCTCTTCCTGTGTGCCCCTCTCTCCCTGCCTCTCCCAACCCTGTGGAGCCCCGCCTGTGGGCTGGCCCATCGCGTAGTCCCTGCCTCCCAGCTGGGGCTGGGGCCCTCCGGGGTCAGCACTGCAGGCTCTGGAGCAGAAGCCCAGGCCCAGGGGTGGGCAAGTGGGTGCAGGCCGCAGGGCAGGGGCTGTTGGAGTCCGCCTGGCACACACCCGTGGGTTCCAGCTCTGATGTTAGTTAGGGTGGCCTGGCTGCTGCCCGGATCCCCCCAGCTGGCTCTGCCTGGAGCATCCTTGGGGATGCCCTGGTCCCACCGCAGCCAAGGAGTCCGGGTAGAGGCAGGGGACTGGAAGTCGAGATACTCTCATGCAGATTTCTTTCTGGGGCCTTGAGGGAGCACAGGGGTCTGTGCTCACAGGCCGACCAGGTCCTGGGTTGGGGCTTCAGGCTGTGCTGGGACGTTCCTGGTCCCCCCTCCCAGGTGACTGCGCCTCAGTCTCCCATTCTGGGTAGGCTGTGCCACGCATGGGCGCTGATGCTATGGTCCCTGGTAGGGGTTTGTGGGACTTAGTCCCGCCCCTTGTGGGCAGGGCACACGCCTGCACAGGGTGTTGTCAGCACAGCGCCTGACACCCAGGGGTTCAGGGGGCAGCAGCTGCTTGCTGCTTGGGCCTGAGCACGAGACCTCCCTCTGCAGCCATGGGCAAGGCCAAGCCTGGGAGAGCCTGAGAGGGAGCCCTCTGCTGACCTGGGGTCAGGGACCCTGCCCATCTGAGCCTCAGTTTCCTCACCGAGAAATGGGATTGGTGATCCTGGCCTTACCAGGCCTGTGAGGACCAAATGGCACAGCCCAGCCTGGTGCCTGCCTGGAGGAGGCAGCCTGCTAGGAAGGGATGTGGAAGGAGGTTTGAAGTTTCAGAGCTCAGAGCTCTCTTGGCACTTGACTAGGCAGAAATCAGAATGTTCGGAGCTCTGCTCTGCTGCCAACGGCTGCGTGAACTTCATGTCGCCTCTCTGGGTGGGCCTCAGTCTCATCACCTGTGAGATGGGTGGACAGTAGTCCTTGCCTCATCAGCTTCACAGGGTTCCCCAGGAAGGTGGTGGCCATGCCGGTGGCTGTTGTGGATGTTTATCGAGGCTGCCTCTGGGCCTGTGTGTCCCTCGAGGGTCCAGTTCTGGCCCAGCCGCTCCCCTGGGAGCCAGGTTCCCTTTAGAAGAAAAGAACAGCATCCAGAGGCCTCTTGCAAAGTGGGGGCGGCTCAGGTCACCCTAGATGCAGGACCAGATCAGCAGAGCCTGTGGGGAGGGAGTCGCACCTGTCCTGGGGGTGGAGGGAGCAGGCCCGCAGATCACAGGGGCATCTGGTGTGGCCAGGAGCCGGAGGCTGGGCTGTTGGTCGGAGGGTGGGCAGCCATGTAGACACTCATGGCACCTTTCTGACCCACGGCCTCTAACAATTGACAACCTTCCTCCCAGTGTCACTAATGCAGAAGTCCCTTGGGGACATGGTGACCACTCCTGTCCAGATGGGAGTGGTCCAGTCGCCTGTAAGAGTTTCCCAAAAGCCACCCCGAACTTCTCCCCATGCCCTCTCTCCCTCCCCTCTCTCTCCCTTTTTGGTTGGTGGCTTTCTCCTGGGGCACCCTCTCTGCGGTGGTGCTCCCGGCAGTTCGCTGGTGCCCAGGCCTTTTGCTGACCTGCCTGCCAGACTCCCTGTCCCCTTAGCACCCAGATGGCCTGGCCCCCAGCCCTGGTTCCCCAGTGCCTCTCCTCCTTCCAGGAGGTGCCTCTGGAAGCCGTGAAGTCCGTCCAGGAGCCAAGACTGACGGCCCTTTGGGGTGAGGTAGTAGGTTGTATAGTTTGGGGCTTTGCCCTGCTATGGGGTAACTATACAATCTACTGTCTTTCCTGAAGTGGCCGTAATATCGACGGTGGACAGCATCCAGAACCCTGGCTGGGAGGGTCATGGGTGGCAAGTTGGGGGTGGGGAGCAACCCTGCGGGGTGGGTGGCAGTGGCTGCCATGCAGTTAAGAAGACTGACAGGCCTAGGGTCCACTTGCTGTGTGACCTTGGGCAGGTCCCTTAATCTCTCTGGGCTTCAGTTTTCTCATCTGTGAAATGGGGGCAAGTGAGGATTAAAGGAGATAGTGTGTCAAGTGTCTAGGGTGGGGGGCTCGGAATTGGCCCTTACTTCTCCACCCACTGTGCTGAGACCCAGTAGATGCATGGGACAGTTTGTGCAGCCTGCTCCCCTATCCTGTGGGTGGCCCCAAGCACGTGTCTGGACTGTGCCCTCAGCTGTGTCCCTGTGGCCAGCGCTGGGCACCAGGAGGAATTGCTGTGGGGTTGGCTGAGGTTGCAGGGCAGGGAGACCCACGGGTCTGCCTTCATCAGTGCGTCCCCCAGACGATGCTCCAGCCTGTCCAGCTCAGCGTCAGGCCTGGGGAGGGTGGGAGCCGGGGCCATCCCTCCTTGCGGCTCAGCTCTCCCGAGCAGGAAGCAGGAGGGGCGTTGTCCCAGCCCAGCGAGCGCCCTCGGCCCCTCTGGCTCAGGCCCGCCCTGCCCTCCGGCAGCCTGCAGGTGGACGGTGTGGGCTGCACTGCGTGGGGAAACCGAGGCACCATCTGCATTTTCGCTCCTGCCCTGCGCCTGCCCAGCCCTCCAGCTCAGCTCTGGTGGCTGCGGACCACTGGGCAGGGCTGGGCTGGGCGTGGGGCAGCGGCGGGCCACGGACCCTCCCGCCCCTGGGCGCCGGCGGGGTGAGGTAGTAGGTTGTGTGGTTTCAGGGCAGTGATGTTGCCCCCTCGGAAGATAACTATACAACCTACTGCCTTCCCCGAGGAGCCCCGCGACACGTGCCCACGGGAGGGCCCGCCCCACGTGCCACGCGCCACGCTCCAGGGGGATGCCGGGGCCCTGGCCGGGCAGTGGGAGGCCACAGTGTGCACACCTGACTGTAATAAAAGCTGATGTGAAACTGGAATCTGGCCCCTTCTTCCTTCTGGAAGCCCATGGGCTGGACGGCGGAGAGTGTGTGCGTGTTGGCGGTGCCATGGGGGGCATGTGTGTGGCCTGACTGAGGAGCTGCCGCCTGGACCCTTGGGGTCACCAGGCCTCCCGTCTGCACCCCCGGCCCGCCCATTCCAGCAGCCCTCAGACCCCTCCGATGGGTTCAGTCCTAGACCCAGCCCCAGCCCATCCTCTACCCCACTCACACCTGCTCCGAGGGCAGGGCTGTGGGACCCCGGCCCCAGAGGTGTCACTTGGCCCCCAGCCTGGTGGAGAAGCCCACCGGACAGCTGCCTTGTGGGTGGTACAGACCCCACAGTAGCTCCGAGCGCAGTCCAGGGCCTGGCCCCCTCGGCCCCCTCAGTACCTGGGGCTTGACTGGAGCCCAGAAGTTCCCGTCGTCCCATACCCAGCTCCCCCAGGACATTTCCAGGGTGGCCCTTGTTTCAGGTGTCCATCCTTGGGCCGTCTGCCATTGCAAGCATTCATTGTGTTTCTGCCTGAGGCCTGTCCCTGTGATCCCAGCCTCAGTGTTAGAAGGGGCCTGTCCGTGCCTGACCCAGTGCTGAGAGCACCCCTCCGGGGGCAACACCCTCCCCTGTACCCACGATGCCCGGCACAGACCCCAGTAAGGCACCATCTTCCTAGCTGGAGCCAGCCCCTCAAGTCACCCCACAACCCCCTAGGAAAGACAGCTCCAGGCTGGCCCTTGCAACAGTGTGCACAGAACCGGACTCCACCGCACCCCCAAATGCTGCTGCCTGACAACAGAGCTGACAGGACAGAAACAGTCCTCAGTTAGTGATCTAGGACAGGGACCCTGTGACAGGGACCAGAAGAGGCTCTTGACCCAGCCAGGGGTCCGCAGAGGCCCCATGGGGAGGGGCCAGCTGAGCTGAGCACCTCTCGGCCATGCACACAGCAGCCTGGGGTCCTGGCGGGACCCAGTGCCCTCGGCCCTCCCACCTTGGTGACTGTCCCTAAGCTGCACCTTGGCCCCAAGCTCCATCCTGAGTCTCCTGGTCTCCTACTTGGTCTTTGAAGGTCCCCCCAGACCCACATGACCATGCCTGGACAGATCAGCAAGTGCCTGTCTTCACCCTGGGCCTGCTGCCCTCAAGGGGCTGCGGGAGCCCAGAGCAGGGACCCCTAGAGGCAGGGCTTCCTAAACAGGAGCTATCTGAGCTGGGTCTTGATGGCTGTGCAGGAGTTTGCAGCTGGAGACAGAGTGAGGAGCTCCTTTGCCCTCTGGGGCCGGGGCCATGGCACACTCTGGCACCATCCACCTCCCCGGCTACCCCATACCCAGTCAGTGGCAGAGTCTGGCCTCCTGTGTCTCCTGAACATCTTTTCCGTCCCTCTCTCCATCCGCACTCTCACCACCAGGCCTCAGAGCCTCTCTGAGCAGCCCCTCTGCATTCTTGCAGGCACTCGGTCTCCCTGTGCATAGCCCTGACCTCGCACCTGTGCGCAGCCTCACCTAGACCCCTCCCTGTCCATCAGGCTCTGAACACGCAGCCCCCTCCTCTGAACATCCACAGCTCAGACACTGCCTTTGACCATGGTAACTGTGTGTGAGCCAACTGTGACGGTGAACACCCGGAGAAGTCTGTGCATCCTTTCCTTCCCGCACCTCTGCTGTGCCCAGCCCTGCGATTGGAGCCGGGCTCTGCCTGCAGAGCTCACGGCCTGATGGGAAGCAGCCAGGGACACACAGAAGCCACCCATTGTGGTCAGCACCATGAAAGGAATGGCCCAGGAGCTGGGAGTGCCCTGAGGAGCCCTGGACCCAGCCCTGCAGTGAGGGGTGGCTTCCTGGAGGAGGTGACACCTGGCTCATCTGTGTCCCTCCCTACCTTCCAGCCAACCAACTTCCAGCCTCTCCTCTGCCAGCTGGCAGTTTCTAAAGACACTGAGATTGGAACCCACCCAAATGTGGGCAGGGGGGCGGGGTGGGGGGGGCAGGTGCTACCTGTCATCTGGTCATCAGCGACATGGAGAAGCACTTCAGTCCCAAAACAAACTGGGCGAAGTCATCAGTGTGACCAAAGCAGCTGGTTTGTTTTCGTCCTGCCCACCTAGCCCTGGGAGCCCCAACTTCAAGGACAAAGGCTTGGGGCGGTGGCTCTGCACAGTGAGCCTCCACTCGCCAGTCCCACTTCACCGGGCGCACGGGATGTGCGGAGGCAGCAGCCCGAAGACCTTTGCTCTGGTGGGGGCACAGGGTGGGAACAGCACAAGGGCTGGGGGGCAGGGGGAACGGACCTGAACCCTGGGCGCCTGGCGCCACCTGCCGCCTCATCCAGGAAGTGGCTCCTGGGGGGACTGGGGCTGGTCAGCAGGTGAGCAGGCGGAGAGCAGGCTGGGGGCCCCAGGACTCGGCCCCACCAGACTATGGGCTCCCCAGGCAGGTGGGGACCGTGGTCAGAGATGTGGATGAGTCAACTTGAGAACAGCCCAGCTCAAGTCCATGGGGAAGAGTGAGGGACCCGGACCTTGAGGTGGCCCCTGCGTCCCCAAGCGTGTGGGAGCCAGGCCCACGCGGACCCCTCCCAGCTGAGGCAGGTCACCGAAGCACAGCTGTATTCCACAGAAAAGAGGTCTGTGTGTCCTTGCTTCTCCTGGGAGAGGACCGTTCAGACTCCAAGGGCTTCTGGGTGTCAAGCATAGGTCATTTGAGAGCCTGTGGGCCCTAGGGTCCACAAGGCCACCTCTGACCCTGGACCCCCAGGAGGGACAGATGAGCCAGCCCAGCGTTTAGACTGTACAGCCTGGAGCCGAGCCACGGCCTGCCTGGCCGCAGGGCATCGAAGGACAGGGCGTCACCCAGGGCCAGGACTGGGGTGAGTGGCAGAGGCCTAGCGTCTCAGGGGCCCTCACTCTCAGGTCAGTGGCAGGGCACAGAGCTGAGGCCCGCGTACTGTTAGGGGCCCAGAAGGCAGTTTCATTTCAATTCCTTTCCAAATCTGAAGGAAAATGAATACCACGATTTTCAATGTATCTAGTAGCAAATATGTATTATACATAATATATGATGACAGAGTGAATGTATATAATAATACGTGGTATATAATTTATGACATCTATAATAATGAATCCAGCCTGGATTATGTTCGTCTTTAACCACCCAGTCATAAAACCTGTTCTGTCATCTGTTTTATGGAGCAAGGACCCAGGAAGGCAGTGCCCCGGCTGTAAGCTGGCCTGGGCCCACCCGGGAGAGTGGCCGCTGCACGGCCTCCCCAGAACATGAGCACCTCCTCCAGCTCCGTGCCCTGGGCTCCTCACTTGCCGGGCTGTCAACCCCGCAGTCCCCCCTCCTGGCCACCCTTGAGAGAGGCCTGGGCCACGGCCAGCCAGACAGCCCTTCCATCAGACTGTGCGTCTCCCGACAGTGACACCGTGTGGTGGCAGGAGGTAGTGGCAGCCATGAGCTGTGAGCTGCCAAGCCTTGGCCACACCCTCCGTGGCCTCAGCCCAAGGCTGTGGAAGGGGGTGACCCGTCCTGGGCCGGAAGCCTCAGGTTCAAGGTCAACTCGGGGAGGGGGGGCCCGGGGGCACTTCCTGCTCCTCCAGTGGGTGGGGCCTGAGCGCAGACCAAGTAATAACTGAGCAGCTTCTGCTCACACCCCCTGCCCTTCGCTCTGTGTTCTGCACGCCCTGCCATGGTCCCCAGCACAGAGGAGGGCCCCGGTGACAGGGCCGGCAGCATCCTGCTCGCCGTCAACGAGCCCTCAGTGTCACTGCCCCATCTCGGCCCGCCTCCTCACAGCCACACCCAAAGCAAACCTGCCCCCTCTACTCACGGGGGACCAGAGGGAGCAGCCCAGGATCCAGACCCACATCTGTCCCCAGGTACCTCCCACTGGCCCGAGGTCAGGCTTCCTGCAGGAAGGGAGACCATCCCCAACCTGGGAGGATGGGAGACTGGGTTGTCAGGAGACCTGGAGAGGAGGGTGGCCCCGGTAGTGCCCCCGACCCCTCCCAGGGCTCCCACGGCCTCCTGGGCCCAGGGCCAGAGCCAGGCCTAGAACCCCCCTCTGCTGAGAGTCTACCTGGGAGCCAGATCTCTCTGGAAGGAGTAACTTCCCCAGGAATGGGGGTGGGGGGCTCAGGCCGTTGGTTTAAATACTGGTGAGCCAACCCCCACTGGTGACACCATGTGCCAGCGTGGAGTCTCCAGTCCTCAGGACAATCCTGGAGGGGCTGCCGTCCTGAGCCCATGTCATGGAAGCAGACACTGTGGCTCAGAGAGATGGAGTGACTTTTCCAAGGCCACACAGCAGCCCAGGGCAGAGCTGGAATGGCAACCAGGTCTGTCCACCCCAGGGCCTGTAGCTGGGCGGGGAGGGACAGGTGCAGCTCTGGGGTCCCTTCCTTGTGACCAAGGGAACGGGCCAGGCCCAGGGCCCTCAGGTGCCTTAGCCACCTGCCTCGCACCTGAGGGTTCACCTTAACAAGAGAATAGTGGCCGCCTGTGCACCACGCGTCTGGTCCCCCAGAGGGAAGTGACCTGTCTACCCTCAGACTTGACCTGGCCTCAAAGGTGGTGGGGCCTGTCCCTGGTGGACCTGGACCCCAGCCCTCCACCTTCTCCAATCCTGGGTGTCCAGGCCCCTGGCCAAGCCCCAGGCAGGCAGTGCCGTCCAGACGTGGTGAGCATGTAGAGCTGACCTCCTGGGGTCTCGGGGGATCCCACAGAAAAGGGCACCTGTCCTGCGGAAGGCCTTCCCCCACATCAGGGGGCCCCACTGGGCCTCCCCTCAGCCTGCCCCTCTGCTGCCCATTTCCTCGGTCAGCCCCGAGAAGCCCCGGGCACCCGGCACCCGTGGGAAGATGTTCTATCGCACCACATCCGGCCAAGAGACTGGAGGGTCTGGGAGCGTCAGGGCCGGGGGGAACTGGTGGAGGATGATGTGAAGGCCTGGGTGGGAGGGGGAGGCCAGGCGAGGGGGCACGGGGGGAAGAGGAGGGGAGGAGTGAGGAAAGCCACCTGGGGCAGTGGGGGGGTGGTCTTTCCAGAAGGAGGGAGAATGGAGAGGCTGAGGAGGAAAGAGGGCAGTAGGCGCCAGCTTCCTCTAAGAGATCCTGTGAGAAGGGGGAGGCTGTGGGGCCACAGCGGAGCGCCTCTGGGAGGAGGAGGCCCCCGCAGGAGGGTGCCCAGCAGGGCAGCTGACGGGGGGATGGTAGGGAGCCAATGGAGCCCCTGTCCCGGCAGCTCCGATGGGCTCAGAGCAGTTCAGGGAGCTGAGCAGGTGGGCTGGCTGGTTCCAGGAGCGAGCAAGGCTGTGTCTGGAGAGGTCACTGGAGGGCCAAGAGCCCCAACAGCCTGAGGGGCTCAGCCAGATGGCCCACTTCCCTCTGCCCAGCCAGAAGGGGGCAGAGTCTTCGGGAACACCCAACAGGCCCCCTGGGTGCTGGGCAGTGGGGAGAGGCATCCTGCAGGTGGCCGTGGTTGCCCATAGATGGAGGCACCCCCCAGAGGCCCGTGTGTCCCAGTCAGAGGGAGGCCAGCAAACAGCTAGGCCCTCTGGCTTGTACACATTCACCCCAGCAGCCCCTGAAATGCCACAGAGGGGCCAGGGAGTGGCAGAAGGAACACAAGATCAGGAGACCATCCAGCAGAAGGGTCCTGGCTCAGCCACATACCAGCTATGCAACATACGGCAAGCCCCTGACCCTCTCTGAGCCTGTCTCCTCACCCAGGGTGAAGACGAGAAGACCAGCTCTCCCAGGGCCCACGGGGCCCACGGACGGCAGGCACAGGCTCGGCAAATGCCAGCCAGGGTGGGCAGAGCAGGCAAGCTCCTCTGAGGGCAGAGGACATGAAGGTCCCAGTACCTGCTCCTGGACAGAGAGCCACCCTGGCCCCTGGGCCCGCAGCACACGCTCCCTCCCGAGTCTCTCCTCTCTCCCCCAGCCCACTTTTCTTTTCCTCCATCGAGCTGTCATGACCCTCCAGCCAAAGAACGCTGGGCCCCAGGTGGTGGGACAGGGGGCTCACTGGTCTTTGCTACCAGGGAGACCCTGGGGCGTCTCAGGAAGAGGGCATCGGGAGCATGCTGCGTGCTTCTGGGGGGCCGAGGAGGCGGGGCTTTGCCCGGGAGTGGACGCTCTTGGGAAGCGGGTGATATGTGATTGGGCGCCTTAATAAACCTGTCTACAGGGAGGGCCGCAGCAGGCACAGCCGTGGTGGTCCCCTGTAGCCGGGACGGGCAAGGTTTGGACATTCTACGGCGTGAACGACGTTCATGTGCTGTCTGCGTTCAGACGCGACTACAGGGGTCTCACTGTTGTCCTGACCCATCGCAGTCCCAGGGCGGCCTTGTCAGGGTCGGTGTTCTGTGAAACTGTTCGTGTCTGCGAGAGGACCCCAGGCCCCACTGAGGTCCCGTCCGGCCTGCTTTCCCTTCCTCAGCACTAAACACCGCCCCCCCCCCACCGCCCCCCCCCCCCCCGCCCCGTGTTCTATATCCGCCTGGGCGGGGTCCGTTCCTACCCGACTAGGCTGTGAGATCCAGGGACTGTGTCATCTCGTTCCTGCAACCACCCAGCGCCTAGCCTTGGCACACAGCAGGTGCTCTATAAACGCCCATTGAAGGAGCAAACGGCTTAAAGTGAGCACGTGGTCTGGTGGGGTGGAGCCCAGCGCCTCGAGGGCCGCTGGAGAGGTGGTGGGGCAGGTGGGTGGCAGGGAGCAGCGCCTGGGACCGAGGCTGAGGAGGGGGCTGGCTGCCCTGAAAGGGCCGGGAGGTGCTCTTGGACTCTGAGGGCCCCCTGGACAAGTGGGTCCAGGGCTGCTGCCCACAGCGTCCTCTCTGGAGTCCCACTTTGGTGAGCCCATTGAAGGCTCTGACAAGGCTGCTCTGACTTGGTTTGGCCCACGGCTTCCCAGACAGGCCCCAGCTGGTCCAGTCACACCAGTGGCCGTCCCACAGAACAGGAGCCATCACAGCAGGCTGTGGCCCAGCCTGGCCTGGCAGCTCTGAATTTGCCAGAGGTCCCTCTGGCAGCCATGAGGGGAGAGGGCCCCACGGAGGCAGAGAGGCCTGAGAGGTGGTGGCCGGGGGGGCTCAGGCCGAAGCAGGTGTGCCTGGACCATGGTGGTGACCAAGGAGAGCACTGAAGTGGGCCGTTTGAGAAACATTGGGAGGTGACACAAACAGGACCTGGGGGTTGACTGGGGCAGAGGTTGGGGTGGCAGGGGAGACCCAGGCCTCTCTGTGTCGACAGGTGGACCATCAGTGGGACAAAGAAGCGAGGCTGGGAACAGGTCCAGAGCAGGTGAAGTTTGAAACATGCCCCACGAGGTGCCCCAGAGGCTGACATCGGGGACCGCACATGGGTTGGAGGCCAGAGGAGCTTCCTGCGCCCACCCTGCAGGAAGCCAGACATGTGGAGCCAGGCCCTGCCGCTGCGCACCCTCCCCACACACCCAGCCACAGGGGATCCAGGAGACACTCCTGGGCCTCCTTGCCCGCTCGTCCTTGGCCTCAGGGTCAGGGAGCGCCCCTCACACCCTAGCCCCGTGAGAATCAGGCCTCGGGCAGTCTCGGAGCAGCAGCTGGAACAGCAGCAGGGTTACCCAAGGACGCAGCCCGGCCAGGCCCCAGGACAGGGTTTAGACTGGGCAGTGGGCCATGGCGTTCTGAGAAGACCCCAAGGCAGGGACTGAGGTGCAGTTCCCAGCGCTCCCGGTCTCAGGCAAGGCCCTCGTACCAGTGGAGGCTCCCCCTAAGTGAGCTGGGCTCAGGGCTGGCAGAGCCTGGCCCTCGTCCATCACTCGTGGTCAGGAGTTGGAGCATGTCTCCCTCTGGGATCTTGGCCAACAGCGGCTCTGAGTAGGGGGGCTGGGGACGGCAGGGGGGCCTCAGCTTCGTCAGGGCAGACAGACCAGACCGACTGGCTTGGGGCTGCTCAAGCCCAGCTGTGACTTGGGTCCCTGCAGGGCTGGGCCAGGGTCCCCGTGTGCCCTCAGTGTCTTCAGCCCAGCCACCCTGCCAGGGGCCCTGAGCACAACCACAGAGAAACCGGCAGTGGCCCCACGTCAGGAGCCTTGGCCCAGGCCTTGCCTCCCTGAGAGACCCAGGGGGTTCCTGACCTCTCTGTGAGCCTCAGTTTCCCCATGTGCATAGCAAGGAGGGCGTGAACTTGAGGGTCCGGACCTTCTTTAGCTGTGCACCTAGGATGTGCAGGTTCATCGCCAGCCTCCGAGGGCGACCAGCAGGTGGCGTCATGAGCCTGATAAAAAGTGCTTCTCCACCTCGCTGGGTCTGGGGATGAGCAGTCCCGGAGTCAAGAGTAGGAGGTAGCTGGGCACAGGGTGGATTCAGCATCAGCCTGGCCACCACCGCAGGAGTAGGGCCCCTTTTCCCTCACGGCATCCCCTGGGTGGGCACAGTGCTCTAGAGGCTGAGGTGGGAGGGACGCAGGGGGACATGGGACATCCCACCTTCCGGCCACCTGGGAGGACTGCCACCCCTTGCCCCTCCCATCCACTGGGCAGGGGTCTGACTACTGGGCTGGGGTCTGGCCCCGTGTCTGTCTGCACTCACCCCACTGTGGCATGGGCCACATTACCTCCGCCTCTCTGAGCCTCAATTTCCACGTCAGTTAAACAGAAAATAACTCCACCTCCTCCCT
Source organism: Equus asinus (assembly GCF_041296235.1). Classification (NCBI taxonomy): domain Eukaryota; kingdom Metazoa; phylum Chordata; class Mammalia; order Perissodactyla; family Equidae; genus Equus; species Equus asinus. The sequence goes on along the minus strand of NC_091793.1, from coordinate 16,250,371 downwards.
GGGTGGGCGAGGCCGGCCACCCCCTCTGCACAGTGCCATCCCCATCTGTCCCCAGCCACCCCTACTGTCTGCCGGGCCCCTGCAGGTGGTGGCCAGTCCCCAGCAAGGCCGCCCTGAAGTGGAGGGTGTCACCCGTGCCAGCTGCTGGAGGCTGTGTGGCCCGAGGTCATGCCCAGCAGGGGCCGAGATGGCGGGAGAGGGCCAGGATGAAAGCCCCAGTTGTCTACCACTTGCTGGGCAGCAGGAGGCCTGGGTGGGGGCCCCGCTGGTCTCATCTGACCCCACAAGATTTCCCATCCCAGTGCTCCAGATGGGAACTTGAGATCCAGAGAGGTCAGCACCGTGTCCAGGGTCACAAAGTTGTGTCCCCTGAGGACAGGGGCCTCCCTCGCTCCCCTCTGTGTCCCTTGAGCCCAGCTATGGGAGTGATGGGCAGTAGACACTGACTGTCGTTACTAGCATAGTCACTGCTCGCTGGTCCCGGGCAGTCGCTACCCTCATAGAGCTTTGGGGACCCCCCACCCCCAAGGGAGTCCTGGGAGTGTCACACAGTGGCAAAGAGGCCCCGTAAAGCTCTGAGCTCACAAGGACAGACTAGTGACAGGGTGGGCAGGGACTGTGGGGACCGCCACAGGCAAGTGGGCAGGTGCCATCCCTGGAAGGTGGACAGGTGCCATCTCTGGCAAGTGGACAGGTGCCATCCCTGGAAAGTGGGCAGGTACCACCCTAGCAGATGGACAGGAACCATCTCTGGGCAGGTGGGCAGGTACCATCCCTAGCAGGTGGACGAAGGTGCCATCCCTGGCAACGATGGGAGCCCGGTGCACACGGGCATGAGAGCTCTTTCAGCCTGGCTACCCCATGGCCCAGTGAGGGGCAGGTGGCCCGGCGGGTGAGATTGCCCCACTGGCAGTGGGCGGGGGCGGCTGCTGGCATGGCCGAGGCAGCCTTGTGGGCATAGTGGGCCAGGCTGGGAGTCAGGCCAGGCCTGGGGGGCTCGGCTGCTCTGGCAGACCCTGGTGGCCAGGGCAGTGCTCAGTGGGGCAGCCTCGTCTGGGGGACCATGGGCTGTGTGGCCTTGCTGGGCCTGGGTGACGCGATCTTAAAGAGGCCGAGGCCAAGGCCAGGCCACTGTCCTCTCAGCACAGGGCCCAGGCCCGGGTAGGGTCAGATGCCCAGAAAGAGCAAACTGCTAGGGCCAGAGGGGCCAAAGGTCACCCAGTCCTCCCCTACCTGGTTCACAGCCTCAGCTTGATCTCCCCAGCTCTGGGGGGCTCACTTGCAACACGGGCGACCCTCGGCCTCCAGCTTCCCTCTGGCCACAGGAGGCTACTGCCACCCCGGGGCACGTGGCACCCAGTCTCTGCTCACACTGGGCTCTCTGCCTAGGATGCCCCTTCTCCTGGCCCTTCCCCTCGCTACCTCCGCTGGGCCTTCCATTACAGCCACCACTGCTCGCTTCTGTTAACTGCTAACCATGTGCCCCGCACTGTCACATTATCCGACTCTCCCGTGGGTGTGATATTTTTCTCCCGTCTGAATGATGAGAAACCTGCCCGAGGTCCCCTAGCCTTGGAAGACGCCCACTCCGGAGCGCCTGGGGCCCCAGGCAGACTTGCACAAACACGGACACACCCGGCCTCACCTCCATCAGCCCACCCTGGAGGCAGGAGCCCAGCCTCTCTCACCTCTGGGGAACATCTCCGAGTCCTGGCACCTCAGGTACTTGTGGATAGTTCAGGTTGGAGGGGGAGCCGCTCATGGTCCGGAGCAACCTCGACTGCACATGGGCCAGAACAGAAGCTTGTCACCTTGAGGGGTCAGCTTGGCGGTGCAGCCCTTAAGACGACCTTCGTTCGCTATATTCCAGCTGGGATGTAGACCTGAAAACAGGCAAGGACTGCACAGTAGGGTCAGGGGAGAGACTCTGGGCCTTGGGGGCCAGGGCAGGAGGGAGGACCCACACAGCTGGGGTGGGGGGGGGGGAGTTCATAGAGAACTTCCTGGGACGGGTAAGTCTTGAGTTGGGTTTTATGGGATGAGTAGGAGTTTGCCAGCCACAGGGTAGGGAAAGGCATGAGAATCCCCCCACACTCACACTCTGTGATTGTACATGCGTGTCATGGGGACCTGCTATATGGTATACTGATGAGGTGAAAGGGCACCAGGGACCACACATGCCCGAAAGGGCAGGTCATTTCTAGAGTCTCATAATTAATCAGGAAGCTTTAGTTGCAGGTGATAGAAACCCCAGCCAAACCAGCTTAGGCCCACAGGGGATTTATTGGCTTAGATAACAAAAAATCCAGGAATTGGACAAGCATCAGGCATGGCTGGATCAAAGGGTATCCTCAGGACTCTGCCTCCCCCAATTCTGCTGACTGCTTTCTTCCACACAGCTCCCCCCACCAGGCAGGATCCCCCTACTAGGCAGAGATGGCCCCGCCTCCATCCTGCTGCCCCACCCCCATGTAAAGCGCTTTCTCCTCCTGTATTTGAGTTACCTCCGATTGGCTGGGCTTGGGGCAGGTGCTCAGCCCCAGCCAGCGGCTGTGTGGAGCCAGCCCTGGGCACCCTGCAGGGAGGGGAGCAGGTGGCAGAGGGAGTGGACGCTGGGTGGACAGAGCAGGCTGCGGCTCTGGGACTGGCACTGAGGTCAATGCTGGGTGGAAATGGCCCCAAGTGGGCAGGCTCCTTGCAGCAACCTTGAACTGTGGAAGATGAGGGGACCTCCGTGGCTGAGTCAGCTGGGGCTTCCCTTCTGTCGCCTGAGCCTGTCTGAGCGCTCAGCTCTGTGTGGCAACTGGGGGCCATGGTTGGAGCCACCCTGGCCAGATTGCTGGAAGGGGAGCAGCCCTCTGGGGGGCCAGGCCAGTGTGGAATTGGCGGCAACCTCTGGGAGGACGGGGAGAGGGCATGAGCGCTGGCCATCCTGCTTTACTCTGGTTGCTTGTGGCTCCACAGGACCCTCCAGATGAGCCTCCAGCAGCCCCAGAGAGGCACTGTTAGCATCTGCCCCCTTCTATCGATCAGAAGCTGAGACAGAGTTCTGTGACCCGGCCAAAGAGAGCCTGGAGGCAGGGAGCTGGGACTGGCCAGCAGTCCTATCCCACCCATGCCTGAGCCACGTGGGCCGGGCCCTGTTCCCGTTCCTGCCCCTGCCCCACCGCCCCAGCCCCCTCCTGGGTGGGGCAAGTGGCCGACTGGCCATGGACAACTTCACCTTCTCCAGTGAGAGGCCGGAGAGGGTGGCAACCAAGCCAAGCCCAGGAGGAGCCAGGAGAATGTTCAGCCTGGACGCTCAAACCAGGCGGGGCTGAGGCCAGTGGCGTCACCCTGCACAGCTCCCAGCCGAGGTTCTCACTGCTGCCCTGGCGTCCAGCCTCCTGTGGGGCCACAGCCCCCGTGGGAGCTCAGGGTGTGGTGTCACCCACACTCTCTGCTCTGACCCCCCATTGTGGCAGGGGTCAAGTGGCAGGAGCCCGAGTCCAACGTGGAACCCCACAGACAAGAGGGGGTCTGTGTCTCATAGGTTCAGAAGACTCTGAGCCGCTGCCCCAGGAGAAAGGTCGGGGCCCCGGCTAGAGCACTTTCCTCTGTGCCCTGTGCCCAGCACGGAGCTGGTGCTTGGGGAACATCTGTCAGACAGACGGACAAATGAGGTGACGTTTGAGTTGGGCTTTGAAGGATGAATAGAAGTTCATCAAGGGGGAGAAGAGGGCCACATCCCAAGTGGAAGGCACATCCCAGAGGTGGGCAGGAGCTCTGTGTGTTCTGCTGCTGTGCAAGAACTTGAAGCCCCTCGCCCCTCAGTCAGAAGGAAGAAGTGGGGTCCTGGTCCACCAAGGGCCAGTGTCCACTCCTTCCTGCCCCTGGCCTTGCTGGTACCTCTAGTCCTTTGTCCTGGCTCCCCAGCACAGCCCTGATCCCCCCTATATCTCCCTTTTCTCCCCTAGCCCCAGCCTCCTCCTCCAGGAAGACTCCCCTGACCAGCCCAAGCACTGGCTCTGGACTTCCTGCTCATCTGCCCTCCTGCCCCTCATATAGTACCCCGGCCAGCCTGTGGGACCCCCGTTAGAGGCTGGTCAGCACCCGCTGGGCACATGAGGACACCGAGGCCGAGGAGGGTGCCGGGGTGATCCAAAGTGACACCTCCAGCTGGGCTGGGTCAAGTTGAGGATCCCATGTCCCAAACCTGAGGCCGACTCTGAGAACGAGACACAGAGCCTTTTGGGGCTGGGTGCATGCACAGGGCCAGGGCTGGGCTGGCCAGGGGGCCATGGGGGGCAAGCCCACCTGCCCCGTCCCACATGCCCTCTGGACCCCGGCAGAGCCTCCTTCTCTTAGAAAGTGACACTGCCTGGCAGCCCCTGCCCCCTCCCCATACCCTTCCCACCCAGCAGCCCTGCCCCATCGCCACCTGGACTCCAGCCTCTCCCCTGGCTGGGGCTGTGGCGTTCTTCCCAGGGGGAAAGCTGGGTCACCCACATCTGTGTCCCCTATGGCCCTCAGCCTTTCTGGCCCAGTCACTGCTTCTCTATGACAGATTCCCTGCATGTGTCACCAGTACCTGTGCCCTCTTGCTCCAGGCCCCGGCCACAACTGACCACTGGCACCCTCAGCACACCAGACCCCTTCAGGCTCCTGTGGGAGAGCCCCACCTGCCTGGCCCACCCTCCCTGCTCTCCCCACTCAGCGGGAACATGAGCTCCTTGGGGTGCTCGTCCACCGTCCCCGAGGCTGGGCTAGCAGCCCCCCGTCCTTTTCTCCGGCACTTCCACCTGAGGCACAGCTGTCTCTGGGCAGCTCTCTGAGAGCAGGCCAGGGTCAGGCCCAAAGCAGGCGCTGGGAGGCTAGGCCCCCAGCTGCAGAGGGTCTGCCCTCAGCCTCCCGTGGCATCGCTGCCCCTCTGACCACGGGCCTGGGAGGCTGTGAGCTGTGGGCACCTCCCCTCCCAGCCCCCCACCGTTTCCCCGGTGGCCGCACCAGGGTGGGTGGAAGCTGCCCTCCAACCTCATGGGTGAGGGAGACTCGGGGGCTCCCGGCCAGGCCCACTCCCCGGTGCCCTCAGGGAGGCTTGTCCGGGAGTGACATGAGCAGGCAGGATGCCTTGGCCCAGGCTGGGGCCACAGGACACAGCCTTCATGCTCCCACCTGTTCACTGATTGCACCCCAATGGCCCTCCTGCTGCCCCAGGACCACTGGGCCCAGCCTGAGCAGCCCCGTCCTGTGGAGTCCAGATCGTCACACCAGCAGGTACTCCACCTCGGCGAGAGTGTGCTCCATCACCTCGCATGATGCTCCCCTGAGGCTGTGAGGTCACAGGCCCATCCCAGCCAGGCTGTGTGTCTTCAGGCAAGTGGCCCACCCTCTCTGAGCCTCAGCTGTAGTGAGTGGCCACATGATGGCTCCATAAAGCTTTAATGTACCAGCTAATGGGGACAAGCCCCAAGCGTCCCCTCCTCCAGGAAATCACCTGGGTTCCCTGGCCCCAGACCACATATATCACTCCTTTCTCTTCTCCTTGTGCCCCCAGCACCGCCACCACCACCGCCCCACCCCCAACACACACAGGGATCGGCCTGTCTTAGAATTGGTTGGACCAGATGGAGGCCCCTTAGACAGGGCCAAGTTCAGGGCTTGGCATGGCGCTGGGGCCCAGGTGGTGTTTGGTGGGCCAATTACTCAGTGGAGAGGGGAAAGGATAGGGAAACTGAGGCACAGAGCATGAAGAACCCAGTGCAGGCCAGTGCTGTCCCCAGGTTCCAGCAGGAGCCCTTGTCCCTGATGGTCACCTCATTTACACCAAATCGGTGCCAGCCCCAAAAGTCCTGAGCAGCACCTGTCTCAGCTGGAGCGGCTCTCGGCCAGGGTGGGGCCAGGGCCGGTGGCCGGAGCTGACCCGCAGCTGGGGAGACGCGCTCGGCTCCTGCATGGAGCCGGAGGAGGAGGAGGTGTTCGCCCTGCTTTCTACGGCTGCGATTCTGGTGCTGACAGCAGAAACATGGCTTGGCCGGGCACCACGTTCAGCCCAGGTCAGCTCCCAGGAACAGCCGGGCCGCCCGGCCATCACCCAGGGCCCGGGACACAGGTGGACAAGGCTCTGCTGTGGGGCCTCAGAGGGGCGGTCAGCTGAGGAGGCCAGTGACCTTCCCAAGGGCGGACAGCCTGGCGAGGGCCGGGAGCAGGCCGCTGTCTCTGAACCGGCCTCCCGTCCCTCCCCTGGAAGCCCTCCCCGTGCCCACCTCCTGACCCTGCAGGCTGGGGGCTCCTGGCGCTCAGGTCCATGGGCCCCTGGCTCTAATGGCATCTGCTCCATATCACCCCTTAATCTGAGATTCTGGGTACTTCTGTTACACCCACTTCACAGCCAGGAGACGGAGCCTGGGCATGGTCAACGCGAGGTCGCACCACGGTGAGTGACAGAGCTGAGGTTGAAAGCACATGCCAGACCCAGCATGCATTCTCACCCACCACACCCGACTCCCCCTGTGCTGGGGGACAGCCCGCCATTTCACAGATGAGGAAACCGAGGCTTGAGAGGAGAAGCAGTCCCTGAGGTTGCACACTGATAAGGAAGGGCCCTCAGTCTGTGGACTCAGAACCAGAGCTCCCTGCCTGCACCCTCTGCCAGATGCAGTCCCTGATTCAGGAGGCATGGCCTGTGCCAGGAGCTGAAAGTGTGAAGTACCTCTGGTGGCCGGGGTTACCAGGATGCAGGTCCATGCTGGGAGCAGTCTCGTCTGGCCCCTGAGTTCACAACGTGCATTCACACCCACGCCCAGTCCCAGGTAGGCCAGGAAGGGGCCTGAGTCGGAGTGCCCATGTTGGCATCTGGTGCTGTGTGTCTGGCACTTGAGACCTGGATCCAGCAGCAAGATCCAGACCCCTGTGCATCTGGGTGGTCCGCAGCTGCCCCCCACTGGACAGCAAGAGCGTGGTCTCAGCACTAGCCTCCCAGCCCCGGGCCATGTGTGAAGCTGCGCTCAGGGACCCGGCGCTCCCCGCTCCTGCAGAGGAGGCTCTGCCCCCAGTCTGTCAACCTCTAACCAGACCCAACCTGGAGCTTCATCTTGCAGTTGTGTTTTCTGCGTGTCTGCTCTATGCTGAGTGGCACTGTGGGCAGTAGCCATCTTTCTGACTGCAGGTCGTCGGGGTCCTGGGGACACCCAGGGTCAGGGGAGCTAGGGGTGGGAGGTACTGTGGGCAGATCGTCATGCACATGGCCATCCCCTGGAGCCACTGGGCCAGAGGACCTCACTCGGCATCTGTGTGGCCCTGAGAGTCCAAAGGCCAGGCCAAGGTCATGCCGCGCTCAGGGCCAGTCAGGGCCAGAAGCTGGCTCTGTGCTCCCACACTGAGCCCTCTCCCCCGCAGCAGGCCACAGAGTCCAGGACTGGCTGGCACAGGCTGTGGTTTTCACCATTCTGGTGGTCCGGGGTGTGGCGTGCCTGGGAGGTGACATGAGCCTGAGGACACCCTCAGCTCTCCAGAGTGGGCTGGGGGAACAGAGGGGCAGGCAGCCAGTGTGCTGTGGAGCTCCAGCTCTGCCCCTCCCATGGGGCAGCTGCCTGGTGGGGCAGCTCAGGGGCGGGCTGGGGGGTCTGAGCACCCAGCTTCCAGAGTGCCGCCACCACGGTCCACTTGGCAGCCTCTCCCAGCCTGGCATCTGCGTCACAAGTGTTCCTGGGCTCTGAGGGCCAGTGGGTACAAGCCCACACCTGGGGCCCCACTGCTCCATGGAGGGCTACAGGTGAGCTCACAGAGGCGAGGACCCCAGCGCCACCTCGGCTCCTGCCTTCTGCCTTCCCCTCAGGGGCCCGAGCTCTGCTGGCCTCTCCGCCCCATACCTGCTCCTGCAGCCCTCCTTCCAGGGAGAAGAGCCTGCACCCGTCTGAGTCTCCCACCAGAATCTCGGCCCGTCCTGGGCTCCTCCCCCTCCCTCATGCACTCTTCTAATCCCCCTCGTCCTAACCCCCTCTCAGGGCCACCCAGGCCCCCACCTCCCCCGAGCCCGGCCTGCATCCCGGCGTGGAATGAGCTGGTCCCTGGAGTCCCCACGCCAGGCTCCGTCCTCATCTCTGACGGGGGAAACTCACAGCACTTGGGAGACCCTACTCAGACCTGAGACCCTGGCTCCAATCCCGGCTCCACCAGTCCTAGCACTATGGCCTCTCTCTGCCTCAGTTTCCTCACCTGCAGAATGGGGGTCACTAGGACCGTCCCATAGGGTCAGGTAAGGAGTAAATGAGCTGGTTCTCCTAAGCCTGCTCTCGGCCGTCCTCAGAGCCTGGGCCTCAGCAGGCTGGCCTCTGCCCAGCGTACCCCTCATGGCTGCCCATCCTCCCTCAGGGCCCAGCACCCCGGGGCTCAAGTTTCCCCTGCAAGTGTGCTGTGGAGCTCCAGCTCTGTGAAGCCCAAACTGGCCCCTGACATGCCATGTGCAATTCCTTCCTTGGCTGGCTGCCTCCTACAGGCAGCCTGCCCGGTCCGCGGCCCCTCCTCCCCCGCTGGCTCTGTGGCCGTGTCTGCCTCCACCAACTTGGAGTCCTGAAGACCCCCAGGCTTCTGCTCTGGTTGTCCCCACAATGCCTTCCCCTCCTCCACCCCTTCGACCCAGAAAGGTCACCCCTGGTCCCTGACTGCCCAGGCATTGTTACTGGGCTCCCCTCTGGCCTGGCACTCCTTGGGGTCAGGGCCGGGGCCTGGGTCACCTCCCTCGGCCCCATCCCTGTGCGCTCCTCCGTCATCCCTGCACGTTCCTCCCTCCTCATCCCTGCGCGGTCCATGCCCCCCGCGATCCCCCTGTGGGGCCTAGGGGTTGAGTTGGGAGACAAGCCTTTCTCCTGTGGCAGTGAGAAGGCTCGGGAACATTTGAAGCTATAGAGTGATAGGATCAGAGGTGCTTTCAGAGGAGGGGTTCAGGGGCAGGGGAGCCCAGGTGGGGGCTGTTTGGGGAGCCGGTGGTGGCTTGGCCTGGGCGGGGTGGTGGTGGCTGTGAGGAGGTGGCAGTAAGGAGAGAGCTGCTCTGGAGAGGAGCCTTGGCCAGAGAGGGGAGGGTCAGTGGGGCGTGGGAGTGTCTAGGCCAGCTCCTCGTGTCCGGCTTGGACAGAACTGGCCGGCAGTTGGCGCTGTTGGCCGAGATCGAGAGGATTGAGAGGCGTCAGGCTTCTGGGCAATGGCGGGGGGCACCCAGGAGGGCTGGCTGACTGGAAAGAGGAAGACTGCTGGGGGTACAGCTGGGAGTGACGGGGGACAGCACTTAAGTCCTGAGCAGAGGCCAAGGAACCCAGAGAGGAGCCTGGAGGAGGAGGGTGGGAGAGGCCAGTGTTGGGAGAAAGAGATGCCAAGTGCGTCCCAAACCCGCATGTGGGCTGTGGGCAGGTGTCAAGGGACAAGATGGACGCCCCGGGAGGCACAGCTGGCACAGCAGGAGCCATGGCCAGCACTGCACCCACACTGCCTGCCTCGGCCTTCTCCAAGAAGCTGCTTCTGAATTCCCAAGCAGCCCATGGGCCTGGTGTTAGGACTCAGATCAGGGAAGGAAAAAATAAATTCTTTGTGTCACACGAACTGCTTCCCCTTTCCCAGAGGCTGTGACAATTCTGTCTTTGTTCCCAGTGAAGTAAATGGTAGAGAAACCGAGGCTGTTCACGTTACGCTCGAAGTCCTCTGGAGCCCGGGGAAGGCTTGAGGCTCAGCAGCGATGGAGGCAGATCAGTGGGGAAGGGGACTCCCAGAGGCTGGCCTGGAGCAGGCTGCGCCCGGCACCCTCACGGGGTGGGGACGGTCCCATTGCTACTGGGAGACAGAGCTCCCCCAGCGACGGCAGCGCAGCAGCTGGCCCTTAGATTGGGCTGGGAACCAAAAAACACAGGCAAGATGCCCTCAAGTGGGAGACGTTGGGAAATAGCAGTGGAGACGGTCAAAGGTGCTGGCAGCGTGTCCTGGGAAGCGTCCTGCCCCTGTGACCTTGGCTGTCCCGAGTGCAAGGTCCCAAGGCCTTTGGGGTCTGAGCAGACTGTGGGCGGATGTAGGGCGGGACAGAGCCCAGCCGGCAGCTCCTCACCAGGCCTGCCTTTGCATCCGTCTCCACCGCCCTCTGGATTGCTGCAGGGAGTAAACGAAAAACTCACATGTGTGCACACACAGACGCACATGTGCAAAAGCACATGCATATACTCACATGCATACATGTTTGCACACAGGCGTGCATGGGTGCATGCACATTCTCGCTCAGGTGGCACACAAGTGCACACAGTCACATGTATGTGCACACATGTGCACACACAAATGCACACCTGCCCATGCACGCATGCATATGCAAGAATATACACATATATGCATTCCTGTGCACACGTCCATGCTCAACGTGGCCCTGAGCTGAGAGTCAGGGAAGGTCACCTCCGCTCCCCACTCCACCAGTAACTTGGCCATGTGGAGTCCAGTGGCTCTCCCACCCTCATCTTTCTCCTCTGTTGGATGAGGAAGCAGAACCATGGTCCTGGGGGGCTCCTGCTCAGCCGAAGGTCAGACACCCAGTAGCGGGCTTAGCTCCCTCTGCTCCAGTTCTGGACTTCCCAGGGCAGCTTCCTGAGTGGGGCACAGAGACGAGCCCTTGGGGCTGCCACCTCCCGCAGCTGGGGGCTGGTTGTGCCCACCCTGGGGGTGGGGAGAGTGATTTGCTCAAGGTCATACAGCCTGCTGAGGCCAATGTTCTTTTTATTGTTTTGAAATAAATCCCCCTTACATTATACGTTAACTGAGAAAAATGGAGGCTTTGAGACCGGGGGGAGAGAGCCTTATTCCATCTCTTCCCCAGCACTCGGCCGACGGATGAGTCATTGTCCAACGAGTGCACATTCAGCGCCTGCGACTTCCAGCAACGTGGGAGGACGTCACATGGAAGGAAAAGCAAGTCCTCTTTCTTGTAAACCAGTTAAATCCAAGAAGAAGCCCTGTGTGGCTGTGGCGGCTTGGGCCACCTCCTGCCCTCCCGTCCCCCACTCCGGGGTGAGCCTAGGTGCTCTGAGTATGGGAGCAACGAGCACCCAGCCGGGAGGGGTGACGGGCAGATGCACAGGTGTCCTGCCCACTGATCCAAGTGGTCTGTCTCTCCTCAGCTACACAGGCTGCGGCCACGGGACTCCCATAAACGCTGCCCCTGCCCACGTCACACACCATTTGCCAGGAAGTGTTATAGAAACAGCAGTGAACCAGGAGGCAGGAGCCCAGTAGCAGGGGGCTGCCCCTGACTAGCCCCTCCACTTCCGGGCTCCATCTCCCCACCTGCACAGTGGACACCCCCCTGGGGCTGGCTGCTGCGGTGCCGTCCCCAGGAGCCTCCCCTGGTCCTTGGGGAACTCTTTCAGGTCAGGCGTGGGAGAGGGTGGCTGGGCCCCCGGCTCTGGGACACAGATGGGCCTCCCGTATAGGGCTGCACATTAACCCTTCCGAAGCCACAGCAGAGCAGCCGCAGGTGCGGCGCTGCGGGCTTGTCAAGGCCGGTTTCCTGGACTGCGAAGGGCAAAGGGCCCCTGCCCACAGGCCCGTGGCCAGTAAAGCTCAACCCCATTGGAAACCACTGGACCGCTCAAGGGCACACCTCCGCCTATGTGCCAGCACTCCTTAAGCACCAGGCCCGGCCCTGACGACCTTATGGATCCTTTCAACAGCCTGATGAGGTCCGACTATCATTAACCCTTCTTTACAGACAGGGAAACTGAGGTATGGAGAGGTGAGATGACTCACCCAAGGCCCCACAGGTGGCAAATGGCAGAGCCAGCCTGCTCCAGTGGCCACACTCCTGACTACTGTGGTTGACACAATTATGGCCCCCCCAAGACGTCCACGTCCTGATCCTCAGAATCTGTGAATATGTCACCTTACATGGCAAGAGGGACTTTGCACGCGTGACTGAGTTAAGGATCTTGAGATGGGGAGATGATCCTGGATCAACCGGGTGGGTCCAAGGTCATGCTAAGGGGCATGAGAGGAAGAAGGAGGGCCGAGGGGAGAGAGAGTGGAAGACGCTTCCTTGCTGGCTTTGAAGATGAAGGAAGGGCCACAAGCCGAGGAATGCGGGGCCCCTTCAAGCTGGAAAGGCCACGGAACCGGATTCTGCCCTGGAGCCTCCAGAGGGAACACAGCCCTGCCCGTGCCTTGACCTTAGCCCCGAGAGACCCATGTCAGACTCTGCCCTCCGAAACTGGGGTTGTTTTTCCACTAAGTTTGTGGTCATTTGTTACAGTGGCTGCAAGAGCCTGGGACCATCACCGTGTTCTTGACCTCTTGGCCTCTGTCTTGTCTCATTAACCACGGTTCCCAAATTCTTCTCCACGTTTCTCCAGATGTTTTGTATCCCCATCTTGGTGGACACAGAATCAGGGCCGCTGTGCTGGGCAATGGGGATGCCCTCTCTTTTCCACGGTGACCATCGGCGCCAAAAGCCCGCTTCCCACGTGGTCTTAGGTGGGAGGGCAGGAGGCCACTCAGAGTGGACCTGTCTGCGGGGCCTGAGGACTCTCCTGATGGGACCGAGCCTGCCTGCCACCTCCCCTCCCGTGACGTCTCCCCATCAGGTGTGGGGGGTCCTGGTTTTATCCTGGCCTGAGCACACTCCCTTCAAATGCACTCCCAGGCCCCAGGGGGGAATGGACGGTGGTGAGGGCTGTGTGCCTCTGTGAGTCTGAGTTCTACGGCACATGATACCGAGATAAAGCTGCGATGTTAGAACAGAAAAGAAACATCCACTGGATGAATTTTGGTGCAGTATCCAAGAATACCCACAGTTGCCTGAAACCGCTATTAACACGCCCTGCCTCGTCCACCTGCTATTCATGTGAGGCTGGCTTTTCTTCATAGACATCGACAAACACGACCTGCTGCAGTAGACGCGAGAATCCAGCTCCCCTGTGCCAAACCAGACGTTAGAGAGATTTGCAAACATGTTTAAAAACAATTTTTTGGCTTTGAAAAATATAATCATTTTCATAAAAGTGTTGTATGTGTTAACATGTGAATGGCTTATTATTATTTTTATATGGATTAATAAATATTTAAAGGTTTTTTCAGTTTTAATTTCTAGTATTGGAAATATCGACAAGTATAGGCCAAATAAACATTTTGGGGTTCTTAACAGCTTTTAAGAGTATAAAGGAATATAACATTATAAACCAATGTTAACTTCAATTAAAAAAATAAATTAAAAAAAGAGTATAAAGGAGTCATGAAACCAAAATGTTTGAGAATGGCTGTTTTATATGACCAGCGTACGATGACTAACATCGAGGGTTAACATCACTGCCATACTATTTGTTACAGCCCTCATTCTGATTTCACCAAATGTTCCAAAAACCTCTCACAGCTACTTAAAATCCTGAATGGGAAATGGGGAGTTACTGTTTAACAGGACAGAGTTTCAGCCTGGAAAGGTGAAAAAGTCCCGGAGACGGACACTGGCAATAGTTACACAACGGTGTGAATGTGCTTAAAGCCACTGAAGCGTCTACTTAAAAATAGTAAATTTCAGGGGCCGGCCCCGTGGCCAAGTGGTTAAGTTCTCGTGCTCCGCTTCGGCGGCCCAGTTCGGATCCTGGGCGCAGACATGGCACTGCTCATCAAGCCACGCTGAGGTGCCATCCCACGTGCCACAACGAGAAGGACCCACGACTAAAAAATATACAACTATGTACCAGGGGGCTTTGGGGAGAAGAAGAAGAAGGAAAAAAAGAAGATTGGCAACAGATGTTAGCTCAGGAGCCAATCTTAAAAAAAAAAGAAGTAAATTTTATGTTATATATATTTTACCACAATAAAAAATTACTATGTTAAAAAATAAATAAGTAAAAAGTTTATTTAAATATAGTGAATATCATATGTATCATAATAAAAACAAAATTTCAGAGTGCATAGGTGATATATTTCACTATAAAATAAGATTGTAGTATGAGTAAAAGCAAGCACTAGAGAGAGTTTTCTGCACAGAATAGCTGGGCATTGTTAAATCTGAACATGTGGGATGTAGAATATGAATAAAATGGTGATTTTTTTTATTCCATCATTTCTGTTATTATTGTTATTAATAATCTCAGATAAGATCCTAATCCCCAAGAAGCTTCCAGTCCAGTGAGGAGATGAACTAGTGAACAGACAAGAGTGAAACAGGGAGACCAGCAGAGGCACTGGTCCTGAGGAGCTCAGAAGAGGAACACAGCCTGGAGAGGGGGGGATCAGGGAGGCCTTCCTGGAGGAGGCGGCACCTGAAGCAATCCTTAAAGGAAAAAGAGAAGTGAGAGGAGGAGACATCCTGTAGAAGCAAAAGCAAGTGTGATGTGGTGGATTGCAAGTGGAGAGGCTGGAGAGAGGTGGGAACATAACCATGGGTGACGCCAAGTGTTGGGCCCAGGGGCTCTGCCACGCCTGTCAGGCTGCCAGCAGTGCAGGGATGTGGCGAGAGGGTGGGCTGTGCAGGGGGGGACAGGGCCTGGCGGCCGGTGGGAAGTAAGAAACAAGCGCCCAGTGGAAAGCACATGGCGGGCCGGGTGGAGGAGAATCAGGGCCTGTAGCCAGTTGACTGGGCCACCTCGACCTTCATGACCTCTGACCCTGACAGAGACCCCCCCCCCAAGGGCGGCCTTAATTCTGCCCACAAGGAAATGAGGAGCTGAGTGGTGAGGCCATCAGCCAAGTTCACCAGCAGAGCCGGCATTAGGGCTTGGACTCAGCTCAGCTTTGCTGCCCTGAACATAACTGGCGATGGGGAAAGGGGCTCTGTCAGTGGTGAGCCCTGTGTCACCCACATGGCTGCCTGAGTCTTCCTTTCAGGGCCTGTGCCCAGCCCAGGGGCCCAGAGAGAATTCCATGGGGTCGAGCTCTTAAAGAATCCCCCAGTCCAGAAAGATCCAGCTGGACCTCGGGTCCTGCCAAGAGACCCCTCCCAGCCGACTTCTTGGGCTCTCTTCCAAGAGGGCAGAAGCAACTGGGCGAGGAAGCCCCGGCCCAGCTGGGAACCGGCCTTCTGTTTCCCTATCGTCCCGGTGCGTGAGCGGAGGCCTCGTGGAGCGGCCTAGCCCCGGGTCGCTGCTGTTCCGTGAATTCACCGAGGCATGCACCACCTGGCAACTTCTTCCTCTTATCAGCAGGATCCGTCACCTCTGCTGGTTTCCAACAAGAAGCTACAGCGTATTTTTGGGCCAAAGCAGTGGTTGGGACTGGAAGAGCAAGTCGGATGGTGGGAGGGCACCGAGAGTGTCCCCTCCCCAGGATGGGGTTGGAGGGGATATGAAGCCTTTATCTGCTCTGTGTTTGCAGAAGACAGAGGCGGGTGACTTTCATTTGACCTGCCTTGACCTGGGAGCTTCCAGCCAAAAAGGGAGCTGATTTCCCCCGGGGAACAAGCGTAGAGGCCCATCCCAGGCCTGGAGGCCGCTCCTGAACGCATTTCCAAAGCACAGAGCACAATACACGGATCTAATTCACTGCAAGGGCTCAGCAGGACAGTCATGTGCCTGCTTCCGCCCAAGTAAGGCAGGAAAAAATGACTCCCTCGTGGGCACTGGCAGCTGGCTCCTGGAGCATGTCACAGTCACATCTCCGAGCACAACTCGGAATCCCGAGCTGGCAGGGGACGTTTGAGATTATCCAGCCCAGCCTCTCAGTTTACAGTTGGGAACAGATGCAGGGGGGTCGTAGCTGTCCAAGGTCACAGTGCCCGGGAGGGGAGCAGTAGGCACAGTGGAAAAATTGAGCACACGTGAGCCAGGTTGTCGAGCACCCGGCCCAGGCTTGCCGCTCTCAGGTACTCGGCTCAGCTCTCAGCCTCAGTTTCCATGGCTGGGAGCAGGGACAGGAGCGGCTGCCTGCAGGGCCACTTGAGGCCAAGCGTTGCTGAGTACAAAGGGCCCTGTACACAGGCGGCACATCACCAACGACCTCTACACAAAGCCAAGCCAGGAGGGAGCTCGGGGCACCTGACCCTCTGCCTAGGAAGGGGACCATGACCGCTTTCCTCTGGGTCAACACTGCCCTTAGGGGACGTGCTCAAAAATCCCTGATTAGTGACCACCTGCCCTGTGCCAGGTGAGGTGAGGACACCTGGAGCAGAGCAGGCTGAGTCCTGAACAACTTTGTGTCTGAACCAGAAGATAAACAGACACCATCGACCCCTGAAAGCAAGGTTCAACCTCTGCGTCCGGTAATGGCAGGCCAGGTTATTCCAACTGCCTCTCTCCCTGCAAACAAGTAAACATTTTGGATAAAAAAATCATTAAAAAAAAATTATGTCAAAAGCCTGTAAGAAGGGCCAAGATAGTGGAGAACCCCAGGGCCGAGTTGGGGGCAGCAGGAAGTGGGAGATGGAGCTCAGCCCTTCTGTCCCAAGACCTTTGTCAAGCTGGCAAGGTTGGGACCTTGACCTGGGGGGATGGAGTGCGAGGACAGAAGTCGAGGTCTGAGCAGTCTCCCTCCTGGTAGGCTGGAGGCCCCAGTGGCCAGACGCCTGGGAGTTGGGAGTGGGGGGGCACCCGGAACTTTCCGGCAGCCCTGCAGGAGCCCAGTGCCCATGGCGCCCTCCTAGAGAGAGTCAGCACTGGGGGCGCTGGGCGGTGACATGGGAGTCACACTCAAGGGCCAGCACAGTACCTGGCACCTACTTAGCGACTACTAGAGCTTTGTTTTTGACGGGGGCGGGATTTTGGTTTTTTTTTTTAAAGATTTTATTTTTTCCTTTTTCTCCCCAAAGCCCCCCAGTACATAGTTGTATATTCTCCGTTGTGGGTTCTTCTAGTTGCGGCATGTGGGACGCTGCTTCAGCGTGGTTTGATGAGCAGTGCCGTGTCCGCGCCCAGGATTCGAACCAACGAAACACTGGGCCGCCTGCAGCGGAGCGTGAGAACTTAACCACTCGGCCACGGGGCCAGCCCCTCGGGGTTTTGTTTTAAAATTACACTCAGTGCTAACATTCGCAGACTTAATCTAACGCGTCCTCCTGGAGAGATGAAATGACAGGCTACAGTCTCCCAGTCGTTGGCCTGTCCCACCAAGCATCCAGGAACCCCTCCCGCCAGGGTGCTGGCCCCGAGTCCTCCACCTGGGGCCACCGTCACCTTCTAGGGAGCGTTGCCCTGGGGACTGCCCTCGCACAGCACACAGAATTCACCTTTCTTCCTGCCTCCAGCCAACTCCCTCCCCCGCAGACCTCAGGCTCCCAGGCAGAGGGTAGGCTCGTCCCCAGGCCGGACCCCCGCCCCAAGGGTGCCCAATGGCATGTGAGCCAAGGCCCTGCGTGGGTGTGTGACTGACGCAGGCTCCCCAGGTAGCGGCCCACACTCTGCCGCCTCGCTCTGCCTAAGATGGAAATCAGGCCCTCACGAGGGATTTTACGTTCCACGTGCAAGTCTCGACACGAGCCCGAGCCCGGGTGTTGACTTGAACACAAATATCGTAAGTAAACCTGGAGGAGAGAGCTGGGCAGCAGAAGCCTGGAAAAATGTCAACAGGCCTTCACAACCGGCTGCGTGTTTATCAGTAAACAGAGCCCACCTGGGCCTGCGGGCCCTCAACTTGGGGATTTATGAACCAACAGCACTTTACACAGCTTCGGGGTCTGTCGAGTCAAAACATACCAGTCCCTGTTATCAGCACTTCATCTAAGACATTTTTATTCAGAAAAAGCATTTTGAATAACAATGCAAGAACGTAAAGGACGCTCTCAGGGAGAAAAGGGGTATTTCTTGACATCAACTAGATGAAGCTTTACAGAAATCTCTCTGCAATGTCCTGGCTTTTCTTCTCCATTTTGCTGCAGACTGGGAACATTCTGTCAGACATGGTCTGTCCCTTCAGGGGGCTGGGCACCATGGTCCACCTCCTCTAGTCAGTGATGACCAAGGCAGCAGGTGCCAACAGAACAGCCTCGCACACTCACGGAGGCTCCTGTGTGCCAGGCCCGGTGCTAGGCTCCCGGACTGAAGAACTGGGTGAGGCTGGCCCAGCTGGCACAGAGCTCTCTCCTGGAGCCGCAGCCGGGGGCTGGGGGCTGGCAGGCTGCTCGGGCTCAAGTTCACGCTGCCTCCACGGCTGACAGGACTCTTCTATGAAAGGCAGATACCAGGCTAGATCTGAGGATCACGTGAGGGAGCAACACGCAGGCACCTGGCCGGGTGTCAGGGAGGTTCGAGGGCTCAATCAACGTCCGCCATTTCGAGTGGCAAGACAGGACTAGGCACCAGAAAGGGAGCGCTGAACTAGACAAAAGCCACATGGGAGGCAGCTGCGACCCAGGGAAGAGGGCAGCTTTGCTGGTGGGATGGATGCCAAGCAGGCTTCCTGGAGGAGGTGATCCTTGGTAGAGGCCTCTGGTAGGTGATCACCAAGTCTCAAATCTGACCCATCTTTCAGGTCCTGACCCTGCGCTTCCCGCAGGCAGCCTCCTAATTCTCACCCCAGAGTCTATGGAGGCAAGCATTGCTGCCCCTTTTAGAGATGGGCAAGTCGTGTGGCCAAGGCTGTGTTATGAGTAGAAGGTAGAGCATGGTTTGGAATCCAGGTCTGTGCGACTCCAAACCCAAGGTTCTATCTGTTGACCTCAGGAGGGAAACGGGGATGCCCCAGGCAGAGGCAGTGACGTGCATATCCACCTGCCTTTATTGTGCATTTGGGCATCAACACACAGGGTCCCGTCTCAGTCCCCCAGACCTCGCCCACCCACAACAGTGCAGGTCCCGGATGGGACCCCTCCTGGGTCAGATCTCCATCTCCAGCAGAGCGGAATGTCCCCGATCAACCAAATTCGTCTATCCATCATGCTTTACGGCGAGACTCTCTTCACCAGGTCACGGGGGTCCTGAAGCTCCACACTCACCCTAGACAAAGGACGTCGATGACTCAGGCCCTGTCCCAAGGAGATTAAGCCACCGGGGGATGGAATAGCGAGTGCTGACGAGGAGAGTATCTGACTCTCTGGAGGGAAGGGGACGGGGGCAGGGCTGCTGCGGGTGCGTTGTTGCGGGCTTCTCTGGAACGGAGAAGCCACATTGAGGTGGACACTGTAGCAAAGCCAGTCTGTAAACTTCGGCTGGGGACAGGTTATTTATCAAAGGGGTGGAGTGTCTATGACAGCAGCAGCTGCTGGGCCTGCAGAAGGTTCCAGATCCTGCAGACCTCAAGTGAGCACATGGCTTTACCTACCGCCACCACCACCTCTCCTTCAGTAATAACAATTAGTTAACATGTATCATTTATTATTTGTACTAATCTGTTGGAGTCGAGCCAAACTCCCCACCTGGCCACAAGGTGCTACCTACCTCTGTCCGTCTTGTACCATTTCCACTCTCTCTCCCCTTGAATATGGCCCCTCTCTCCTGCCACTGCCACTGTGTCACAGCTGCCTCTCTGGAGCTCTGGGACCGAGACTGATCCTTAAAACCGTGCTCCTGGATCTGCCAGAGACAGCCCGGGTATCAGGCCAGGAGAGCACAGGTTTCTGAACCAGACAGCCAACCCCTGGGGGTACCCCGGGGCAGGTGTGAATGGTAGAGTGGGTTTGGACTCTGAGAGCCGGTTCTTGCTCTCTCTTGGAGACCTCAGCGAAGTGATGTCATCCCTGGTCCTCAGTTTCCTCATCTGTAAAACGAGGACGAACCTGGTTGCCTTGCAGGACTGTTGCGAGTTCTGTGCCTTAAAGTGACAAGACTACATTACCTGGACCCACGAGGTTTTGCTGTCATTACTAAGACGGCAGCCATGCACATGCCCACAGCTGGTCCCCACCGATGTCCTGCTGCGGGCCACGGAGCAGCTCTGTCCTTCCGACAGTGAACTCTCCCTTTCTCAGTTTGCCTCCCCCTGCCCCACCACCTGACCTGAAGGCACACTTCCAGGAGATCAGAGGCCACTGCCCTGGCTGACAACACTCAGGAAGCACAGATTCCATCTCATCAGGAAGCTTTGTGGATCAGCAAAGGGCAAGCAAGTGACCCGCAGAGGCCCTGGACAGGCCCTGGAAGAGGGCTTGCCTGAGTTGCAGGGCAAACAGACAGACTCCGCCGCCTGGACCCCCGGACCCCTGGGGGAAGCTTCCCCCGGCACAGGCTGGGGCCAGCAGTTGGGTCTCACATTCTCTCTGAACGCAGACAGCTGACCCTACCTGCTTACACATTTGGGGTGTAACCTGCTGCCTAGTATTGGTGGCAGACCCCTATCACTTCAGGTCACCACCCCCTCCTCTGAATGTCCCCGCTTCCTGATTCTCCCTGGGAGGCCGAGGGAGAGTCTCGGCTGCACTGGTGGGACTGGACAGGTTGGGGTATCCCCGAGTGGCTCAGCAGGGCAGGCATGGGCTCCAGAGACCCACCTCCTATCCTGGGCCCCACAATCTATGTGACCTGGTGCAGTGGGCGCCTCTCTGTGCCTCTGCCTCCCCATTGTAATGTGGGTGCCATAATAATTATTTCTCCAAACATCCTCAAGATTAGAAAACATGAAACGGGCCCTGGAACAGCATCAGCACCAGATAAATGGAAGCTATGAACTGAGATACATGTGCCCCCAAATGCTCCAGGATTGACGAAGGCTCCAAGGGGAACCAGGTGGGGCTCAGACGTGTTTTCGAGAGCGCTGATTTGCCCCTGAAGTTACAGACTTCTGCTCAGGCCCTGCACAGACGGCCGTCTCTGTTCTGCTGTGTTGCCTACGCTCCATCAACACTGAAGGAGGTAAGAAGGGAGGGAGAGATTTCCTGCAGCTGGGGGCGGCGCAGGGGGTGTCCTTTGTGGAAGTTTCTCCTATGCTGGGTGAGTGACAAGGTCTTCACGGCAAACAGGAACCCACAGTCCCCCAGGGGGCAGCATGTATGGAGCCATTTCCAGCCAGGACCCTCCCATGAGAAATTCCTGCACTTCCTTCCCCTTTCTACCTGTGGGGGCCTGGCTGGAGCATTTGCTCAGCGACAACTTTCAACACATGCATGAAAAACAAGTTTTGTCTCCCTAAAACCTTGGGAACCCCAAGAACCCCAGAATATCACTTCTCTGTGTCTGCTGGATGTGCACACCACTCTGTTGAACCCTGCACAGCTTCCTTTGTCCTCGTTCAAAACGACTGTTCCCGGGTCTTTCCAGCTGCCTGGTTGAGCTGGATTTATGGCAGACCACTGTGGCGCAAGTGGGAAAAGAAGCCAACACACCTACGTTTGGGCTGTTAGTCCTTGACAGCCTGGGATCCCGAGTACATCAGTGACATCTTTGAGCCTGAAGGTCCTCATGAGGACACGAGCTCCACAAGGGGAGCTGCTCGTCAGCTTCCTTCACTGCTATATCCATGACACCCAGCACACTATGGCCCCTAGCCGCACAAATAAATAATACTGTCGCCTCCCCACTCAACAGATATCCAGGATATAACGTACGGGGAACACTTCCTAGTGAAACATAGTACAAATATTGGCTATTGCTAGCATGTGCAATAAAATCTGGACTTGTCTGGGTACAAGTGGGAAGGTTGTGTGGGTGTGTGCATGGTGGGGCAAAGTTCACCCAGGCATGGAGCTAACCAACCATCGTGAGTTTAAAAGGCATCTGCGAAAGGGACCGCTCCGGCCTGTTCTCCAGCGACTGCCTGATGCAGGGATTTGCTGGAGCCGCGTTGCCTGCCCCGAGTAGGTCCTCCTGGGCGCTTGCCGCTACAAATAGATCAGTGGCAGGAGCAGCGGGAGGGCAGGGAGGAGGGCTGGCATAGCACACATTTCGTTCCCAAAGGAGGGGCATCCTGATGCCCTGGCACCAGAGGTTTTGTGCATTCCCCGCAGGGAGCTGGGCGTCGCCGCGCAAACACAGCCGTTTTGCAGCTCCTCCACCCCGCCTTGCTCCTAGCTATTGGCTGTCGGGGCCGCGACCTCCCCTTGCGCTGGCAGAGGCCCAGCGCCTCGGCTGGGCACAGTCAGCCCCTCAACCGGGACGCACAGGGGGAGGTGGCACGGCTCTTTGGCAGCCGGCTGTGGGGTGGGGGGCGGGTGGTCGGAGAGGGCAGCGCCTCCCCGCGCCCGTCCCCTTTGCCCTTCATCCTACCCGTTCCCCCGCCAGCCGCACCTTCGCCACCTGTTGATGCGTCCTCCCAGCTCGTGTTCCCTTTCTCCTTCTTTGGCACCCTGGGGTCCCGGGGACAGGTCCTTCCCCGCCCGCCCCCGACTCCCCACCCCGCGCACCCCCGAGCCTCTAGACCAGATCCTCGTACAGACCGGCAGAGCCGGGCTCCCCGAGGGAGGAAGGGCCTCGCCAGCGTGGCCAAGGCGCTGGGCGGGAACGTCCACCCGTCCCGCAGCCTCGCGCCCGCCTCCGCCTGGACTTCAGCCCCTCCCGACGCGCGCGCCTAAGCCCAGCCGCCCGCAGTGTCCCATCGCGGCACCGTTCCCGCCCGCCCGGTGACCTTGGCAGTCCCTCCGCCTCCCCAGCCTCAGTTTCCCCACTGGTGCAGCTGCTGCAGGGCACGAGGTGAGAACCACCCAGCGCGGCCCCGTGGTCTCTGTGGTCCCCCCGCCCCCGCGGGAAGCCAATCGGGAGCCGCCGTCCGGGAGGTGTGTCCCGCCCGGGGACCCGAGGGCGGGACGGGAGGCCCGGGGGCGGGGCTTCCGGGTCGGCCACCCGCGCTCGCCGCCCGCGCTGCCGGGTCGGGCTGGGGCCCAGGGGGCGGCGCGTGCCGCGGGGGCGCGGCTGGCACGGGCGCGGGGAGGCGGTGCCGGGCATGGGCAGGGGACGCGGCGGCCCCGCGGCGGGGGCAGTGGGCGGCGGGGGCGGAGGCGGCCTCTAGCGCCCTGCCCGGCGCCGCCTCCCTCGGCGCGCTCGCCCGGCGGACCGGCAGGCGGCGGACCACGGCCCCAGGTGCCCAGGGACGGGCGGGCGGGCGGGCGCGCGGGGGTCCGCGGGCCGGGCCTCCGCTACCCGGGGACCCAGGGTGGCGGCGGGCGGGGGAGGGGCCGGGGCCAGGCGGCGCATGCGCGGGGCTCGGGGCTCCGGCGCCCGCCGCGGACTTGTGTCCGGGATCCCCGGGCCCAGGGGGCCAACCCGTGCTCGGCCTCGCCCCGAGTGCCGGGGGCCTGCCCGGAGCCCCGGCGTCCGTGGCTGTCGGCGGGGCTGCGCTGCGCGGCGGGCGAGGCCGGGGCCCTCAGAGCCTCTGGATCCTTAGGTTGTCCCCTGGGAGGGATGGCCCACCGGGCGGGGGCCTCGGGCGCTCCCTTCCCTCGGCGCGGTCGAGTTTGGGCGTCACCGACTGGGGGTACGTTTCCCAAGACCCTTGGGGATCCCCGAGGCTAGGTAGCCCCAGGCCCAGACAGACCGAGCCCGGGGCCGTGCGCCCGGCGGCCGCGGTCCGACGGGAGAAACTCACGCGGGGCAGTGCGCCGGCCGCGGGGCGCCTTGGCGGGACGGCCCCGCTTCGCGCCGAGCGCAGTCAGGCGGCCCCGGGGCGCAGGGGGTGCCGGCGGACGTCCCGAGGGTCTGTTCTGCCCCCACGCCCGCCCCAGACTAACAGCGGACAGCAGCGCGCCTGTGCTGTCCTCGCCTTTTTCATTTAAAGAAGGACGGCGTGCCCCACATGTCAAGGTTCTTTCTAAGAAAGTCCGTGGTGGTATACTGTCTTGGGTTTCGCGGGGCGCTCAGGGACCTTCGGGGCTGCACGCCCACCTCCACCCAGCCACCCTCCTCTCCCGGGCCTGCTTGGGAAGGGGTGCGCGGGCAGTGGGGAAGGGAGGCGGGGCCCAGGGCTTTCCTGGGAACAACCCTCCTGCCATGCCGTTGCCGTGGAAGAAGCGGGGTCACGGTGACTTTCCTCTTCCAAGGTGGTGGAGAGCTGGGGAGAATCCAGAGGACGTATCGCAGTCGTTTCCTCCTTTACCTTCTCCGTGCCAAGGCTGCCGTGAAAGGCCCTCCCTCCCCTGGGAAGTAACAGTTTGTGGCACGACAAGCACAGAACCCAGACGTTGGCATCCCAGGTGAAATAGAAGGTTTGATTTACTTGTTTCCAGAATGAAATGCTTTCCGCTGCCCTACATAGCATTTTGGGGGTTAATTATCCTTTTGTGATGTACCTGAGATATATTTTCAGTGCTTTGAAAATAAGATAAACGTGGATAGATTCCCCTTTAAGTTCTGAAAACTTTATTGTGTCAGTTTCACTAGGAACTTCATTTCTTCATAGCAGTCTGGTTCCATGTAATTTAAAACTAGGTCGTGTAACAGAGACCTGTTATTACTTGGTGGACCCTGAAGTTGCTCAGGCTGACAAGGGAAGAGCAGCGTCCTGGCCTCTTAGCTGTCTTAATTCTAATCTCAGTGTCAAGCAGACGGCTTGCTGAGATAGCAGGTCAGGTCTAGAACTGCCATCAGCTAGGACTGCGACAGCATGGAGAAGTGGCCCATGGCAGATTCGAGAGGTCACTGGCCGTGAGGGGCCGGACCGTGAGCCTGACGAAATTCTGTACGACTTTGAAGGAAAGGCAAATTGACAGTAGAAAAAAAGTTTTCTCTCTCTTTTCTCACATCTTAGACGTATAGGTCATTCTGTAACCATAAAATCAGTTTTTTTACTAGCTTGTGTTTGTCAAAATTGTGAACAGTTTTTTAAACATTGTATGTGTGTGTGACAGAGAGAGGAGAGAAAAAAAGGTTTCTTCTATATAAACTATTTTGTAACCTGCTTTATTGACTATTAGGTTATGAAAAGTCTTTCCATGTGAATAAATGTGTTTGTGCTTTATCATCTTAAATGTCTATAATATTCCATTGCGTTCAGATACATTAATTAGTCAGTTCCTTTATATGTGTGTGTGTATGTGTATATTTATTCATTCATTCTATAAATAGTTATTAAGTAGCTGCTGTGGGCTCTTGGCTCACTACTGAGCAAGGCAACTTTGGATCTGCTCGTGAAGCTGATTTTTATGCCAGAATATGAAAGAGAAATGTAAAGATTATCCTCACCTTCTTAAAGGATGAAACTGGAGTGCAGAGAGGGAACTCTTCTTGCCTAGCACCGTGCTGTTTGGCGATTGGTGAGCAGTGCTTTTTTCCTTGCATGCCGTCTATGAGCATCCATGTTTTCATAATAAATATTCTTTAAGTAATCTTTAAAAAGATTTTATTGAAATGTTTCTCTGCTTAATGTAAACAGATTTTAGACATGCCAGATTCTCTGCTCTTTTTTCCCCTCTCACGGTGTCTGTGTGTGAGTGGATGTATTCTCAATGGCAAGTGGGTTGAGTATCTTAAGTTCCAAGCGGCTGGTGTTGTTGAACAATTGTAGTAATTTTGTTGCCTTGCAGTTAGAGGATGTGGCCTGTATAATTTCTGCTTTTTTGGAATTTGAGGGCCTGTTTTCGGTGGCTTGGCGTAAAGTCAGTCTTTTAAATGTTTCATAGACATTTCAAAAAGAGGCATAGTTTCTGTTTGTAGGAAAACATTTGCTGTATCTGCTATTTCTACCTTATTAATTACATAAACAAGCCAACCCACTTCTAAGGCTATGTGGTTAGGGAAAATTAGGCAGAGAATTTTAATTTCCGACTTGGTGTTAAGATAGTTTTAAGGTAAGAGCCAAAAAGGAGAAGTCCTGGATGTCCCAATGGACCTTATTTAAAAGAACTTGTTTCTTCTTCCAGGTGTTTCTGTTGCTGGAGTGCAGTGAGCTTCTTAGGGAAATGAACACATGGGCGAATTTTCCAGCCTCTTCTGTGGGTCGCAGGTGTAATGTAGTCTGATTTGCTCGTTATCTGGAGGTGCGTTTGTCCTTTGCTTCTAGAGGATTTAATTCCTTAGCATCGTGTAGTTATGATACGGTGGGGTCTCGAAAGTGAAGAATTTACTCCTCACCGAGTCAGCCCTGTTCGAGCTGTTCCTGTGTGTGAGCTGCATTTGCTTTGAGATCAGCGTATAGACAAGAAGTATTGGAAGATTTTTGGTTTGCATCAGGAAAGCAGCTTGTTCTGGTGGAAAAGGCGTTAGGTGGTTAACCGTGAGGTTTGGATTTTCGTCCCTCAGCTGCTGCCTGCCAGGCCTGGGGGTTTTGTCCACATCCCTCCACTGCTATTTTCTCATCAGAAAATGGATTTCCTCTGCCTTCCGCCTCTGAAGGGTCAAAAACGGTGGCTTACGTGAAGATTCTTTATAAAATCTGTAAAACCGTCTGCGGCCCAGGAGGCGTCTCGAGAGGACGAAGCTACACTCTGAGCTGCCCGCCCATTTCCCTCAGCCACATCTGATTCCTGTATGATTTTTGCTCTGACCATTTTATGATTTTTCAAAGGCTTTCAGAAAGAAACACACCTCCTCTCCATATGCAAATTTTTAAAAAAATTTTTAATAGGTACTTGAGAGTTCTACACCAGTTAGAATAAAACGTCACGAGTGGCTCGTGTTTTCTCTGAACGTGGACATGCCTCAGGTTTGGATGGTGATGCATTTTGCATTTGTCCTGACTCCGGTATAGCTAGACCATACTGGCCCTCCTCCTTGGCGGGTCTGCGAAATCGCAGGCTCTGTGCAGTCTTCCTGGACCTGGGCGCGCCTGTGTCGGGCGGCTCCTGGGTGCTGCCCTGCATCGGGCTCCTCGTTAGTGTCACTCTCCCCACTGGTTCTAACTTGCTGACAGCGGAGTGTGCCTTGCTCATTTCTGCGCAGCTGGTCCTGTATACTGAGTCGGCACTTGTAAATGTTCATTAACAAATAAGTGATGAACAGAATTTAATTCAACAAGTATTTATTGGTGGGCCTCTGTTTTCTCCGGTACTCAGATGTGGCGGGGAGCTGGCTGGGGCACTTAGAAGCACAGACAGCAGGCCTACCCTCCACAGGAGGACTCCACCTGCCGTTTTGCCCCTTCCCTGGTACCTGGGTTGGTGAGAGCGCGTTCTTCCATCGGTGCTAGATGGGTGTCCTGTACGCCACACTGGACTTCCACGTGAAGCTTCTGTTGCGTCAGGGCTGTAAACGTGGTGGTGGCAGTTAAAACGATTCTATGCGTAATTATCATTAGGTTTGGGGTATATCATGCATTAAGTAGACTTTTTATGAGATGGTTTGAGAAGCTAATTAAGTAAAATGCTCTTTCTTTCTGCGAGATCATGGATTCAAATCCCAAACAACAGACTCGGTTGGACAGGGCTATGTTTAAACCTTTGTGCGTTGGGATGTGCTGATATTTAACATGGCAAGGGTCCTGCAGACACTCCAGTTGTGGACGTGAGATCTGCACAGGAGAAATTAGAGAAAACACGGATTAAACATCTTCTGTGTTCCAGGATGCAGCTCTCTTCTGACTGCTTTTACTTTGCTGTATTTTAGGAGATTTGCAAATAAAGAGGAGTGGCAGTTTCTATTCTGATCGATTTACGCTTTAACTTAGAGATCCCAAGTAGGCTTATGAAGAAGTATTGCATTGAATGGTAGGAGTTAGGAAAGCAAATACAGAAGGACTAATTGTCTCAAAGATTATGAGCTTCATGGGAATGATTTGAAATTATAATAAAGTTAAGTAAACAGTGTATTGCAGTTCCCTTTTTTTCCCCATTTTAAAGAGTGGGTGAGGCCCCAGGTTTTCCTGCCGCCATTTGTAACTGAGTCAGTCTGTGGTTATGTGATAACCACACTGAGGTGACAAATCGCCAAGCTCCAGTGAAAGAGACCTGGTTATGGTGAGGTTGACATGTGGCTATGTCCCTTTCTGAAATAGTCTAAGTAATTAGTTGTCAGCCTTATGTGAAGATGTAAATGCATGTTTACAGTTGAGCAATAGGCTTATAAAATACAAGATTGCAGAATCAAGGGACAACCACATCTTGATGATCTGAAAGCAAGTTTTTTTCTATTACCTGTATGCCAGATGGGGTTTTTTTCACTGGAAGAATTCTTGGAAGCATTTTCAGGCAGCTTTCCTTATTGGACAAGTTGACATCTATCAGGCTGCCAATGAGAGGAGCATATTCCGCTCTGTCTGCGATTATCAGTACGTTTGATAAATTCGAGACGGCCGTCTCATTGTGGCTCATTTTGCGGGACAGCGTGATGACCGGGCTAGTGTCTTCTTTATTCACTGTTGTCCACTCACAGTCTATTTCTGTTTTTCTGTCTGTGCATTGAGGATGGGATTAACGTGAATGATGTTTAAACGGAAGATGTTCAGAGAAATTTGAAATTTGGGTTAAACAGAATCATCTCTGTGTGTGTGGAAGTTATTTATAATAGAAACAAACAGGGCTGCATTTGACACGTGCATGGCTCCCGTAGATGTTAGGATCTATGAGGGGAGTATTTTGCTTGAGTATTATGATTGCCC
This sequence comes from Equus asinus, assembly GCF_041296235.1. Classification (NCBI taxonomy): domain Eukaryota; kingdom Metazoa; phylum Chordata; class Mammalia; order Perissodactyla; family Equidae; genus Equus; species Equus asinus. Next base: position 16,222,051 of record NC_091793.1, on the reverse strand, counting down.
TGATTTTCCACTTTGAAAATGTTACAGAGTCTCTTAGGCGATCTAGGCAAGGCAGCTTCCGCTCCCGTCTCCGCCGAGCCCTCCTGATGGTGCACAGCAGGCAGACCGATGTGCGCGCCAGTTCAGAAAACGACCTTTGTTCTCTTCTTTCTTTAGAAAAACTCCCTTGTTGAGAGTATTTTCCAGAAAGGAAGGCATTCTCTTGCTGTGGTTCTCAAATCATAGAAATAACCCTAATCATTATGTTCAGTATGGAGTGCTAGAAGAGACAAGTAGTTTTTAAAAAAGTTCAATTGTGCAAAGAAATTGACAATGAGAGGTTGATGGGAGGTGAGACCCCAAAGAAGAAGGCGGCTTTGAAAAATAAGAAGCGTGAAGAAGAGAAAGGTATTGGAGAATTTAAATGCACTTGAAACTGATGTTCCTTGAGAGACAAGACCAGCACAAACAGGATTAAAAGAGCATGTGTGGGGGCCGGCCCCGTGGCTGAGTGGTTAGGTTCGCACGCTCCACTTTGGCAGCCCAGGGTTTCACCAGTTTGGATCCCGGGCATGGAGCTAGCCCACTCATCAAGCCATGCTCTGGTGGCATCCCACATAAAATAGAGGAAGATTGGCACAGATGTGAGCTCAGGGCCAATCTTCTTCACCAAAAACAAAAAAGCATGTATGACAAGTGATGATGAAAGAACTTGGGGTGGAAGTATTGGTGCCTGGAGGGTTTGTCCAAGTCAGAGAAAGAAGGTTCTAGACCCAGGGAAAAAGGTGGGTGAAGGCGCATGCACTCAGTTGTGTGTGGAGCATTTCTGAAAATGAATGGGAGGGTGGTCACCAATGGCAGGTGAAGGATGCTGACCGAGCCCTGGAGCAGCCTGGAAACCAAAGCTCAGAACCGGCAGTGAAGAGACAGGAAGTGCAGATCAGCACTGATGCGTTGACCAGAAAGAGGAAGGTTACTATTCCTGGCTGGGGGCGACTGCGGATGGTGGCAGAGGAAGGTTTGCGTGGAAAGCTTTCGGGGGAGAGCAGTAGCAATTCTTCCTGAGTCCTGGCCTTCGTGTGTGAATGTAGAGTCTAAAGAATGCTTAGCAGGATTTCAATCTAAGAGGAGAGAACTATGAAATTTTTCTCTCACTCTGGAAACTGAAGATTATCAACTTTTTTTCCTCCTCCTTTCTCTTTACTTAGATGAATCTAACAAAGTTAGCTTTCAGTGTCTAGGTCAGAAGTTGAGGCAGGGTGAATATTTAACCAGATTCAAGGACGGCTGGTAATCTTTGATACGAAGAGAGGTACAACACTTAAGAGAAAGGAGAATCTAGGAGGAAAAAAACCCAGATATATCCAAGGCTGAATCATGGACAGATTAGAGAGCATGGTACCTAGGGAGCATGGGGTTGCTGTGTTTGGCGTGAATGAATTCAGATGTGGGCTGTCTGAGTAGAATAAACCATTTTCTAGGAGACAGTTCAGAAAGATACATGCCCACTTAGGGTCTCCGATCTGGTTCAGTCCCTTTAAGGAAACGTGAAAGACAAGCCAAGCCATTAAAACTCAGAACTCAGGGACGGAATTACTTTCAAGAGATGAAAAGGTGCAGTTCCAACCTAAGGCATTAACACATCCACCGGCCTGTCATTCTAGACAGCTGCTGTCATCGTGTTTACACACGTGACGTTGAATTGCCAAGGGGCCGGGGGACGGCTGTTCCCTTTCTGGTCCTCTGTGTGTACCTTCCTCCGAGCCCTCCTGGCTTTCCCTCCCCCTGTGCCAGCACTTCGTCTCCAAGGTGGCCTGGATCCAGCCCACCTCACCACCTCCCTAGAGGTCCCCTGCTCTTCGTCATCCTTGTCGTGACGTCAGGCCCAGCACCCACTGGCCTTCCCGACACCACCACCCACCCTCCCTGAGGCTCAAACTTAGAGCGTCCGGTTCTGAGCCACCTGTGTTTGCCCTCCCTGACCGTGGTCTTCCTCCTTGTCCAGTGAGTGGCCTCTGCTGGGGCAACAGAGGCAGGACAAGTGCAGGGTCCCAACCCTCAGCTCTCCGACGCACGTGGACTGCTCCTCTCACCTGTGCCTCAGTTTCCCTGTCTCCAGATGGGGCAAATACTAGTGCTTTCCATGGGGGGTGGTACCTGGCATAGTAAGAACTCTGTAGATGTTTCTTTGCTTATGGTTCGCTCTCCAGCCTTAACGCTGACTCACCCATCCTCATTTGTCAGCTCCCGTCCTGACTAGGAAGGCCTGGCCCTACGACTCAGGGGCCGACTTTATTTCTACACTACTGGTTCCTCCCACCCACCGTGCTTCCTCCTTCATCCCTGGGGCGCTCCCTCACCCTCATCCCCCACCTCACCCCCATAACCTCTACTCTGGAGATCTCAGCTTCAAATTGCTTTCTTAGGAAAACCTCTCTGAAGTGCGTGCCCAGGGCGATCTCTCTGATAGAAGCACTAACCAGCTCAGGGCTTTTTCTCCAAAGCGCATGCAATTTGCCTGGCAGCTTGATGGAAGTCCCTCTCCCAGATGAGTGATGAGTCAGTGGGTCACGGACCCGAGGGTGGGGGGATCCCTAGCTGCCTCGCTCACCATCCTCCTGGAGCGCACTGCCGGCAGGCGCTACAGGACCGGCTGTGCGAGCTGCAGCTCCTGTGGGATCTCCTCCATTTGAGATTCCGTCAAGGCCTAATCGGACACCACCTCTTTCGTGAAGCCTTCCTTGATCCTCCCCCAAACCAGATGCAGGAATGTCGCCCCTCAGATACCCTACCGCAGTTTGAATCTCTCTGATTTGACAGATTCTGCCTTCATTTCAGCAGCTGTTCAGGGGGCACTTCAGTCATTTCTTCCTGAACTCATTCATTCATTCAGCACATGTTTACTGAGCGCCTACTCTGTGCCAGGCAGTGTTCTACGTGTTGGGAAAGCAGTGGGAACACAACAGGCCCAGTTGCCTGAGCACGACCGCAGGCTCAGAGGGGAGGCAGGCACGAAGCCCAGGACATGAGCTGTGTGGTAAGAGCCAGCTCGAGGCAGGGCTGCTCCCTGGCACCGTGGCGGCTGCCAGAGCAAGCAGCATTTTAACCCCGAGCGGAACGTGCAGCCTAGGAAATGCTTGTCTTTCAAATTCCCTAAAGGAACTAAGTTGGGAGAGAGGAAAGAGTAAATAAAAGTCACCCAAGAAATTTCAGAACCCATTTTAGTTCTGAGGGTTATCTTAAAGGCATTAAGTGATACGTGAAATCCTTCTGACCCTCTTAGGTCAGCAGAATCCAAATCTCAGGTGGATGTTAACTGTCGTCGTGCTACTAATGACTGACGTTCAGGAAACACTGTGCGTTTAATCACCGTGTCTGTCTCTCCTTGTCGCCAGTAGTTCCAGCATTAAGAGCAGATAAGCCTTCTGAGCAGTGAGTCTGTGTTAATCACATGAGCGTGATAATTGCTTCCTGACAGGCAGACTTGAAGCGACATAAGCTGGACGGTGAGTGCTGGTAGCTTGACACCATTTGCTTTGATAGACGCGAACGAGGCAAATTATTTCCTAGACAAATGTGAGCCCTTTCCTAGGATGGTAGTGAGTGATGTCAGCGCCTGGGGGGCGGGGGTGGGGCAGGCTGGCTTCTGGCTTTGTGGGGTGGGGGGCGCAGAGGGAGGGAGGGAGGCAGCCGTCTCCCGCCCCGGGGTCGTGAGCCCTGTGGTCGGGGCTGGCTGCCAGGTGTTCCTGGGAAACCCCCATGGGCGTGATGATGTGTTGGGCCAGCTTCCAACACCAGCCCCGCCTCTTTCTAGTAGGCTCCCTAAAAACCAGGCAATGGAGATGGGTTTGAAGGGCTTTTTTTGGTCAGGTTTATTGAGGTATAATTTACATACAGTAAAATTCATCCTTTTTAGATGTACAATTCTGTGAGTTTTGAAAGCCCCCTCTGGCCCCTGTTTCTGCACTGGGTATCAGCCGAGGGGCCCTCATCCCTTTGCTCGTGGCCCCTTTGTTGCCCAAACCAGCAGCAAGGGTGGAGTCCTTCTCACGCTCTGCATCTCTCTGACCTCCCTTTTCTTCTGCCTCATTTCAACCAGAGAAACTTCTCTGCTTTTAAGGGCTGCAGCGATCTGATCGGGCCCACCAGGTAATCTCGGTGATCTCCCCTCTCGGGGTCTGTACCTCGGTCTCCTGGGGCTGCCGTAACAAAGCGCCACGATCTGGGGGCTTTGAAAACAGAAATTTATTCTCTCGCTGTTCTGGAGACCGAAAGTCTGAAATCAGGTGTCAGCAGGGCTGTGCTCCCTCTGAGCCTCTGAGGAGGAGCCTTCCTTGCCTCCTCCCAGCTCCTGGTGGTGGCCGTCCGCCCTGGACGTTCTTTGGCTTGTAGAAGCATCTCTCCGGTCTCTGCCTGGGTCTTCCCCTGGGTTCTCTGTGTGTGTGGATCTGTGTCCAAATTTCCTTTTTTCATAAGGACACCAGTCATATTGGATCAGGGGCCCCCGACTTTAGTATGGCCTCATCGTAACTATGCCTGCAAAGACCCCGTTTCCAGTAAGGTCACATTCCGAAGGACTAGGGGTTAGGATGTGGATGTATGTTTTTGTGGGACACATATCAGCCCATAATGGTACCTTAATCACCTCTGCGGAGCCCCCTTTGCCATGGTGACATGTCCATAGGCTCTGGGATTGGAGCGTGGACATCTTTGGGGGCCATTGTTTGCCACCACACCATGGTCCTGCCCTCCTGGAACTCACAGTCTATTGGCACCTAACACCTGCTCAAGGAGGTGTGGGGTACTGAGACCACTGAACGTGTCTTACCCACACTCGACTGTGGGTGACCTGTTCACTGTCCAGCTCTGTCAATTAAGGGCTAATCTGTGACATCAAAGATAAAAAGTGGTGACCAGCATTGCGCAGTGCCTTAGGCACCTAAGGTGGGGCAGGTAGTGTGGACCTCGCCCAGGCCATGAGAGTTTTAGGAGACAGATGTCAGGAAGGACAGCACAGTGAGCGCAGAGCCTGGCGGCTCCTTCCTTCCCTCCGTTAGGCTGGTGCTGAGGGGGCCAGCTGTAAGGGAGGCTAGAGTGCTGGGTCATGGGGTCTGTAGGACTCTCCCAGCTCCGTGTCCCTGTTCATAGAAGGAGGAATGTCATGAGGGATGTCATGTCATGCTCATTCCCCTGGGGGAGGTCTTCTCTGAGCCCCTTCCCCGCACTGTCTCCATCTAACATGGCAGCTGCTTTCATTGTCGTCTCTCCTCTGACTCTCTTGCTGGAACAGCAGCACCGTGGGCCATGATGTTTGTCTGTCTCCTTCACTCTGTACCCAGAGGGGCTACAACATGGCCCAGCATGGGAGGTACCTAAAACTGTCTGCCCAGTGAACAGAGCCTTCCTCTCTACTTAATGGTCTGTGCCCTCCTGCTTGTGGAAAAGATGACAATTTTTCTGTCCTAAAATTTTATTAGGAAGCTGTTGTTTGCCTGAATCTGAGGAAAACCTTAAGAACATCTAATTGTTTCCCTATATTCCAGTCTATGGATTTTATTGAAGAGACAGAAATACTTCTTGGTAGCTCTGGAAGTAAAAAAAATAAAGAGAAAAAGCACCATTTCAAACTGTGGAGCTGATAAATATTCATGACTATTGAGTGCTTTGTACATGTTAAGATGCTGGCTCCATTTCTGGTAATGGCTTAGTAGTTTGGAAGTCAACTCAAAAAGGTGGACAGAGTCTTTAAACACATGCCGAGGTGTTGGAGAGCTCATGAGGTAGTGAACCCTTGCCAGGCTGAGGTCTGGAGAAGATGGAAACTTGACATTTGGGGTCATTTTGTCTCTGGGTGTTGGCCAGTTTATGGAAGACGCACTTAAGAACCTAGTAGCACTTCTGTGGGGCCAGGAGTCAAAGTTTGGGATATAAAACCTGTGAGAAGGGAAAACCCTGGTAAACATCCCAAACTTTGGGTTGGGACCCCAAAAAGCTGCCCTCTAGAAGTACAGGTGATCTGGAAATGGATCAGCTGCTCAAGGACTGACGCCCGGTTCTACCTAATCTCAATCCTTGAGGTTGGATTAAGGTGATCCCAGATCGCTAGGACTTCCCATCCCTGCAGAAGCAAACGGATATGCTCTCTGCAGGAACAAAGCAGCACCAAGGCCTCTATTTCTAAGAACACATTTTCAAGTACAGGCAATCCTTGCTTTGCATAGTTCCATGATGCACGAATTTCAGTGACCACAGGTAGTTAAATAGTAACACCAGTCACCCAACAACGCGGCTCAAGTTTCATAACCAGACATAAGAACTGTGAGCAGTTGCATAGAGCACAGCCTCTGCTGTCAGCTCTCCACAAATCACAACACAGATAACAGACGTGCGTCAGGATCAGTGACCAATCCCGTCACTCCTTTCAAAGCCAGTCTGTGATTGGTCTCTGCACGTCTGTCATTCTGTTCCCGCGCAGAGAGCAAAGTGCATAGTTGTGTTGCCTCCTTGTCTCCCAGTGATAAGCCCACGTGGCATTTTATGAAAACGGAAAAGTGGAAGAGGAATTGGCCAACAAAGATGAAAGTGCATTTATTTAAATGAAATATGAAATAAAATAAGTGAAAAATGATAATTCTGGAAGAATCAGATGTAAACGGAATTGTAGAAAAAATAGGGGACCATGGAAATGTGGACACTGCTGACATTCGAGACTCTAGATGGGCAGCCAGAAGGACTTAGTGAAAGTGACTAAACATAAACAAAGAAAGCAGTTGGGATGAAAAAGATGAAGATATCCTAGAGGAAGTGATCCCAGCAAAAAAATCACTTTAAAAGGAACTCGCTAGATAGTTCATGACATTGAAAGTGCAAAGGATAAAATGTTGGAAGGTGATCCAGGCTGAGAAGTATGACTGTTCGCTAAGCCGCAGAAAAGATCTTCACTCCGTATTGGAAGTTATACAATGAGAAGGCAAGCCTGGTTCGAACTATTCTTGATAAGTTTTTTACGAAGAAATAAAACAGTTTAATTCTCAGTGCTCCTAATGTTTTAAATTACAATGTATTAAATAAACACTAGTTTTACCATATTTTTTATTTCCCTGTGCATTTACGACTGATAATAAGAGATGTTTCATGTTTTGACAAAAAATTTTAAAGATCAAGGAGCAGTTGTAATCTTTGCCATTAATTAATAAAATCACTTTGCACGTTTCTGCTTGCATGATTTTTTTTATGGTCATGCACTACCATGCAAATCAAGACTGTTTGTGTACACTAATGCCACACAACAAAACCAACGAAACCTACGAGGAGAGAAGACCTCATGAACCAGCAGAAATAATAGATGATAGCAACAGACCCACATGACTCTAAATATTAGACTTGTAAAACAGAAACTTTAAAATAACGTTGCTTACTATATTCAAGAAGAAGTAAGATAAGGTTGGTAATTTTGGTAGAGTACTAAACATTGTATTTTTAAAAAGGACATTGACTTGAAAGATAACCAAGTAGAAATTATAAAACTGAAAAATGAAAAAACTGAAAGTACATTCTCTGGAGGTAGAGGTAACAGCAGAGTAGACACAACTGATGAGAGAATTGGTGAATTATAAGATAGGTTAGAAAAAAATATCTAAAATGAAGCACAAAGAGACAAAAGGATGGAAATAAAAATGTGGAGGATATAGTGATGAATTCTGTCATATGTGTAATTGGAATCCTAGGAGGATAAGAGAGAGAGAATGGAGTAGAGGCAATATTTAAAGAGAGAGTGGCTGAAGTTATTCCAACACTGATGAAAGATGTCAAGTCACAAATTCAAGAATCCCAAAGAACTGCAAGCAGAGTTAGAATCAAGGAAAAATCCGTACCTAGACACACTATCATAAAATTGCTGGCAAAAAAGACAAAGTGATAATCTTAAGAGAAGCTAGAAGTTAAAAAACAAACAAACAAAAGCCTTTCAAAGAAGCAACTATTCAGAGATAATTTCTCAACCAAAACAATGGAAGCCAGAAGACAATGAAAAGACATCTTCAATGTTCTGAAAGTTGGATTTATTCCAGGAATACAAGGTTAGTTTAACATTTAAAAAGTAATCAAGCATCAAAAAAGATGAAATGCGTAGGGATAAAATGCATGAGACCTGTACAGTGGAGTCTGCAAGCCCTTCTTCCCACAACGATCTGCAGATTCCAAGCGATCAGGGTGCAATCTCAGCATGCCTATCTGTAGAATCTGACAAAGTGATTCTAAAGTTATGTGGAAACATAACTAAACAACTTGGAAAAAGAACACAGTTGGAGGACTTAGACTACCTGATTTCAAGAATCGTGATCGAGCTGCAGTACTCAAGACAATATGGTATCAATATGAAAAAATACAGAGAATGGAACAGAATAGCAAGTCCAGAAATAGACCTACACATATGGTCAATTGATTTTCAACAAAGTGCCAAGTCACACAGTGGGGAGAGATACTCTCTTCAACACATGGTACTGGAACGATTGGATAGCCATATGCAAAAGAACAAACCTTAACCCTCACCTTACACTACATTTAGTGAAAGAAAAAGAAGAAAAACTTGAAATGGGGCAGACCTAATTGTAAGAGTTTAAACTATAAAATTTCCGGAGGAAAACATAAAGAAATCTTAGTGATTTGAGGTTTAGCAAAGATCTCTTATAACTGATTCAAAAAGTGTGAACTATATGGGGCTGGCCTGGTGGCACAGTGGTTAAGTTCTTGCACTCCACTTCAGTGGCACCGGGTTTGCAGGTTCGGATCCTGGGCATGGACCTAGCACTCCTCGTAAGCCACACACTGTGGTGGTGACCCACATAAAATAGAGGAAGATTGGCAACAGATGTTAGCTCAGGGCCAGTCTTCCTCACAAAAATAAATAATTAAAGTATGAACTATAAAATAAAAAATAAATTGGACTTCATCAAAATTATAAACTTTTGCTCATCAAAAGACACTTAACAAGATGAAAGGGCAAGCCACAAACTTGGAGAAAATATTTGCAAAACATATATCTGACAAAGGACTTGTATCTGGAATATATAAAGAACTCTTACAATTCAATAAAAAGAAGACAAACAACCCAATTAAGAATTAAAGCAAAAATGGGCAAACGAAGGGCACTGAATGGCAAGTAAGCACATGAAAAGATGTTCAGCATCATTGGTCATTAGGAAAATGCAAATTAATAGTAGTAGATACCACTATTAGTGGCACAGAGATATCTACACACCGACTAGAATGGGCTACAGTTAGAGACTGACAAAGAGTGGCTGAGGATGTGGAGCAACAGGAACTCTCATACACTGATGATGGAAATGGAAAATGGTACAGCCACTTGGGGAAACATTTTGGCAAAGATATCACTGACATTATTATCAAAAGTATCATATAACTGAAAGAAGCCCATCTGAAAAGGCTACATACTGTATGATTCCAACTATTTCAAAGGCCGAAAAAAGCAAAACTATAGAGACAGTAAAAAGATGAGTGGTTTCCAGGGGTTAGGGGAAAGAGGGGTGAATAGGGGGAGCAAAGAGGATTTTTAGGGCAGTGAAACTTCTCTGTATGAGCCTGTAATGGTGGCTGCATGTCATTATACATTTGTCCAAATCCATAGACTGTACAAGACCAAGAGTGAACCTTGATGTAAACCAGGGACTTTAGTAAGTAATAATATATTGTTATTGGCTCATCAGTGGTAACAAATGTACCAAGATGTTACTAATAGAAAAACCACGGAGGGGAAGTGAGGAGAGGAGGGCGTATATGAGAACTCTGTACTTTCCACTCAGTTTTTCTGTAAACCTAAAACTGCTCTAAAAAAGTCTATTAATTAAAAATTACATTAAATATATATATAGTAACCTAGGTATAAATCTAAAAAAGTTGTGCAAGACCTACTCAGAAAATTGATGACGTTATTGAGAGAAATTAAAAATAGCCCAATAAATAGATGGCTATACCATGTTCATGGAAGAGACACAATCGGGAGGGTGTAATTCTCATTTGAAAGGCCTCCTGTGTCCCTCGAGGGATATGGCATGCAACACGAAGTACCTGAGGCATGTCAACTGTGTTCAGCTGAACATTGTGGCCTCTCAGAACTGATGACAGACAGTTGAAAAGGCCCTGCAGCCCCTAAATGCACCCTCCCCCAGAATGTCCTAGGATGCACTTCAGGAACTTTACAGCAGAAATTTCTATATTTTTCTTAAACAGGTTGTTTCTGTTTCCTTAGCATTCTTGTTGCTTTAAGGTGCATTCTTCCTTGTTTCTTTAGAAAAGCATGTCTTCTACACCCAGCCTTTGCCCTGTACACACGGCTGGTCTCCTCTGTGTAAGCTCCTTTCATAGGTTCATTATTTAAAATGGTAAGAGTGCTTTTTTTTTTGTAAGAAAGGGAACAATGTTCAGAATGTACCAGTGTTAGATTGACTCACAGTCAATATTTATTGAACACCTGCCGTGTATGAGAGGGGACCGTGCCAGACGTGAATTCGGCCTTAAGGAGTTACGGACAGTTGGGCAGAAAAAGCGTCAGTTGATACCTGTGATGTGAGCAGTGGGCATGCAGAGGAGGGAGGGGGTCCTTCCCCGTGAGTGGATCCAGGAAGGCTTTTGGGGGCAATTGGGACATGCTAAATGTGTGGGAATGGGAGGCATTCCAGGCAAAGGAGTAAGATAGAGTATAGAGGCTGGGAAGCATGAGGTGAGTCTGGCAAATGCTGAGTAGTTTATTTTGACCAGAATACGGGATTTGCAAAGGGAAATAAAGAGAAGATTGATTTATTCAGGATCAAACTTCATCAAATATTTATTAAGTTCTTTCTCGGTGTCGGGCATCGTTCTAAGCACTATGGGTATGTAAGGGGGCAAACCCCACAAAATCCGTTTTCTCATCGAGCCAGCACTGGTGGGAGAGACAGCTGATGAGCAGAGGGAGCTGGTACCCGGCTTGGTGTGTTTGAAGATGCTAAGTGCAGGGGGGGAAGCAAGCATGGAGTCGGGGAGTCGGTGAGCAGGTCAGGAGCACCAGGGAAGGGGAGGGCTGCAAGGGTGGCCTCGCTGAGAAAGTGACCTTTGAGGAAGGACTGGAAGAAAGTGAGAGCGTGACTGGGCAGACGCCAGGATGGGGAGAATTCTGGCAGAGCAGGCAGCCAGGCCAGGCTCGTGCAAGGAGCATGAGGAAGGAATGTCCCAGAAAGGAGGAGGACGTGAGGTCCCAGAGGAGAGGTGGCAGCGGGTCACCGTGGAGGGCCTTGGGGGCATTGTAAAGGTTCTGGTTGTACTCCATGTGAAAGCAGCCCCATGGGAGGAGGGGATGTGACACGCTTGATTTAGCTGTTAAAGGCTCCCTCTGGCTGTCGTCTGGGGCCAGGGACAGAAGCTGCCAGCTGGTCATGAGGCTAACAGGGCTTACAAAGGTCCTGAAGGTGTGCGACTCCGGCGGGCAAGGTGGCGCGATGGGAGAGCGAGAGCCCTGCGCCGCGTGGGGACAGGGGTGGGGGAGGGGGCGAGGGGAGCGGTGACTTTAGGTCTAGCTTGGCATTTAAGCAGCTGCGTGACCTTGGATGTTGCTCATTCTTGGTCTGTTTTCTTACCTGCAAACCCAGGTATTTGGAACTGCGCTTTTCAGAGAGGTCTCTAAGCAGAGGGTGGTCTGATGAGGGTTGTACTTTGGGATGCACCTGGCAGCAACCCCGAGACCCTTGGAGAGGGGAGACAGCCTGCGAGGGAGACAAGAGGAGGCTGTTGCCGGAGTCCAGGTGGGAGGGAGTGACGCTGTGTGTCGGGGTGGAGATGGGTGGATGCGAGTGATTTAAGAAGAAAATGGTCTTTCCAAGCGAACAGCAGACAAACAAACCAGACCATGCTAAGGACCCTAAGCTGTAACTTTGTGCAGACGTGAAACACCAAGGTCATCTCAGGGCGTGCTGGGCACATGGCATGTTGACAGCTGTTCCCGGCTCAGATATGCCCTCTTGTTGGCAGGGTGGCCACAGGGAACCGTCTGCACATAAAGCTTTGTTGCTCTGACAGGCTCCTCAGCAGGCTCGCTCCTGAATTTGGCCGCCGGGAAGCACATAATCAGTTACCCCAGAGGCATGTCTGTCTCTGTCTTCAGATCGCCAGCTCTGGGTCTTATGAATAAACTCTTAGTGGGTTTCCTGTTTCTCTTATTTTTATGCAGAGTTTTACTTTATAGGAGAAAATTCAAATTTTTTTTCTTAAACAGATTGCTTCTGTTCCCTTAGTGTTCTTGTCACTTTAAGTTGCATTCACCCTTGTTTCTTTAGAAAAGGATTTGTTCTAAGACAGGCCAGTGAAGAAAGCACTTGGTTTATTGTTACTAACATTTGCTAAATGTCTGAACTATGTCAGGCTGCTTAAAATCAGTGTTGGGTAGATTTTGTTTCTGTTCTTTTACTCTGTTCTTACTTAGGGATTTACAGAATAATTACATTTCCAGTGTTCTTTTATTTGTCGTGGTGAGTAGGAATTGGAGCTGTGTAGCTCGGGGAACCTCTAGTTCCGAAGAGGAAAGGCTTGTCAACGTTTCCAACTGGCAAACTGACAAGACCGAGGGCATGAAAGTTGCTAGAGAGGCTGGGAGCCTGTGGAGGAAGGCAGCCTCAGAGGGGACAAGGACGCCGCCAGTGAGAGATCCTCATCCACTGTTGCTCCTTCTGTGCAGTTACCAACCGAAAGGAGAATTGAGTACAAATAAGTACTAAAGTGGTTTCTGCGTTCTATTTGGAAACGGAAGGAGAGGTAGAAATGGTATTCCTTAAAAATGCCAATATTGTAAAAGAGAAATAACAGCTTTCGAAGTGTTTCAGAACACTAAAAGGAATGACAACAAAATGCATTATCTGACCCTAGGCTGGATCCTGTACTGGAGGGAAAAAAATGCTATCAAGGACATTATTGGGTCAACTGGCAAAATTTGACTGTGAATCATAGATTAAAGTGTGGTGTCTTTGTTACATTTCCTGATACTGGTAAGGGCACCGTGTTGTGTGAAAGAACATCGCTATCCTTAGCAAGCACGTCTTTCAGTATTGAGGGAGTTGGGGCCATGCTTAAGTAACTACCCCCAGATACACACACACACACACACACACACTTACGCCATGGCTATCTACCCATAAAGAAAAAGCAAGTGAAAAAGCAGATTGGTAGAATGTTAATCGTAAGTGAATATGATAAAGGGTTTACAGTGTTCTTTGTAATATTTTGTGTGTGCAACTTTTCTGTAAGTAAAATTACCTCCAAATAAAAAATGAAATGGCAAACAAAAAAGACAGTTTCTACAGTATATATCCTAGCTACATTTATTACCATGTTTGGATTCTGAAAGCTGCAGATCAGAAAATATGAGTAACGGCTCACCTATCCTTAAAATATCACTCCTAATTTACCTGCCCCTTAGTACTTTTTCTAAGTTAAAAATTTTGAGATAATTGTAGAGTCACATGCAGTTGTAAGGAATATTACAGAGAGATGCCCAGTCCTCTTTACGAGTGTCCCCCATTGGGAAGGTCTTGGCAAACAGCAGCCCAGTCTTACAGTCAGGACATCGACATTGATGCCGTCCAGATACAGAACATTTTCACACCCAGGGATCCCTCGTAAAAGCTGCCCCTGACACTCACCCTCTCCCTCCCACCCCACCCCTTCCTTATCCCTGGCAATCTGTTCCCCATTTCTATCCCTTTGTCGTTTCAAGAATGTTATATAATGAATCATGTGGTATGTAGCTTTCAGGGATTGGCTTTTTTCACTCAGTGTAACTCCCATGAGATTTGTCCCACTTGTTGGGTGTATCAGTACTCATTCCTTTTTATTGCTGCGTAGTATTCCATAGAGTGGATGTATACAGTCGGTGGAAACATCCACTCATCTAGTTTGGGGCTATTATGAATAAAGCTGCTATGAACATTTGTGTACTGGTTTTCAGTTTTTGTTTCATATAACTCTGTTGAGATGTAATTTATATACCGTACAACACTGGTTTGAAGTGTACAATTCCATGGCTTTTCTTATACCTACAGGGTTGTGCAACCATTACCACAATCTAGTTTTAGAATTTTTCCATCACCCCTGAAAGAAACCACATACCCATTATTGATCACTCCTCATTCCCTGCACCCCCCCACCCCCACACAGCCCTAGGCAGCCACTGATGTGCTTTCTGTCTCTACGATTTGCATATCGTGGACATCTCATAAAAATGGATTCGTACCTTCTATGTTCTCCTGTGACTGGCTTCTTTCACTTAGCATAATGTTTTCAAGGATCTTCCATGTTGTAGCATCAATCAATACTTCATTGCCTTTTATTGCCAAAAATATTATACATTGTATAGATACAGTCCATTTCATTTATCCGTTAATCAGTTGGTGGACATTTGAGTAGTTTCCACTCTTTGGCTGTGATGAACATTCATGTTTAAGTTTTTGTGTAGATGTATGTTTTCATTTCTCTGGAAGTGGAATTGCTGTGTCGTATGGTAACTGTGTGTAACTTTTTTGAGGAACTGCCAAACTGTTTTCCAAATGGCAACATCGTTTTGCAGTCTCACTAGCAAATGTGTGAGGGTTCCAGTTCCTCCATATCTTTGCCAATACTTGTTACATTGTCTGTCTTTTTAAACACAGCCTCCTGGTGGGCGTGAACTGGTGCCTCATTGTGCTTTTCATTTGTGTTTCCCTCATGACCAACGACACCAAGCCTCTTTTCATGTGCCTACTGGCCATTCGTGTATCTTCTTTGGAGAAATGTCTGTTTAAATCCTTTGCTCATTTTTTAATTAGGATATTTTCTTTTTATTGTTGAGTTGTAAGAGTGCTTTAGGTATTCTGGATACGAGTCTCTTATCAGATGTATGATTTACAAATATTTTCTCCCATTTGGTGAGTTGTGTTTCCACTTTCTCGAGGTAGTGTTTATAGCACAAAAATTTTTAATTTTGATGTCCAATTTATTAATTTTTTTTCTTTTGTTACTTGTGCTCTTTGTGTGTGTACAGGTTTTTACGTGAATATAAGTTTTCATTTCACTGGGATAAATGCCCAAGAGGCACTCGCTGGGTCAGATGGTAGTTGTACGTTTAATTTGATAAGAAACCGCCCAGCTGCTTTCCAGAGTGGCTGTCCCGTTTTACGTTCCCCCCAGCATTGTCTGAGCACTCCTCTTCATCTGCGTCCTCACTGGCATTTGGTGGCGTTGCTATCTTTTGTTTTAGCTGTTCTGATAATCGTGCAGTGATATCTTCTTTTTTTTTTTTAAAGATTGGCACCTGGGCTAACAACTGTTGCCAATCTTTTTTTTTTTTTTCTGCTTTATCTCCCCAAAACCCCCCTGTACACAGTTGTGTATCCTAGTTGCCGGTCCTTCTAGTTGTGGGATGTGGGACGCCACCTCAACGTGGCCTGACGAGCGGTGCCATGTCCGCGCCCAGGATCCGAACCCTGGGCCGCAGCAGCAGAGTGCGCAAACTTAACCACTCGGCCACGGAGCCGGCCCCTCGTGCAGTGACATCTTATTGTGATTTTCATCTGTAGATCCCTAGCGGCTAATGATGTGGGACATCTTTTCCTGTGATTATCTTGTCATCTGTATGTTCTCTTTGGTAAAATGACTCTGCCCATTTTCTAATTGTAGTTTTGTTTTTTTAATTGTTCATGTTTGAAAGTTCTTTATATATTCGAGATACTAATTCATTGTCAGATAAGTGGTTTGCAAATATTTTCACCCAAACTGAACTTGTCTTTTTATCCTCTTCATAGGGTCTTTTGCAGACCATTTTTAATTTTGATGAGATCCAATTTATCGATTTTTCCTTTTAGGAGTTATGCTTCTAGTGTCAACCCTAAGAACTCTTTACTTAGCCGTAGATCCTGAATATTTTTTCCTATGTCCACTCTAAAAGCTTTATGGTTTTACATTCTACGTGTAAGTCCATGATCCGTTGTGAGTTAACTCTTGTGTAAGAAGTGACCCTTACGTTGAGGTTCACTTTTTTATCGTGGATGTCCGTTTGCTCCAGCACCCCTTGTCGAAAACGTTGTCCTTCCTGCATTGAATTGCTTTTTCGTTTTTATCGAAAGTCAGTTGGGCATATTTGCGTGGGTCTGGCTCAGGGTTTTCCGGTCTGTTCCATTGGTCTGTGTGTCCGTCCCTTCGCCAACACCGCGCTGTCTTGATTACTGAGCAGGTCTTCAGGTTGGGTGGCGTCATTCCTCCCACCTCATCCTTCTCTGTCGTGGTGGTTGTAACCCTTCTGGGGCATGTATCTTTCCGTATAAATTTAAGAGGAGACCTGTCTGTGTTTCCGAGAAATCTTGCTGGGGTTTTGACGGAACTGTGTTAGGCCTTTGCTTTGGGGAAAATTAACCTCTTTCTTGTGTTGAGTCTTCCAATCCGTGACCAGGGTATGTTTCTTCTTTATTTAGGTCTTCTTTGACCTTTTCCATCAGCACTTTGTAATTTTCAGTATACAGATCCCGTATCTGTTTTCTTAAGCTTCTACCTAAGTATTTCGTTTTCTTTAGAGTGACTGTAAATGGCATCGTTTTAAATGTTCGTTTCTGCATGTTTACTGTTAGTAGATAGAAATATAATGTATTTTTGTGTGTTGGTCTTGCAACCTTGCTGAACTTGCTTACTAGTTCCAAGAAGTTTTTTATGGATTCCTGGGGATTTCCTACCTAGACAATCATATCATCTGTAAATAAGGATGGTTTTATTTTTTCCTTTTCATCTGTATGCCTTTGGTTTTTTTCTTGCCTTGTTAACAGTGGCTAGAACTTCTAGCACTATGTTGAACGGAGTTGTGCAAGTGGGCGTCTTTGCCTGGCTCCTGATCTTGGGGGAGAGCATTGAGCCTTCCATCCTCGAACATGGTGGTAGGCTTTTGTCGGTGTTCTTTACCAAGTTGAGATAGATCTTCTCTATTCCAAACTTGCTCTGAGTTTTTATTATGCATGGGTATTAGATTTTGTAAAATACTTTTTCTGCATTAATTAATATGATTATATGATTTTCTTTAAAATTTTTTTTTTTGTGGAAGATTAGCCCTGAGCTAACTACTGCCAATCCTCCTCTTTTTTTGCTGAGGAAGACTGGCCCTGAGCTCACATCTGTGCCCATCTTCCTCTACTTTATACGTGGGACGCCTACCACAGCATGGCTTGCCAAGCGGTGCCATGTCTGCACCTGGGATCTGAACTGGTGAACCCCAGGCCGCTGAGAAGTGGAACGTGCTAACTTAACCGCTGCACCACCATGCCGGCCCCTGATTTTTCTTTTTTAGTCCGTTGATGTAGTGGATTATGATGATTGGGTTTTTGTTTTGTTTTGTTTTTTATTAATATTATGGTAGATTACAACCTTGTGAGATTTCAGTTGTACATTATTGTTAGTCATGTTGTGGGTACACCACTTCCGCCTTTGTGCCCTCCCCCCCGCCCCTTTCCCTGGTAACCACCGATCAGTTCTCCTTGTCAATATGTTAACTTCCACCTGTGAGTGGAGTCATATAGAGTTCATCTTTCTCTGTCTGGCTTATTTTGCTTAACATAATACCCTCGAGGTCCATCCATGTTGCTGCAAATGGGCCAATTTTGTCCTTTTTTATGGCTGAGTAGTATTCCATTGTGTATATATACCATATCTTCTTTATCCAATTGATGATTGGTTTTTGAATGTTAAACCAGTCTCACATACCTGGAATAGATCCCACTTGGCCATGTGTAAATTCTTTTTGTATGTTTTTGGATTTGATTTGCTAATAGTTTGTTGAGGATTTTTATGTCTAAGCTCACAAACAAAATTGGTCTGTAGTTTTTTGTTTGTTGTTGTTTTCTATTGGCTTTTCTGGCTTTGGTATCAGAGTAATACTAGCTTCATGAAAATGAGTTGGGAAGTATTTCCTCTTCTTCTGTGTTTTGGAAGAGATTGTACAACATTGGTATGGTGTTAATTCTTCTCTAAATGTTTGGTAGAATTTTCCATAAAAACAACTGGGCCTAAAAATTTCTTTTTCAGGGGATTTTTAATCATAGATTCAATTTTTAAATCGTTATACAGCTATTGAGATTGTCCATTTCATCTCGGTTAAATTTTGGTAGTTTGTAGTTTTTGAAGACTTGGTCAGTTTCTTCTGAGCTGTAGAATTTATGAGTCTTAGATTGTTTCTAGTCATTTCTTATTAACTCTTTGCTGTTTGAAGGATCTATAGTGATCTCCTATTTCATTCCTGATATTGGTGATATGTATGTTGTCTTTTTATTTTTCTCAATTTTGCTACAGGTTTTATCAATTTTGTTGATTTTTTTCAAAGAACCAGCTTTTTGTTTCATTGATTTTCTCTATTGTTTTCCTGATCTCAATCCTTTTTTTTTTAAAGACTTTATTTTTCCTTTTTCTCCCCAAAGCCCCCCAGTACATAGTTGTGTATTTTTAGTTGTGGATCCTTCCAGTTGTGGCATGTAGGATGCTGCCACAGTGTGGCCTGATGAGCGGTGCCATGTCGGCGCCCAGGATTCAAACTGGTGAAACCCTGGGCCGCCAAAGCACAGCATGCAAACCTAACCACTCTGCCATGGGGCCGGCCCCTCCTGATTTCAATCTTATTGATTGCTGCTCTGTATTATGTCCTTCCTTCTGCTTACTTTGGGTTTATTTTGCTATTATTTTCCTAGTTTTTTGAGGTAGGAACTTAGATTATTGATTTAAGACTTTTCATCTTCTTTATTGTAAGCACGTAATGCTATGAATTTCCCTCTGAGCACTGCTTTTGCTGCATCCCACATATTTTGATATGTTGTATTTTTATTTTCATTCATTTCTATGTATTTTTAAATTTGCTTTGTGACTTCCTCTTGACCCATAGATTAGTTAGAAGTGTATTGATTTATTTTCAATATTTAGAGGTTTTCCTGTTATCTTTCTATTACTAATTTCTAGTTTGAGTCTATTGTGGTTATAAAATATACCCTATAAGGTTTCAATTCTTTAAAATTTGTGGATGTTTGTTTAATGGCCCAGGATGTGATCTGGCTTGGTGAATGTTGTGTGGGCACTCGAAAAAAACTGTATTCTGCTGTGGTTGGATGGAGTGTTCTGTTTATGTCAGTGAAGTGCTGTCAGTTAATTATGTTGTTCAGATCTTCTGTAACCTTGCTGACTTTCTGTCTTTTAATTGTGTTGGTTGCTAAGAGGGAGGTGTTGAAGTCCCTAACTGTAGTGATGAATGCATCTATTTCTCCTTTCAGCACTTTTGGTTTTTGTTTCATGTATTTTGAGGCTTTCCTATTTGGCACATACATATGTAGGATCGTCGTGTCTTCCTAGTGGATGAATCCTTTTATCATTTTGCCATCCCTTTAGTACTTTTAAAAATAATATGAAAAAGATAAAAATAATCTGCTTGATGACCTGCTAGTCTTCCTCCTTTCCTGTTCTAGTCAGCTTTCATTAATCCTAACATTACATCAGAACTAACATTTTATGTGAAAATTTGATAGTATCATACCCTCTAAGATTCAGAATGAACTCTGAACACTCTTACATAATCTTGATAAACACGGGTTTTTGGATGGGTGTCGGTGTTGGGTTTAGGCAGGGGTTTGAGTGTATCCTCGGAGAAGGAGGTATTTTAGGGTCTTGGGCATATACACAGGAGCTATATCAGGTTCTCAGGTGTACTTCCAAGAAAACATATCAGAATCTTGGGTATTCGCCCAAGGAGGAGTAGCAGAGCCTACTGCTTGAGAGAGGTGGGACTTGAGAGGGTTTACAGGCTATGGTGCAGGTGGAGCGGGGACAAGCAGAGCTTGGCAGACTCTCTTAGTTGAGGAGATGGAGCTGAGAGTCTGGAGAGACCCAAGTGTCTAGTGTTCCCTGGGCGAAGTCCCAGAGGAGGATCACACAGAGAGCACTCTGGAGATCTGCTCAAGTGCTGATTGGTGCATGGATATGAGCAAAACTACCGGAGGCCAAGAAGAGAACCATCTGAGAGGGTCAGAGGGAACAGAGCCCGGCACTCACACGGGGCCGGGAACAGTGCCCGGCACTCACACGGGGCCGGGAACAGTGCCTGTTCCACCTGCCAGTCTGGAAAACCTCATACTTCAAGGGGAATTGGACAGAGTACTCAGCAGGATCTTGCCTCGGTAGTGGGGACTGAGTATGCTGGACTACATACTGCCGTGCTTCTGCCGAGCAAATGTCAAAAATAAGATAGAAAAGGATTGAGCTTTTTTCCAAGTAATGTAACTGCATTCCAGAACAAAGATCAAGACTATTCATAGGGGGTCCAGTCCCTGCTGTGTGCAGGCGCAGAGCAGAGGGCTCTCCTCATCACTGGGCGCTGCTTGTGGGCTTGTGACTCTGTCACAGTGGTGGCCACTCGTCTCCGGCAGCATGAGAGGCTTCAGCAGCAAGGAGCACACCGCGCCCTTCACCCTCAAGTACTGAGTCTTCCTCAAAAATGAAAAAGCACTATATATATATCTCTCCATTTCGTGATATTCCAATTTATGCAGATGAGGATGTGTTCCACACGGTGGTTGAAGCGCCACTCTGGTCTAAGACAAAGATGGAGATTTGCTACAAAGGACCCTTTCAAACCAATTAAACAAGAAGTGACGAAAGGAAAACTTCGTTATGTGGCAAATTTGTTCCCTTGTAAAGGATGTATCTGAAACTATGGTGCCATCCCTTAGACTTGGGAAGACCCAGGACATAATGACAAACACACTGGCTGTTGTGGTGAAAATGACCCAATTGATGTGTGTGAAATTGGAAGCAAGGTGTGCTCAAGAGGTGAAATAATCGTGGTGAAATTTCTGGGCATCTTGGCTATGATTGCTGAATGGGAAACCACCTGGAAAGTCATTGCCATTAATGTGGATGATCCTGATGCAGCCAATTATAATGATGTTAATGATGTCAAGCGGCTGAAACCTGGTTACCTGGAAGCTACTGTGGTTTAGAAGGTACAAGCTTCCTGATGGAAAACCAGGGAACCAGTTTGCTTTCCATGCAGAATTTAAAGATAAGGACTTTGCAATTTATATTATTAAAAGCACTCATGACTAGTGGAGAGCAATGGTGACAAAGAAAATCGATGGAATAGGAATCAGTTGCATGAATACCAGGGTGTCTGAGAGTCCCTTCAAGTGTGATCCTGATGCTGCCAAAGCCACTGTGGATGCTTTACCACGGCCATGTGAGTCTGCCTGCACAGTCCCAACAGATGTGGATAAGTGGTTCCATCACCAGAAAAACTAAGGAAATGTCTCCGGAATACAAGCTTATATTGCCACATCCTGTTCGTCTGGAAGTATTAGATACAAAAGTAGTAGCCTCTCAAAGCTTTAAATTTATAGAACTAACATAACTCAAGCAATTTCTGCTGTGACCAATCCAATATATTCAAAATATATTCCAAGAATACATGTTATCCATCTAAAAGCATTTTTCATATCTCAACTGAGATAACTCTTAGTACATGCTTAAATATCAAAGCAGTTGATAAACTTCTGAGGAAGCAGTTAGTGAGTAAATGTGTAAGGTAAGTAAATATTGGATGTATATATTTACCATGTGTTAGGAAATAAAGTTATTTTGCTGGAAAAAAAAGAATATAGGAATACAAAACTATCCAACACTGAACAAGATAAAATCACAATATTTGGCATCTAATCAAAGATTACTAGGCATGCAAAAAAGCAGGAAAAGAGGATCCATAAGGAGTAGAAAAAACCTGATAAATCAAAGCCTACTACTGACCTACAAAACCTAGAACTGATAGAGAAATTTGATTTAGCAGACAGGGACATTAAAGCAGCTATTATGATGTGTTTCAGATGTTTGAAAAGTTGAGGAGACATAACAAAAGATACAAATTGAACTACACTGAAAACTATAATGTCTGGGATTAAAAATACAGTGGATAGGATTAACAGCCGATTAGACATGGCAGAAGAAAAGATTAGTGAACTTGAAGGTATAGCAATAGAAACTGTCTGAAATGGCATACATAGAGAAAAAAGAATTTTAAAAAATGAAAACAGCATGAGTGAATTGTAGAACAACTTTAAGCAGCCTACTCTATGTATAATTGGAGACCCTGGGGGAAAAAGTGGAGGGCATAAAAAAATATTTGAAGAAACAGTGGGGTCAGTTCATTGGGAAAATCGAACTGGTCTAAAAGTTGATGCATCTAATAGCAAAGCTTTAACATAAATGAAGCAAAAACTGGTAGAACTGCGAGGAGAAGTAGACAAATACACAATTATAGTCAGAGACAATTCATAGAACAAATATAGAGAATATCAGCAAGGATATAGTAGAAGATTTGAACAATACCATCAACCGAGTTGATCTAATTGACATTTATATATAGAACAGTCCACCCAACAACAGCAGAATATACATTATTTTCAAGTGCACACAGAGAATTTACCAAGATAGACCATATTCTGGGCCATAAAACAAGTCTCAATAAATTTGAAAAGACTCAAGTCATACAGAGTAGATTCTGTAGCCATAATGGAAGTAAATTAGAAATCAATAACATAAACATGACTGAAAAATCACCAAATATTTGGAAACTAAATGACACACTTCCAGATAACCCATGGGTCAATAAAGAAACCAAAAAAGAAATTAGAAAGTATTTTGAACTGAATGAAAATAAAAACAACATATTAAAATTTGTGCAATGCTGCTAAGCAGTATTTAGATGGAAATTTATAGCACCAAACACCTATATTAGAAGAGTAGAAAGGACTCGAATCAATGTCCTAAGGAAACTAGAAAAAGAGGAGCAAATTAAACCCAATGTAACAGAAAAAAAGAATAGTAAAGATGAGAGTGGAAATCAATGAATAGAAAACCAAACCACTGTAGAGAAAATCAATGAGACACAAAGCTGGTTCCTTCAGAAGATCAATAAAATTGATAAATCTCTAGCCTGGCTGATCCAGAAAAAAGAAAAGACACAGATTAATCAATATCTGCAATGAGAGAGTCATTATTACTACAGATTCTACAGATATCAAAAGGGTAACAAGATAATATTATAAACAACTTTATGCCAACAAATTTGACAACTCAGATGAAAAGGACAAATTACTTGAAATACACAGACTTCCAAAACTGAATTCAAGAAGAAATAGGCCACCTGAGTAGCCATACAGCTATTAAACAAATAGAATTTGTCGTTTCAAAGCTCCCCACAAAAAAACCCCAGGATCAGATGACTTCACTGGTAGATTCTACCAAATATCTAAGGAATAGGTAATTCCAGTTCTACATAAAATCTCCCAGAAAATTTAAGAGGGGGGAATACTTTGCAATTCATTCCATGAGACCAGCAATATCTGATACCAAAACGAGACAAAGGCATTACGAGTAAAGAAAACTAAAGACCAATATCTCTTGTGAACATAGATGCAAAAATTCTAAACAAAACTTTAGGGCATTGAATTCAACAATATATAGAAAGACTATTATATCATAGCCAAGTGAATATCAGCCTAGGAATGCAAGGATGGTTTAATAGTAAAAAATTAATGTAATTCATTCTTGTAACAGAATGAAAAGGAAAAACTTTTTTATCATTTCAATAGATACAGAAAAAGCATTTGATAAAATTTCGTATTTGTTACTAATAAAAACAACTGCTTTTTTACAGAGGTGCAAAGACAATTCAGTAGATAAAGGACAATGTTTTTCAACAGATGATGCCAGCACAATTGGTTATCCATATGCCCAAAGGGAACTTTGGTCCGTACCTCACACTATATACAAAAATTAACTCAAAATAGATCATAAATCTAAATGTAAAATGTGAAACTATAAAACTTCTAGAAGAAAACACAGGAGAAAATCTTTGTGACCTTGGATTAAGCAAAGATTTAATAGCTATGCCAGCAATAGCACCATCCATAAAAGAAAAAAATGAATTAGTTGGACTTCATCAAAATGAAAACTTTTGCTCTTCAAAAGACAGTTTCATCAAAATGAAAACACGAATTATAGACTGAGAAGAAATCTTTGTAAAGCATAAACCTGATAAATGCAGAATACAGTAAAAACTCTCAAAATTTCACCTGTAATTTTTTAAATGGGCAAGAGATTTGAACAGACATTTCCCCAAAGAAGATAGACGGATAGCCAATAAGCATGTGAAAATGCTCAACATCAGTAGTCATCAGGACAAGGCAAATGACCCTACAACCCCCGTGCTGCTGTTTCTCACAGCTTCTGCAGTGGTGGTAGGATAGCACTGCACACCCAGGGGAATGGCCAAAATTACAAAGACTGAGCATACGAAATGTTGGCCATGATGTGGAGGAGCTGGAACTCTCATGCAGTGCTGGTGGAAATGTAAAGTGATACAAACACTTTGGAAAACAGATTGGCAATTTCTTAAAAAGTTAAACAAACATCTACCATTTGATCCAGCAATCCCATACCTAGGTATTTAGCCAAGAGGAAAGAAAGCGTATGTCCATATGGAGATGGTACGTGAGTGTTTATAGCTGCTCTCTGTCATAGCCAAAACTTGGAAACAATCCAGATGTCCACCCACAGGTGAATGGATAGTCAAACTGTGCTTGCCCACACGTTGGAATAGTACTTTGCGACAAAGAGGTATGAACTACTGATACACGCAACAACGTGGATGAATCTTGAAATAATTATGCTGAGTGAAAGAAACCAGTCAAAATGAGTACATATTGTATATGCTATTTATATAAAACTCTAGAAAATGCAAACTGGTGTGTAGTGACAGAAAGCAGACCAGTGGTGATGGAGGCGTCGGGGGCAAGAGGGAGAGATTATAAATGGGCACGAGGAACATTTTGGGGGTCATGGATGTGTTCACTATCTTGATTGTGATGGTGGTTTCACAGGTGTGAAACTTATGTCAAAGTATGTCAAACCTTATCAAATTGCGTGTTTTATTTATTTATTTAAAGATTGGCTCTGAGCTAACATCTATTGCCAATCTTTTTTTTCTTTCTTTTTTCTCCTTCCCCTTAAAGCCCCCAGTACATAGTTGTATATTATTTTTTTTAAAGATTTTACTTTTCCTTTTTCTCCCCAAAGCCCCCCAGTACATAGTTGTGTATTTTTAGTTGTGGGTCCTTCTAGTTGTGGCATGTGGGACGCTGCCTCAGCATGGCTTCATGAGCAGTGCCATGTCCGTGCCCAGGATTCGAACTGGTGAAACCCTGGGCTGCCAAAGCAGAGCGTGCAAACTTAACCACTCGGCCATGGGGCCGGCCCCATAGTTGTATATTCTAGTTGCAGCTCCTTCTGGTTCTGCTGTGCGGGACGCTGCCTCAGCATGGCCTGATGAGCGGTGCTATGTCTGCATGGTGAGACCCGGGGCCACCTAAGCGGGGCGTGCTGACTTAACCACTCGTCCACGGGGCCAGACCCTTAAATTGCATACTTTAAATATGTACAGATTATTTTATGCCAATTATATGTCAATAAAGTCAGTTTTAAAAAACAAAACAGAACAAAATGATTGGCTGATAACTGGCGCTGGAACTGTAGTCTTGGGTCTGAGGTCTTCGGCCAAGCACTCAAGCACTTCATCTCAAGTGGCCCAACGTGAAGACGCTTACAGAAGCGACTCCATCAGCGGAATGAGTAGACAGTTCTCCATGAAATATGCAAACCGTTAGCAGCGTGAGTACTAGGAATTCCAGTAATCCTCTGGATTTCATTTTGCCGTTATGTTAAACCTCCAATCTTTAAAAGCAAATCAGAATAATTCTGGGGTTTTTTCCCCTCATCTCTAAACTTTACTAAAGACTCTAGCAAAGAATTATATTCATGCCACAGGGCGTCTCCTCTTAACGTAGATAAACTGGGAAGGAAAAACAGCTTGCAGGTGATTCAGAAACTAGATTATCAAATCGCTAACTCGTTGATGGTTGGATTGAAAGCAGGGAAACATTAGCCCTGGGAGATGTTATGCAGTAAGTTATACAGAGGATTATAGCATGGTAGTTAGGAGCGGTAGTTAGGAGCAGAAACTGGAGGCTGGTGGCTGGATTCAATCCCCAGGCAGCTGGTTCGGTGACCCTGGGCGCATTATCGTAACGTCTCTGTACTTGTTTCCTTCTCTGCAAAGTAAACGTTGAAGAGTGCCTCCCTTGTGGAGTGGTTGTGAGGATGAAATGAGTTAATACGTGCTTGGCACGTGGTGAGGACTCAAGGAGTGTCAGCCACCGTCATCAGCATCAACAAAATCTCCAATTTATAGCAGCGTTGTGTCTGAATAATAGCTGGTGATGACACGGTCCTAAAGTTGGCCCTCAAAGTTCTATGAAACTATTAACATGATGCCAGTGAAGTGCAAGCAACTTCTAACGCTGCACTACAAGTTAGACGTCTAGAAAGGGTGCCGTGAGTTAAATTCCATAACTCCATAAAAGGCCATGTTCACCAATAATCACCCCCAATATAACATCAGTACCGCGTGTGACAGCGGGAAGGATTCTAGAGTCTGAGAGAGACACAGTTACCCCACTACAAGAATAGTAAGCTTCCTGCCCTCCCGCCTGATGGATGGTTTATCTGAATACAGAGTTATGAGTTGGAAGTAATTTTCCTTCAGCATTTTAAAGGTCCTTCGCTTCCAGTGCTGCTGTTGAGAAGTCCAGAAGCATTCTGATGCCGGATCTTTTCCATGTGACGTGTTTTCCCCTTCTGAAAGCTCGTAGGATCCTGTAGCATCTTCTCTTGGCCCCCAGTGTGTTGTGAAATTTCCCAGTGATCTGCCTCGATGTGGGGCTGTATCCATCCGTTCGTTGGGAAGGTGGTGGACTCTTTCATCCTGGAAACTTACGGCCTTCATTTCTGGGAAATATTCTTGAGTCCTCTCGCGGCTAATCCCCTTGGCCCGTCTTCCCATTCCCCTCCACTGGGACGCCTTCATTTGGATGAGTGTCCCTCCCGGACTGGTCCTCTCGTTTTCTTCTCTGTTGTCTTGCGTTTCCCATCTCTGTCTTTTCATTTCTTTCTCCTGAAGATTATCTTCGAGCCCCTCTGCTAAGTTTGTGATCATATTATTAATTCCCGAGAGGCTTTTGTTCCCTGAATGCTCCTTTTGGTGGCCTGCTCATCTCTTTCCATGAGTGCAGTGTCCTCTCTTTCCAAGGATATTAATAACGTTCCCCTGCTGGCTTTGTGGCTTTCTTTCTCCCGTGTATTCTTTTCTCCACGTCCAGCTTCCTGTATTCGTTTGTTTGTTGTCCGCTTACCTTCCTCAGGGGTCTGTGACTTGGGGTCTACTTTTGTGTAAAAGTGAGGAACTAAAAGGCTGACTGATGTCTTGGGCAGAACGGTGAGATGACCATTGGGCTTCCTTGTAGAGATCAGGCTGGGAGGGGTGCGGATGGGCTCCTGATGTGCTGACCCTCAGTGCTTGAGAGCTTCCTTCTTCTTAAGTGAAGATATCCCCCAGATAAAATGTTTCAACCCCCTGCCGTGGAAGGAGAGGTGGAGGGAGGGAGCCCCAGAACTCCGTGTTCTGCAGGGAAGAAGCTCCAGGCTGGGAGTCAGCGTTCCAGATGCAGGAACTCACCGAATGCCCGCTTGTGCTTGCGTTGTGGAGCCCCTGCCTTCGCCTGTGTCTGCTGGCCGCCCCCAGTTCAGATCCCGGTTCAAGTTGACCCTTCCCAGAGAATCAAGCCCCCAGTGGCCTGTTAGGACCGGCTGCCAGCGGGGTGGATGGGGGAGGGGATGGAGGACTGGCCTGCTGCTCAGAGCTTCTGCCCGTCCCCCCCCGCTTCCCCCTACTGGGCGCCAGGAGGTTCTGAGGCGCCTCGTACCCCGTTTCCTGGGCTCCCGGGGTCTGCAGGACTAACCACGTGCTTCTTGCTTTTCCCACGCCTGGTTGTTTGCATTCTGCTTTCTCCAGTTTTTGCCTCCGTCTGCTTTCCAGCCTCCAGATGTTTCTATTGCTGTCTCCTCCCTGCTCTTCTCTTCTTCATGGATTTGTACTTTTTGTTTTTGTTTTTTTTTAATCTCTTTACTGTGGTTTCAGAGGGGATTCAGAAAAGAGTGAAACTAAACGCATAGAATTCACCGCTTCATCTCCAAGGCCACCTCTCTTTTACAGAGAAGGAAATGGAGGCTAGAAGCGTTAAGCAAACGGTCGAGGAGCTCAGTGTTGCACGGCTGGTGAGCAGTGCTGGCCGTTTCCACCAACTCCAAAACCTGCACTTCCTAATTATGAGGCTAAGACTAAATTTTGAATTTAAAAAAAATTCTGCAAAGCTGATTTTCCATTTCCTTCCTGAGTGTGCTAACTGCGTTTCTTTTTGAATCTGCAACCTCCCCACACGACACTCGGTACCGGGCTCGTATTCTGTCTCTTGGGTGATTATTGGGGAACGCATCTTGTCATCCACCATCCCCCCCAAAGACTTTGGACTCCTTAAAGGTTAAGAGCTATGTCCTAGTCAGCTGTCTCCCCAGAGTGCCTAATACAGGCCGTGCACAGGCCAATAAAGCTGGAGAGAAACGATAGGAATAAAGTTATCACGTGACATGTCCATTATCTAACTAGAACTGCTCAGGAGAAGTCTTTCCTTTTCCTCTCTCCTTATCCTTATGGAGAAGGATGAAACCAATGAAAATATTATATTGAATATCCCAGATTTGGGCTTTTTTCTTCCCTTTGACTAATTTGCCATAGAGCGGAACACAGAATGAGAAGAGCAGGCATCCATTGTTAGTCGAGCAGGAAAAGCGGAAGGCACACGCTCACTTTGTACCTTAGTGTTATTCATACAAATGTCAAAAAAGTGCTCCTCACCTTGCAGGAGGCTGAACTGTATCGGCCAAGTCATTATCCTGAGTGCGGGCTGCTGAGGAGTTCCCAGAAGGTTCCCTGGGCCTCGTGGGCGCTGGGTGCTCAGAGCCATGCTGGGCGGCTTTTCTCTCATCAGAAACTTCTGGTATTTACCAGTTCCCATAACTTTCTAAGAAGAGTGAGGACCGTTTCCCTCCGGAGTTCCCTGGCTTCTGGACTCTGTTGTGGACCCTGTTCTGTTCTTCTGGTGCTGCTTTTTGTCCGACTTTGGAGAAGTGGAAATACGTTCAGAACTTGTCTGCTCTGACAAAATCCAATACCGTTGACTTAATCTAAAAACCGAAGCAGAAAGTTTTAGAAATGGACATATCTCTTTATCAGCTTCTTCTGTCAACAAAACCAAAACTGACCTCCAGGATATACAGCTTCACCAGAAGTCGTTATCTTGCTCCCTGGCTCCTTGGGTCGGAGCACATTCGGACTTCCGCTGAGTTGGCCCCAAAAGCTAAGGAAAAAGGGGAGGGACTTTTCTCTGTCCTTTAAAACCAGTATCACACGTTCGTCAGCGACTCTAGACACTGTAGGATCGGCAGTATAGCAATATGGTGAGATAGAAACACAATATTCTAAAATAGAAATACAATAATAAGTAAAGTAGAAGTACATTCTGAAATATCCTAAAATAGAAATTCAGTATGTAGCTGGATGCCATCTGTCAGCTTGAGTAATCTGCTTCGTGTTGTGTGATTTTGTTTAAGTAACTGAAGTCCTTCATGTGTCTCAGACGTTTATCCTTGGTTACTTGCAGTTTCTACTCTGAATTTTGTCTTCTTCCCCTTCCGTTTGTGGTTCAGCTCAGTGCATCCAAGGGTGTATTTTGTGCAATACGCTTGAATAAGGCCTGGTCTTGCCTTAGGGGACATTCTAGTTCGAGGAAGAGCAGCCAGGCAGAGGGAAGAGCGTGGTGAAAGGATAAAGGCGTGGGGTGGGGGTGAGGACGAGGGATTCCCAGGAGGGAAGGAGGGAGGAGAACCCCCATGTCCGGTCCATCGTCCGCAAACATTCAGAACAAGCTGCATGTGCGTTTTACCAACCCCGATTTACAGTTATTGAAGTGCAAGTATTCAAGGTCATGGAGAGCACTGCCCTCTCCCCTGAGGACGGGGCTTGATCTTGCCTAGATGCTGCTGCTAATGGGAACCGTACGGGTGAACACCGTCAGCTCCGTCGGAACCTCCCGGAAGAGGAGATGAGGTTGACAGAGGCCAAGCCCGTGTGTCCCTCAGATGCCGTAAACACTGGTTTACGTCTGACCTCGCCATCTTTCCACCTCCCAGCAGTCTCTTCACCCCGGAAACCTGCTCCTCTCTTCATATTCCGGATTTCGTGGATGTCACCTCACCTGCCCAGTTACTGAAGCCAAAGCACAGGTTTACGTAGACTGTGTCCCAGATCCCTGGTCCAGTTGGCCACCAGCTGTCCGTGTTAGCTCCTCGTCTTCTTCCAGTCCTCCCGGCCTCCCCAGATCAGCTCCCAGGGGCATCGTCACCTCTCACGGGGACAGTTACGACAGCCTCATAAGGAGTCTTGCTGCTTCTCGCCTTGTCCTCTTTAAATCCAGGTTACCCCCTGCTGCCAGAACAATCCTAGTGCAGATCTTCCCACGTCACACTCCTGCTCAGCGCCCTTTCGTGACTCCTTCCTGCTTGTTGGGTAAAGTGCACCGTGGGGAGCACTGCCGTCCTCTCCACCTTCTGCAGCCTCATCTCTGGCCACTTCCTCCTTGTGCTACATCAAAAACGGTCACAAATTCTCTGAGGCTCCCCCCAGCAAAGGTAGGGTTTATTACCCCTTGGATCTGAGCTTGCCTCGTGACTCACTGGGACCCACAGAATGTGGCAGAAGTGATGTTGTATAATTTACAAGTGAGCCCTCACTGTTTCTGCACTCGCTCTCTGGGAATATTCTGGCATCTTAAGAAGCCCTGACTGGCCTCTGGGCGGATGAAGGACCTCCTGATGAGAAAGACCCACCGCAGCCAGCACCGACCTCTGCCAACCATCCAGCTGTGGTCACGCTGCCAGATGAGCACAGCTGTACGAGTCACCCGAGAAGCCCCAGCCAGCTGAGCCCAGCCCAAATCGCTGACCCAGAATTGGAAGCAAATAAAGTGGTTTTGTTTTAAGCCACTGGATTTTAGGGTTGTTTGTTATGCAGTGATGCGTACCTGACACAGTTCTCAAAGTGGATTGGCCAGCCATTCTCAACAGCTTATTCAATGAGGTTTTAGGTTGTATGTGCACAGAGGCTGTTCCCTTTTCCTAGAAATGCCCGTTACCCTCTTATCTGTCATTATTTTCTGCTGCATTCCTTCCTTCCTTCCTGCCTCCGTCCCTCCCTCCTTCCTTCCTTCCTTCCTTCCTTCCTTCCTTCCTTCCTTCCTTTTTTGAAGAAGATTAGCCCTTAGCTAACATCTGCTGCCAATCCTCCTCTTTTTTTGCTAAGGAAGACTGGCCCTGAGCTCACATCTGTGCCCATCTTCCTCTACTTTATATGTGGGACGTCTGTCACAGCATGGCTTGCCAAGCAGTGCCATGTCCGCACCTAGGATCCAAACCGGCAAACCCTGGGCCACGGAAGTGGAATGTGCACACTTAACCGCTGTGCCACCGGGCCAGCCCCTCTGCTACATTTCTTTCTAATCACCTTTAGGGGTTCCACTTGAGAGTCCCCTCCTTTAGGGAGCCTCCCTGACCCTCCTGGACTCCCCAGGGTAGCACGCATCATGCAGCCTCTACAATCATTTGTTTATTTGTGTCTCCCCTTCACCTATCAGCTGGGCGAATTCTTTGTCTCTGAACCTCTGCATTTTATCCTCTATAAATTCGGCCGATACTCCCCCACCCTGCCCTGGTATTGGGAAGATTAAAGGAACAGTGCCTGGAACTGATTGAGGGCCTGGCCCATGGTGGGGCTCCATCAATGTTGCTTGTCGCCTTTTCCCTCCCCTCCAGCCCTATCCCATCTCCCTACTCACTGTCCTGCGGCTGTGGTCCCTCCGAGGCCGGGATTGCCTCTCTGCGTCTGTCCTCCGATGTTAGGAGTCACCAGCTCAGGTGCACACTCATCTGTTCCATGGAGTTCATGAAACGTGGCCTCCATCCCAAAGGGAACCATCCGTTTAGCTCTGAAAATGAAGGCTCAGCCTGATAAAATTTGCCTGTTGAGTGTCTGATACATTTCTGCCAAAACCCATTAGGCCGTCGTTGTTCTGGAATGTCTTCATTCAGTTCTGTAACGGGCAAGGCCCTTGGTCCTCCGTCGCTTCTCCGTCATCTGGCTAGTGAACGCTTCCACGTCGTCCCCGTTGCTGCTGGTTCCGTCCGTATTGGGTCAAAGCCTTTGTGTGGTAGATGGGAATTTCTTTTCCGTTGGCTTTCGATTCTGTGACAGGCTTCTCAGCTCACTCAGATTTCATTGCAGCAGACACAAAATGTGTCCACAGTTGCAGCCTCCCTTTCTTTTGACATCCCCACCAACAAAGGTAAGATTCCGTTTAAAAACAATAAGTCCACTTCCAGGAAAATGGGAAAGAGTGTTGGGTTTGAAGTGAAGTAATAAATACTATCACATAGTGTGACCTTTGTGTAAAATTGGGGGAATTTCTCTTGGAAATGGTTGAGAACCTTCTTTTTGCCCCTGTACAGAGAAAGGTACAGAGGTTCGCAACTACTCTTTTGTGCCACGTTGAACTTGTCACCCATTTCACCTGCCAAATTCTTTTGATTGCAAAATTTTAAGGTGTTGGGCGTTTTGGGGAAAGCTCTAGATCACTCTGGTTAAGCCTGTGTGCTGTGCGGACTATTCCTAATGCCTTTGAATTAATTCATTAACATCCAGTCATTAGCTTCTTTACCACTGCTGTTCCCTGGTACTTTTTTCTTCCGTGTTAAATATTTCTGTAGGCAAGTTCTGTACTTACTTACTTAACAGGTGAATCATTCTACAGGTGGTAATGATTAATCTATTTCGGTGAATTCCTGGGGCCAGGTAAAGGTACAGAGGGCATTTTAGGATTCTTTTGTTTATTTTAAAATGTTGTTTAAATCCTAGCCCACAAATTAAGCCAAAAGGCTTCTAAATATTAAATACGATCTCTAGAAAGTATACAGAAAAGTATAAAGAATCTGACAAGGTGGTGAATGAGAACTGGTGGAAAACAAAAATTCATTGATAGTTGTCTTACCTGCCACATAAATGGTACTCCTTTGACAAAATTTCCACCTTTTACCTTTAAATCACTCAATGAAGTCTTCTCAGGCTTAATTTAGCAACGGAGAATGTGAAGAGATTTGTACGAGGTGGCCCTTATTAAGCGTGATAATCGGAGAGGGTTCACAGTATAATAAACTAGGGTTGGTTACAGAAAGACGAGCAGAGCAGAGTCAAAGTCTAACGTTTGTGGCTGTTCATCCTGACCCTTTTGTGTCCGAGATAAGTTAGGAGTGTGAAAATTCAAGCCCAATTTCATGTATTCTTTTTCTTGAGTATCTGATTCCGTAGCATAAAAACCATTTTGATAGCTCACTGTTATTTAATGTTTAGCTTCAGGAGGTATTTAGGGAGGATCTTCTGGGTCTAAGAAACCCTGTTAACAATGTGGGGGCGCAAAGATGGGTAAGATACAGAAATGCCCTGGGAGCCGGCAAGACAGTGGTCCAATCCGATGACGAAGGTTCTTTATGCCTTCAAAGCACCTAATTGGTGTTATCACAGAGCGTTTGCCAAGTTCTCTGTTGGTCCTGAGGTAGAGAGTCAGTTGATGGTCTGTGTGTGCCTTTACCCGCATCTGTATTGAGCACCTCCTGTGCGCCCAGCGTGGGCACGGTCCTCTCCCTGGGGATACAGTGTTGACGAGCAGCTCGTCTGCTCCCTGCATCCCCCTCTGAAGCATCTTCTTTCCTGCCCACAGGCTTCTTTGTTCACTATTTTGCTTTGATTTGATTTGTCCTCTTGCTTTGTCCTTCAGTCCCTGCGATGATTGTGATTCACTCTGCAAATCTGTGATCACTTTCCCAACACAGAACCACTCTGACTTCTGCTCTAGATGTCCTTAGGGTTTGTTGTCTTTGGACGCCTGTGTGTGCCATTTTGCCCTCGGGGTGACGGCAGCCTGTAGATGCTAACGCAGAGCCGGGTGAGTTCTCACACACCTTCACCAGGTTGCTGATGGAGTAATTCGTGAGTGCGGTCTATGCCAGCCTTAGCTAAGTGTTAGAAATGGAAATCGAACACCTACTGCACAGTGGAGATTGTGCCAGAAGTATGGATACAAAGATTAGCAAAATACATTCCTTACCCTCGGGGGACATACATAGTGGGAGACAGATGTGAAAAGTTCCAATACTGCATGTCATTAGGGCTCTGTCAGAACTGGGCCCAAGGTGCCGTGGGAACCCAGAGGGGAGTGTGCCAAGCCCTCCCTGGCTTCACAAACTGAGAGCTCATTACACCATTAATAACTCATTTTAGCTAATCTTCCAAAATGGAAAATACCTTAGTGTGAAAGATTATCAATTAATGTTAAAATTCTTCCACTGTTTTCACCTGCCCTATGTTTAGGTAACATAAAACAGTAACAGAATTCTCTATGTTTCTTCGTTTCTTTTCTTTTTGATTTCTTTTTTTCCCATTTTGGTGAGGAAGACTAGCCCTGAGCTAACATCCGTGCCCATCTTCTTCTACTTTATATGGCTCGATGAGTGGTGTGTAGGTCCACAGCCAGGATCTGAACCCACGAACCCTGGGCTGCTGAAGCGGAGCTCATGAACCCAACTACTGCACCACCGGGCCAGCCCCTTGATTTCTTTTTTTTTTTTAAATATTCTGTAGTTTTCGTATACTCTGCTCCATGGTTCTCAAAGGATTATTTTGTTTTGTTTTTTCAAAGGATTATTTTGATTGCAAATGTTCAGTTACTAAGACCTGAAGATTGAATTGCAGCAGTTTCCATTTGTTTCGATATACAGGGTGCAGCTCTAACATTTCGACTGGATGGGGAAAGAAATGCATTGAGAAACCCAGCAGGCCTCAGGTGAAGGAGGAATGCCAGGATTACACAGAACATCACGTCTGCCGGGACGAGGGCTGAGCCACTCCTTTTCTCAGTTTTCCTTTGCCCCCTGGCTCATATCTCGGCTCGTGTGAAACTCTCTGTGCCAGAAACCGAGGAGCTATTTCACTTCCATCTGCATTTGCTCGTCCTTTCTCCAGTCGTTTTGTCTTGCCTCCTGGGCCAGATTGGCAGCTGCTGAGAAAACACATTGTTTTCTGCACCTCTTTGTCGCTCCAGAGCACTGGGGGCGTAGGACACAGTGACTGGCCCTGGTCCGCTCTTCTCCGTGAAGCAGGCTGTGGCACTGTTATGTGGATGTTAGAGGCGGGGGCTTCCAGTGGTATTTCTGCTCCCTGAGCAGAAGCCATAGTGATGGGGCAGAGCCAGGTGCCAGAGCCTGCCGGGAGCCACAGGGCAGGCGGGTAGAGTGTGTGCCCGTTCGGCCTCAGCCCTTTACCTGGGGACGCGTTCAAAGGGAACTGTTCCTTATCTGCTGTAGCTGGAAGCAAGAAAGGGCCAGCGTGTCCAGTGATCTGTGCAAAAGCCAGTCCCCTGGCCAGAGTTCAGGTATTGCGTCACTCTTTGAAGGGACTTTATCTCCTTCAGCTCTTCATGAACAGGAAGACTGATGTTTCTGTAAATAAATCTCAAGTTTGCTTTGAAAGCGACTGAAAAGTAAGATGATAAGATCTCAAAACATTCCGACTCCCTGATTGTAACGACAAGGAAACTAACATCATGACGTTAGTTCCTCCTGTTCCGGCTCTCCCGGCTGGAAGATGGAATACCTGCGGGAGTAAAAGGCTGCCGTCCACGCGCGCGCTTCCATCGCGGCACCGAGACTCTGAGGGGTAGAGGAAAAGGTGGTCCCACTCCAGCGGTAACACAGCCTCTGCCCAGTTAGCTGATATCTATTAGGCTGGACTTTATGGTTAATGTAGTAAGTTAGTGACCACAGTTTTGAACCTTTTGTTCATGGTGAAAAATACTTTAAGTGCTGCTTACCCCATTATCTTGCTTGCCATTTGAGGAAATCTTTCTTCAGATATAATGCAGAATAAAATACGATAGAAAAATGCGTAGATTCACAGCCTGATTTATACTAATAGATTATAGAGAAAGAAGGTCTTCAAATCCCCTGAAAGATTAGTGACGCTGTTATAGTTTTCCTTGTGTGTTGCTGTCGACTATGATAACTTACGGTCAGAATTCCAAGCATGAGATGTGAATCTCACAGGTGTGTGGATTGTACCCATCTTTCGTTTCTAAAGGAAACCAAACACCCATCACCTTGGCACTTAAGTTACTATTTCCTTTGAGCAAGGCTGAAGTGTGAAAATGATTTTACACGAGGACCTTCCACAGGTTTGCTCTGGAATAGTATTCTCACTCCACCCCAAGAGCCTGGCGTTCTGTGGTCACGATGGATGGTAACCGTATGCACCCCTTCTGGTCCTCTCTGCCATGCGAGCTGTGGGCTTCACTGACCATTTCAGATGGGAAACAATTTCGGAACCTAAATGTCACCTCGTCGGCCTCATTGGGTGATGAGTGACTCTGCCGGGCTCAGAGGAGTGGACCTGGAGAAGGGAGGGCAGCTCAGGAGGGTGGAGTCGGGTGAAGGCCCAGAGATGGAGCTGTGCAGGCAAGGCCTGCGATAGGAAGGAAGGACAAGGCGATAGCCCAGCGCCGCTGATGCCGTGGGCACAGGGGGGCGTGAAAAGGGCCAGACCAGGAGGGGCCACGCCGTGAGGGCCCCACTGCTGTGCTGAGGAGCCTGGGCTCTAGTCTGGACGTCACAGGAAGTGGTTTCACGAGTCTGAGCGAGAACAGGAAGCCGGCCAGCATGGGAAGAACCGCTGTTTTGATTTTGTACCTGTCACTTTGCTGGAGCCAGCCTAACAAAGTCCCACAGACCAGGCAGCTTAAACAACAGACATTTATTTCCTCGCAGTCCTGGAGGCTGGAAATCCCAGATCAGAGCGTCAGCAGCTCTGGTGTCTCCCGAGGCCTCGCTCCTTGGCTTGCGGGTAGCTTCCTTCCGGCTGTGACCTCACGTGGCCTTCCCGCTGTGCACCTGCATCCGTGGGGTCTCTTTTTAAGTGTCCGGATTTCCTCTTCTTATAAGGATCCCAGTAAGATTCGATTAGGGCCAGCTTTAAAGACCCCATTTTAGCATCCTCACCTCTTTGAAGACCTTATCTCCAAATACAGCCACATTCTGAGGTCCTGGGGGTTAGGACCCCAGCATATGAATTTGGGGGGGGACACAGTTCAGCCCATAACAGGCCCACATGGAGAGGGTTCTTTCGTTTGCTAGTTGAAACAGTCCAGCTTTGTCAGGGACTCGCCCATGTAGATTTTTAGAACTGTACAATGTGTTTTTTACAGCGCAGTCATTTTTTTAGGAATACCTACATGACTTACCCCGTGGGCACAAGGGGAACGCATGAGCTTGCACCCAGGGTGTGTACCGACTGCTCGTCCCTCCTGCTTCCGCACCCCTCAGCCTGAGTCACACTGGCCCCATC
This sequence comes from Equus asinus, assembly GCF_041296235.1. Classification (NCBI taxonomy): domain Eukaryota; kingdom Metazoa; phylum Chordata; class Mammalia; order Perissodactyla; family Equidae; genus Equus; species Equus asinus. Next base: position 16,184,538 of record NC_091793.1, on the reverse strand, counting down.
CTTCTTGGGATGTACTGACTGGCGTGCTTCCATCCTGGGGCTTGCTCTTACTGTTCGCTTTGCTGGGGCATTCTCCCCCAAGACATCGGCTCAGCTCACTCCCTCGATCCTTCAGGTCCCTACTGTCCCCAAGTCAGGGAGGCCTTCCTTGGCCTCCTGGTGTACAGCAGTGTCCACTCCCCATCCATTTGTCCTGCATGATCGGGTCACCATCAGACATTCCGTAGGTGTGTTTGTTGACTTGCTCACTGTGTCCCCACCGGAAGGGGTGTCTGGGGAGCAGGGATTTTGTGTCCGTGGCAGGTTTTTTTTTTTTTTTTTTTTTTAAAGATTTTATTTTTTCCTTTTTCTCCCCAAAGCCCCCCGGTACATAGTTGTGTATTCTTCGTTGTGGGTTCCTCTAGTTGTGGCATGTGGGACGCTGCCTCAGCGTGGTCTGACGAGCAGTGCCATGTCCGCGCCCAGGATTCGAACCGACGGAACACTGGACCGCCTGCAGCGGAGCGCGCGAACTTAACCACTCTGCCACGGGGCCAGCCCCCCGTGGCCGGTTTTTTCCATCTCAGATACAGTGGATCGAGGTCAGCACACAGTGTGCACTCAGAGAGAATGAATGGTTCCTGGACTATCGGCCCTGGCTCCTTAAACATTTTGTGTTGGAAGATTTTCATTTTCTTAGAGTGCTTACCAAGATGCAAGCCAAGAACAGGTGGTCAACAAAGTTACTTTTTAGATTATGGATTTAGATTGTGAATTATGAATTTAGATTATGGATTTAGATTATGAATTATGAATTCAGGTTCGTCTTCATTGACCAATGATGTTTTCATTCAGAGAAAACCAGTTCTCCTCTGCCGTTTTCACCAGTTGCTTCTCCCTCCTCCCAGTAGGTCGGAGCACGTTGCGAGATCAGTGCGTCTGTCGCGATGGTGGACACGGAAAGCCCGATTTGCCCTCTCTCCCCTCTCGAGGCTGATGATCTGGACAGCCCGTTATCAGAAGGATTCCTGCAAGAAATGGGAAACATCCAAGAGCTCTCGCAGTCCATTGGTGAGGACAGTTGCGGAAGCTTTAGTTTTACAGAATACCAGTATTTAGGAAGTGGTCCAGGATCAGATGGATCTGTTATTACAGGTGAGTGTGCTGTTTCCCAGAAAGCTTTATTTAGAAATGTTCTTTCCACAGAGAAAATTGTTCTCTCTAGCCGGACAAGGAGTCGCGTCCTTCTGCAGGGAAATCTCAGACAAGGGAAAGCATCGCCTCCAGGGCCGCTGGGCCCTGCAGCTTTTAAGCTGTGTCTCGCTTCTCATCGTATGCCTTCCTTCAAAGGCTGCGCACAAGTCAAATCACACTGGGCATCCAGTCGAGATGGTCGGCTGCACTTTAAAGATGCTATGAGTTTATATTTCTTAGAAGCAGAGACTCCTGTTGTAGTAAAAATGATGCCCTTTTCTCTGGAAATGTCTGTGAAGCCCCTCCCTCCTTCCTGCACCGTGTTAGGAACTACATCAGGTATCGGGCAAGGTGGGTACAAAGCAATGAAGCGCGGGGTCTGCTCAGCTGACCTGCGGTGTTGTTGGCAAAGAGGAAATCACGAAGCAGCCCACCCTTCCAGGCGACGTTTAAGCCAGCCCAGGATAACTTGGTATGAACTGCAGCCTCGCTGTGACGGGAGCTCCCTCTGGATGGACTTGGCTCCGCCAGGCTTCTCGGAGAGGAGGGTCTTGGGTCGAGACTGAAGGCGTGGAATGTGGATTAGCCGGGAGGAGGAGCTGTGCTTGGTGACGAGGCGTGTGTACGGTCTTCGACTGTGAGCATGGAACAGAGGGGCTCTGAGCGTGGAACAGAGGGGCTCTGGGGCAGTTGAGAGAAGGTTCTCCCTGGCGGCACTTGGTGGAAGTCTCTGCTCATGCCCTTCCACGGCTGCCCGTGTGTCAGGTTCGCGGCCTGGAATGCATTTCTGCCAGCTGTCTTCTCGCTTCCTCCCACTCCCTGAAGATCATTTCAGTGACTGTGCCGACCCTCGAGGCAGGGCAAGGGAGCGTTTGCGCTCTGCTGGAAGCGGTGTGCTGACCACTGCGTGGAGACGGCACCTGGACGCGTGTGTGCTCTGAACCCCAGCAAGCCCACGGGGTGCAGCTGGCGTTGAAAGGGAGACGTGCAAGAGGGCGTGCATTGCAGCCGTGTTCGTGATCGCAAAGAATGGAAACAAGGCAATAGCTGCACTGTGGGAGGTCCTACCGCTGCACTGTGGGAGGTCCTACCGTGGGAGACTTTATAGCAACTTAAAAGGATGAACTAGCTCCCAGTGTGTCAACAGGAGTCTGTCTAAAAAGCAGTGTCGAATGAAAATAAACAAGCTCGAGGCCATCTTCAGTGTGATTCAGTTCATGTGACGTCTCAAACGCCAGGCAGTGCGCCAGCTTTAAGGTCTTGGGCGGCTCCCGAGAGAGACAGAGGTGGGACTTGGGAGGGGTCTTCGAGGGCTTTAACTCTCTCCAGGTTGTACTTTTGAAAAAAGACATGAGGCGGTGGGCTGAAACATTACCATTTGTAAATCTGGGTGGTGGGTATTATACTGTATGTTTTTCTACATGTTGGAAATACTTTAAGAAAAATCAAAAGAGTGGGAAAGAGCATTCCTGGCAGAAGAAAAAGGCAGCATGTGCCAGGGCTCTCCTCATCCTCACAAACGCTCAGTGAGAAAGCTTGTTGTGGTTGTTTTCCAAAGATGGGAATAAACTCGGCGAAATTAGCTAAGTTGGCCGGGTCACGCAGCCAGAAGGAGAGGGTGCCGAGACTTGACCCCACGCTTCTCAGCTGGCTCTGAAGCCGAGCTCTGTGCACGTTAGCATGAGCGTCCCTTTTGAAAGCCAGCGGCGTTCCCAGCTTAGTAAATCAGCAGTCACGCCATCCATGTGAGACCATGAGGACATGACAGGTTACTGGACTCGGGGGACCTTCATGGCCCAGCAGCCTTTGTAGCTACATGTCCCTGACGGACCGTTAACAATGGTTCAAGCTTTGATTCCCTTTCTCATGACACGTTAGAGGGGATGTGCTTTGGGGGAAAGGAGTAAGCATGCGGGGTGATGGCAGCCTCCAGAAACAGTCAGGGAGGGGAGCAAGGAAAATCCTCCATGGTGTGGGACTGCCTTGAAGAGCCCAGGCAGGTCACCTCGTGGTCAGCTTGCACTAGTGACAGTGACAGCCCAGGTTACCGAGTGCTGTGTGAGCCACCGCACATACCTTATCTCACTGAATCCCAAGAACAACGCTTTGAGTTCGTTGGTCTATTTAATGAAGGAGGCAGGCCCCAGGACATTGGGACATGCTGGAGATCAAAACCCAGGTCTTAACCCCTCAGAATGGGTCCTTTATTCCCTACGTTGTAGCCACACCGCCTGCTGGTCAATTGTTTTCTTATATTGACTATTTTTCAGAAAATTGTTATTTTTTTCTTTTATCTGGATTTGAAAAGATTTATCTGTTTTTTGTTCATTTTTTTCCTTCTTTTTAAGGAAGGCAGTTTTTTTTCCCTTCTTTGGAAAAAATGTAGTCCCTTTTATAATGAAAGAATTCAGGAGAGTACTTTTTCCTTTGGGTCAGCCACACCCTAGAGGTTGTTCTGAAATAAAGAATTTATGTGAATGGGGTGGATGTGCAGTTGTAAAGCCTCTGGAAAGTTCTCTCCCAGCAGGGGACGGGAGGGGTGCAGAGACGCCCTCCTGCCTTCTCCAGGAGGAGTCCAGAGAGTGACACTGCCTGTGCTTTCTCTCTCCCAGAGCCTCGCCCTCGAACAGGAGGAATCTGAAATTATGTTCTTCTGTCTAATTTAATTCAAGGTTCCTTTGCTAAAACTAGTGTCTTTTAGCTCATTGTCAAGAACTACAATCTAAAATAGATTTCTAACTCATCTGAAAGTTCTGACACAGATAAGAATTGGGAATTTCGTATAAACTGGCCTCGTGGTCTGCGCAGTCCATGGAAAGCCACAATGGAGCCAGCTCCACGAGCTGACACGCACTTTCCCGTCTCAGTAAATTACAGACAAGTTCTTACGGGGAGAGAAAGCCCTCCAAACTGGTCTTTAACCAATTCCAACAAGCTTTATAGCAAAAAGACCAAAAGGGAACTTACAAAAAAGTGGCCACATGGAAGTGTAGTGGACACACATCCTTCACTTTGGGCCACTGGCTGTTGGGGGGGGGGTGCGATCGTCCACGTGTGCTTCCTTCCAGCTTCTCCTTACTGTTGGTACTCATCCTTTTGGTTGTTTGGAATCATCTCATAATTCTTAAAATCGTGCTTTGTTTCCTTTGCAGGTTTTTCAGTGTTGTTGTTACCAGCTAGTTTGAGACATAAGGTTATTTCTTATTTGCAAATTAGATTTTTCTTCTTCGTATCTGATCCTTTGGGTGATATTTCTAAGTTATGTAAATTGCTCACACGGAAGGGCCGTATAGACAGCGTATTCACTTTAGACTTTACTCGAGGAGATGGCCTGGCTGAGGCTGCTTGCTCAACCAATCTGTCTTTACCTCTATTTTTCTTAGGAGCCTTATTGGCGTACAGTAAACTGCACTTATTTAAAGTGTATCATTTGATGAGCACACATACACATTTTTGCATGTGAAACCGTCACCTCATCATAATAGTGACCAGACCCCAAAATTTCCTGGCGTCCTTTTATAATCTCTCTTTTCCCCTCTCATGCCTCCCTCCCTCCGAGTAACCACTGCTCTGCTGTCCATCCTTATAGATCTGTGTGTATTTCCTAGAACTTTATATAAATGGAATCATACACTGTATGTGTGCTTTTCAGTCTGGCTTCTTTCACTCGGAAAGATCATTCTGAGATTAAGCCATGCAGTAGCCTGACTCAGTAGTTCCCATCTTTCATCCGGCGTGTGGCTGTGCCGCTGTTTGCCTATACAGGCACCTGTCCGTGTGGATGGACATTTGAGTTGTTTCCAGGTTCTGGCAGTCACACGTGGAGCTGCTGTGAGCATTCGTGCCCAAGTCTCTGTGTGGACTTGTGCTCTCGCTTCTCTCCGTCATGCCTCAGGCGGAATGGCCGCGACTTACGGCACACATTTGTGTAGCTACTTAAGAAACTGCCAGAAGCTTTTCCAAAGTGCCGTCCCATTTTACATTCCCACCTGTAGCGCGAGTCCAGTTCCTCCGCACCGTCGTCAGCACGGTCAGGCTTTGGCATCTCAGCCATTCTAGCGGGTGTGATGTGTGCGGTCTTTCATCTAGCTTCCTGAACATTTAAAATACAGTCATAATAACTTTTTTAAATGTCTTGTCTACAAATTCTATCATCTGTGTCATTTCTAGGTCACTTTCAGTTCATTGGTTTTTCTCCTCATCATGGGGTATATTTTTCTGCCTTTTTGCATGTTTTGTAATTTTTTTATTGGATGCCATATATTGTGAACTTTGTTGGTGATTGGTGTTTTTGTATTCCCATAAATATTTTTGAGTTTTGTTTGGGACGCAGTTAAGTTACTTGAAACATGATCCGCTCAGATCTGGTTGTTAAGGTTTGTTGGATGGAACTGCGGCAGTGTCGACTCTCGAGGCGATTTTGCCCCACTCCTAAAGCAAAGCCCTTTTGAGTGCTTCACCCAATGCCCTATGCATTCTGAGATTCTCCACTCTGAGGTGGAGGAACAGGACTTACCCAGCCCCATGTGAGTCCTGGGTATTGTTCCTTCTAAGCAGTTCACCTTCCTACGGGAGTGTCTTTTCCTTTAGGCTCTTAGGGCTGACAGAGCAAAGACGCATATGTGTGTATCCTAACCAGTGTATATGCACATAATCTGTAGATATTTCTACATGTAGCCATCTGTATCTATATGAAGTTAAACATGAGTTCATGCTGATGTCTGCAACTCTAATCCATCACCACATGGATCATTCTAGACTCCTTCTTTGCTTACCTGTAAGCTCACACTCCAATAATAAGAAACCTGGTTCCCACCATCCACCATTCAGTTGATCGATTGTCCATTTCCAGTGTGCGTGTACAGCGCTGCACAGGTGCCCTGGGGGCAGCAACTGTACCAGCTAACGCCCAGCGCTTGTGTGCAGTTCCTTTTGCCTTTAGTCTTACAGATGCCACTCATTTCCAAGGTCACTTAGGGCACCTTCTTCCCACCTCCCTCAGTGAGGTTGTTTCATTTAGTTGTGATGCAGTTCGATTGTTTTGTCGCGTTCTGCCTTCCTTCCTGGAATCCTAACCCTGCTGACTCATCTTTGCTTCATTTGTACACATTACGATTCACTCTGTACTGTGAAGTTCTGTGGGTTTTGGCAGATGCGAATTCTCATGTGTTCACCACTACGCTCTCATGTGAATAGTCTCACCACTTCGCCTATTCAACCCTGCCTCCCCCATGCCCACCCAGCAACTGGTCTTTGTACCCTTCTGCCTTTCCCAGATATCATATGTTTAAAATCATACAGTAGATAGCCTTTTCAGACTGGCCTTTTGTTTATCCATTCACCTATAAAAGGGCATCTTGGTTGTGTCTAATTCTTAGCGATGAAGAGTGAAGCTCCTATAAACAGTCTTGGAAGTTTTTTGTGTGGACATAGTTTTCAGATTGCTTGGGCGATCTCCAGGAGTGTAATTCCTATAAGACTGTTTTGCTGCCTAAGAAACCACCAGACAGTCTTCCCAAGTGGCTGTTATTTGCATTCCCACGGCAATAAATCAAAGTGCCCGTTGCTCCACATCCTTGCCAGCAATTGGTGTTGCCAGTTTTTTTGGATTTTAGCCGTTATAATAGGTATGCAGTGAGTCTCATTGTTGTTTGAATCACAGTTTCCTAATGACCAGTGATGTGGAGCATCTTTTCATATGCTTACTTGCTGTCTGTATATCTTCTTCGGTGAGGTGTCTCTTCAGATCTTTTGGCCATTATTGAGTTGTTTGTTTTATTATTGTTGAGTTTTAAGCCTTCTTTGTATATTTTGGTTACAAGTCTTTTATCAGATGTGTTTTACAGATACTTCCTCCCAGTCTGTGGCTTATCTTTTCATTTTCTTAATAGTCTCTTGCAGAGCAGAAGTTTTTAATTTTAAGAAAGTCCAATTTATTTTTTTTTCTTCCATGGGTTATGCTTCTGGTGTTGCACACATGGATTTTGATACTGGTGCAATTTACTGAGCTAACAGTTGCAGACCAGCTGGAAGGAAGCAAACACAGTAACAGGTTCTCTGTAGGATGCATCAAGTGGGGAGGGCTTGGGGAGCCCGGGGTGGAGGGATCTGTGAGGCAGCCGATGTGCAGCTCCAGAACCCAGGGACCCCTCAGCAAGAGCTCTGGGGATGGCAGCACGATGGTAATCATATGAGCACAGAGCAGGTGGGACAGCCTCAGGCAGGGGCCGACTCAGGACAGCAGCTCTGCCCATTAGCTGATGCCCCCTCCCTCAATACCTCACATGCAAAACCCTAGCCTCATAGACCTGACTTAGACATAGGATGGGGATGCCGTGACTGTTTGCACATCTTTCCTCTTCTGTTCTCAGATACCCTTTCACCCGCTTCGAGTCCCTCGTCAGTCACTTATCCTGTGGTTCCTGGCGGCACCGATGAATCTTCCAGCACAGCATTGAACATCGAGTGTAGGATCTGTGGGGACAAAGCCTCGGGGTACCATTACGGAGTTCACGCCTGTGAAGGCTGCAAGGTGCGTGGACCCTGGAGGAGGAGAAAGGTGGCCGGCTTCAGGGACCGTGTGTGCTTCCTTTTGTCTTATACACAAATGTTCGTCGTGACTAAAACAGATCTGCAAAAAATCATAGATAAGAAACTGACCTAAATAACACATTAATTTCCCTCTTCCGAGGGTCTACGGCGCATTGTTGGACTGAACTTTGTAAATAACTTGAAGTGTGTTCCTTAATGACCCTTTCGTTTGAACATGGGGTCAGAGAGTTTTTGCCCACTTTTTCTCTCAATCCTCACCAGAAGGTCAGGTAGGATAGTGGATCTCATGGCCATCAGAGATGTCGAGTGTCTTGCTCAGGATCCCACAGCACATGCCAGGTGAGGACCAGACCCAGTGCAGTTTCCTCCTGCAGCTGCTCCCGACTCCCCCAGCAGTCCCTTCCTGCACGTCAGGGGTCTCTCCACCCAAACCGTGTGCGCCATTGTGCTCACCCTCATTCTTATGCCAGCTCAGCTGGACCTCTAAACGTATGTGACCCAAGGCCAGCAAGCCATGCCCTCCAGTATTCTGCCCACTGCATCACTGGCCCTTCTATGACTTTCCAGCATGATGAGAAGGACCACATACTGTTATATCCTGAGCCTCCCCTGAATCATCGCATACTTTTAGAATGATGTGTACATTCTCAGGTTTGGCCCTTCACGGGTATGATACATGGGAGATCCAGTAATCTGAATGTGGGGTTAAAATCAGAAATCCCCTTTCCTTGCGCACGCTGGGGTGTTTCCTAACTTTGGAAAATGCCGCAACCTTTCATGGCATGCTACCTAATCTGCATTATGAAACCCTAGCCCTCTGCCCTGGGCCAGGCCTGGCCTCAGAGGTCTGCTCACAGGCCGAGTGGACCACATTTGTGGGGCATCGCTGTATCCTGACATTTAAAACCCTCTCTCCTCACCCCTCCTCATCATCCCATACGTTCTTTGGCCATCCTACTTTACAAACCTACATACCGATCAAGTGAAGACATCAGCCTTCTTAGATTCCCCAAGAAACGGCTGCCCCTTCTCATGCGGGCCGGTCAGAACCCCCCACATCAGAAATATGCAAGAATGACTGCAAAGCAGAGAGGAAAAAAGAACCCAACGCAGATAGAAAGTCCCTCCCAAGTTAGAAAAACATGTACCTTTAAAAAAGCTGCTTGCAAAGTGGCCTTTTCTGCATGGCCATGGTTTCATTACTTTTGTTTAGTTTTATCTTTTGTGTACTAAATACTAAAGTTGTTTCTTACTGGCGAAAGTTTAAGATGCTTTTATAAAGCTAGAAAATTGTTTACAAACAGCTGGCTGCTGTTTACTATATTTTATTACAATTTCTGTCTTTAAGGGAGTTAATATTCTCTTACGAAAATGCCTAGAAAGTTTTTCGTCACAAATATGGTATGTCATACAAGAGGAAAAAGTTACGTTTGTATAAATCTGAACAGGGCCGAGTGACTCTTTAGGAGACTATAATTGTGTCTTCCCGAGCCAGATGAGGACATTTTGAACTTATTTGAGTCCACCTCATTTTACTGTTTTTCATTTTACGTGTTATGAAATTTAACGTTTTCAATTTGTCCCAATTATGTCAGACTTTTTAGAAGAGCTATTTCTCTAAACTTACTTCATTTTGAAAGAAATAATAAATGAATGGTAAGAACTGTGGATGAAGCAACAGCATTGATTCGCTAGTGGGTCGTTCTCTTCAACAAACTGTGTGTTGACCGCACAGGGCTTCTTCCGGCGGACGATTCGACTGAAGCTGGTATATGACAAATGTGAACGTAGCTGCAAGATCCAGAAAAAGAATCGAAATAAGTGCCAATATTGTCGTTTTCACAAGTGCCTTTCGGTTGGGATGTCCCATAATGGTAGGTAAGGCTGCCTACTGCATTTTCCCAGTCCATGCCTCAGTTCACCTTCCTTGTTGAGTTGAAATGGACTGTCTTTTGAATGAATGTTCAACAGTTAATACTCACATTATTTTGTAACCGTAATACCTTAAGAAAATAAAAGTCTCAAATAGCTGAGATTGAGCTGAGCACTTGGGATCACGGTTAGAAACTTCAGATAAGACGGTGATAGAGGATAGTAAAACTGATCGGAAGTCACTGCGGATGTCTCTATGTTCATATCGTACATATGAGGCTTGTGCCATTTTAAACATTTTAACATATTATGAATTTCATTTATTCAATCAGACTCTAATTTTAGAACATGCTAATTACTACATGAAGGTAAATTTACAATAACTAGTTCATGAGAAGGGCATGTCTACCTTCTGGAAAAAGAAAAACATTGTGTAAGCTCATTGTAAAGCTTATTTCCATCTCCTTAACCTAAAGGATCAATTAACGAGAGTAAGTGGCCTTAAGCCCATCCTACTGGTGAAATGAGTAATGTTGTTACCTTTTAACCTTTTTAAAAAGTCCGGGATTTATGGAGTTTGAGTTTTGCCTTCATCTCTCCAAAGCACAAAGTTGGATCGTGTTGAGAAGTGGATTTCAACTTGCCCGCAAATTTTTATTCATCGTTTAGTTCGTGGTTTTGTTCGGCTGTTAGTCATTATCCCGAGCTGTGTTGTTCATTTCTGTTTGTTTTCCGTTGTTCCATTCTCTCCCAACTCCCCAGCAATTCGCTTCGGACGAATGCCAAGATCTGAAAAAGCAAAACTGAAAGCAGAAATTCTTACATGTGAACATGACATGGAAGACACCGAAACCGCAGATCTCAAGTCTCTTGCCAAGAGAATTTACGAGGCCTACTTGAAGAACTTCAACATGAACAAGGTCAAAGCGCGAGTCATCCTCGCAGGGAAAGCCAGCAACCATCCAGTAGGTGTTTTCCTGCTGTTTCTTACGAGTCTAAAGCATTCTATTGGCAACCTGTCAACTAGAGTCCTAGACAAGGATTGAGGAAACATGTGTGAAATGTTGAGAAAATAATATTTATTCCCAAGGCAAACCAAAGACAATGGAGTGGAAACGTTTCCCTCAGAGACTCTGAGATGTAGCTTAACAACAACTCCTGTCTTCTGGGTTTGAGCCACCTCAGAGCTCCTAGCAACCAAGTGATTATAATGGCTATGTAATTAATACACTAAAAAAACCCTGAATAGCTTGCCAGATTCTAGAGTCGTTTCTTAAGTACATTTTTTAAAAAATCCCTATTTTAATGCTAGAAAATGAAACCATTCACTTCCCACTCAAAACGTGCCTTTGCGTCCCTTCTCCTAAAACCACTCCGTCCTTTCCTCTGTCCCACCCCTCGCCCCGCCCCGCCCCCCTTCTTTTTCTTCAACGAGAAGGCAGTGACATCTCAGGGCTTAGAAAGGGTCGTTTCTTTACGGAAACTTCAGTGTCTTTTTGGACAGTTCTGGACCTTTTCAGTAGCAACTATGAGTGTCCCTCGTGGACCCCCAGTGCTTCATCACTGCCTGGCCTTGCGTCGTCTGCCCCCACCCCACAGTGACCTCAGTCTCTGTCTCCATTGCAGAACTAATCTCAGAGCTCCCTTCAAAGAGGGGGCTGGTCCACGGCTGGCAAATAAAGATATTTTGCCGTTTTGCTGTGGACATGGTGAAACAGGTTTAATTTGTACTAATGAATAGCTTGAAGCAATCCTTACTGGGAATTATGAGCTGGAATTTTTAGTCACAGGAAAATAAAGTATTTCACAAGCTGCTTACTTTCATGAACAAACCAAACCCCTTTTTTACTGCATCTCTTAATTCTTCAGTGAATTCTCTAGTTAAATAGGCTGAGACGCCCCAGAAGGGTTCGAGCAAAGTCTATTAAGTTGGTAAAACCGCACCCAAGCTGGGCGGCCCGGAGGCTCCTTCCTGGAGCACAAGGGTGAAGGCAAAGTGAGTTTTAACTTTGAATTTCTATCCTGGAAATGATTCGTATAGCCCCAAATTAGATTTTTGGTCTCTTTTAGATCTCTCTGAGAGCTTCTATTTCTCCAATGGAGTCTCAAAATTTAAAGCAAACTTAAAAGTCATCTTTTCTCTTAGCTAAACACTCTTGGTTAACATTGATCTGCTTCCCATCGAGTATCCTCTGCACGCCCACTGGGGTCCCCAGGCCTTGAAGGAGCCCCGTCACCCTCGGCTGGAGCCACCGAGGCCTGGGCAGTGGAGGACCCTCGTGCACAGTTCCTCTTGGAGAGGAATCTTTATTTTGTTCTTAAGGAAACAAATAACAGACCAGTTGTCTAGGATTAGGCTTCACCGTATCGGAAAAACAGAATTCGGTGTCTTGCCTGCCCCCGCCCCCACCTCCAGACCAGAGCACCTTGACAAGGTCCCATCTGACAGGGAGTGTCCAGGGTCGCTTACTGTGTCTGACTGCACTGCTGCTCCAGGCTGAGCTCACTCCCCACCTGTGTCCTCTGTGTGTGAGAGGCATGGCTCTCCCGTCTCCTCACCCAGCCCCATGCACCCCAGAGCTCAGAGCTCCCAACAGGGGCCACAGTCTCTGCTTTTCTGTCTGTGCTCAGTCTGGAGGAAGAGCTGACAGGTGCCACGCCCACTGCCACTGCTGGAGTCTCTTCACAGAGCCCTGGTTTTGTCACTGCAGTCAGTGGATGTCGGGACCATGGCCTGCATTTCTTCCATGGTTTGGAAGGCAGTTCAGTCTGTTGGTGGGAAGCGGGTCGGGGACCAAGCTTGGTCCCTGGCATATTCACCTTGACCTGCGCTCACCCCTCAGTAAGCTTTTCATGAAAGTTCCGACCTGGGAGGATGTGACAGCCCTCACTGATGCTCAGGGACATGGAGTGGGTCAGAGAAGCGGAGTCTGTTTCGCAGACATCCAAGTCTGCAGGCTTGGGGTGCTTCGGAGAGGCTGTGTCTAATGTTAACATGGCTGCAGAGGTGGCGCCAACCCACCAGAGGGTGCGTGGCGGGGCAGGGGGACGTGAATTTGTCTAGGCTGTAAACTGATTTATTCACACAGCCATGAGGACCGCGAGCTTGTGTGGGAGCACAGGCATCGACTCCGGAGCAGGCCGGGGCTGCTGTGCCACCAGCTCAGGGCTGGGCGCGCTTCCCGGCCGGCCCGGGAGCAGCTTCCTTCCGCAAGGACTGCTGGGCAGGGCCACCTGAGCTCCTGAGCTCTCCCCACCCCGACTTGGCCCTAAGATCTTTGGAACCTTGATAGAGAAAGATAGGTGCTGGATGGACTTTTAATTTGAAAGCGGGGCTCTGGTTTGCTGGAAGTGGGGAGCTGAATTTATCCTTGCAGGAGACCAGTCTTTGTTCTGTAGAAACCACTTCCATGACCTGGAGATCAGAAAAAGCAAAGACTGGCTGACCTGGAACTGGTTAGGGTGCTGAGTAGATGAGGACGGGGACCCTGCTGGGCTGGCAGGGAGGGGTGGAGAGGGGGCCTCAGGAGGAGGAAGGGAGCCGCACAGGAGCCACAGATTCAGTCGCTTTAGGGGAAAGTGGGTTTTAGCTGAAGGAAGGGGGAAGATAGGATGGATAGCTAATGTCTGTTTCTATCTGGACACGAGCTGGGTTGAGCCTGAGACTTCAGCACCATGGGCCAGAAAATGACCAGGCCCTTAGTTGTCTGGTCAGAGCCTGTCAGGGGAGCTTGCTGCCCCTGGATTTCAGGGTGACAGGGACAGAAGCAGAGGTGAGGAACGGGGCAACAGTAGTCTCCTCTGAGCATGGCTTCCAAGAGAGGCACTTTTCAACAGTGCTTTAAAAAGATGTGTTGATCTGCCATGAAAAGACTTTCCCGGAGGCAAGGTGCAAATGAGACTGTGAGGAGCGTTGACGTCAGCGCCTGTCTGAGGGTGTCTGCTTCCCTGTGTGCGACCGAGGACTCAGACCCAACGCACAGGGACACACGTGCGCACTCACCCACTCGCACACTCCACGCTCTCACGCACTCACTCTCTCTCAGGCTCAGCTGCTTCTGGTTCTAGAAGCTGGCTGTACCTCTGAACAAAGGGGGAGGGTGTTCAGTTAAAAGAAAAAGCCGACTCATAGCACTGACTGTTTCGACTTGAGCAGTACAGAGCAGAATTAGGTGACGGGAGTGCAGTGCCGCTGCCGTTTAAATCTAACACACGGGTCAGAACTTTATGCGCTTCAAATGAAGGGGACGGCGTATGTTTATGGCAAAGATTCCCGTATTGCTCAAAACTGTCAGGAATTATCTTTAGAGTCTTTGAATATCTTCAGGTATGGGAAATCTTCATCCTCTGAGGATATAATTGAGTTTTAGACAAGACCGTAAATCAGTTGCAGCCAGCCTGTTTGCAAACTGGGAGTAAACAGAGTAAAATGTCGTATTTGAAAAGAAATAAGTGAAGCAAGGAGACTAATTTTTGACATGTGGCTCAGAAGGGGTTCTAAAACTCGTTTTGAAAGAGGAATTCCAACATTATTCTCAACATTGCCAAATCTTTGGGACAAGGAGGCCTCCCGGGCACCGTCCCGGGACAGCACTGCCCCTTCGGATGGACGTTGCCTTGCACTACATCGCGGGGTTTGCCTCCTGTGTTATGTTGAAATATTATACAGACTACTTAAGGTGTCTTTAGATACTTAAGATTTTATACTGTTTCTAGAAATGTGTAGTAAAACTTAACCAAAAGCTTATTAAATAATTTCATCCAAAGCAATTCTACCAATAATTCACAACTAAATTTCTCCTACAAAATGGTGCTGCCTAACTTTTCATAGAAAATGCTGTTCAAATGTATTTTGGAGGGGCCAGGCTGGTGGTGCAGCGGTTAAGTGCGCACATTCTGCTTCGGTGGCCCGGGGTCTGCCGGCTCAGGTCCTGGGTGCAGACATGGCACTGCTTGGCAAGCCATGCTGTAGCAAGTGTCCCACATATAAAGTGGAGGAAGATGGGCACAGATGTTAGCTCAGGGCCAGTCTTCCTCAGCAAAAAGAGGAGGATTGGCAGTAGGTGTTAGCTCAGGGCTAATCTTCCTCAAAAAAAAAGTGTATTTTGGAGATGAATTCTACACATTAACACACATGGAACACCATCGGCTGTCAGCAAGAGTAATCTGTGTGGTTAGGGGCACCTTCCGGTCTTGGCGTGGAGTGATTGGAGGGGAAACTGGGCAGCTTTCTGCCTTGTGCTGTTTAAAATCTTTACAACGTGCTTTCTTTATTTGAATCGGCCACCTGTAATGTCAGATATATTCATATTCAAACCTGAGTGTAGAAGGCACATACCAAAATTAAATATAAGCTGCATGGATTTTTTTAAATAGTCTTATCAAGAATGTTTATCACTGAAGTTTGGCAAATTTTCAAGTGTTTTACTATACAATTTCTCTTTAGCTTTAAGAAACTTTGGTTTCTTTTCTTTTTTTACAGATTGGCACCTGAGCTAACATCTGTTACCAATCTTCTTTTTTTTCTTCTTCTTCTCCTCCTCCTCCCCAAAGCCCCCCAGTACATAGTTGTCCATTCTAGTTGTAGGTCCTTCTGGCTCTGCTGTGTGGGACGCCACCTCAGCCTGGCCTGATGAGCGGTTCCGTGTCTGTGCCCAGGATCCCAACTGGCCAAACCCTGGGCCGCCGAAGTGGAGTGCACTAACTTAACCACTCGGCCGCGGGGCTGGCCCCAGAACTTTGGTTTCTTACTGTCGGCACTTATTTTGAATTCAAATGCTTTCTAATTTTGCCTGTTAGTGAGACTTGCCTTCTAAAATCCAAGTGATAATTTTATAAAAAGGCCATGAAATATTTGTTACTGTTTAAGGCCCCATTTATGAGAGTCTGTTTCACATAAAACTAGTCCAGGGCCAGCTTCCTGGGTGTGTGACCTGTTTGCAAAGGCCCCCGGCTTGGCAGGGCCCCGCCCTGGGGTTTAATGCGCTGCTGTTGCTGTCTTGGAGTTCTGGATCATTTGTTTAACACAGGGCCCTTACATTTTCAGTTTGCACTGGACCCTGCAAATTATGTAGCTAGTGTAGTAGGCGCTAGTCCTGTGAGATGCTCTACCAAAAAGAAAGAGAGAAGATAAGCCTTTGGTAATCAAACACCTTGGGAACCGCCACTTGCCCTGATTTATAGAGCACTCTCGTTATGTTAAAGATTCTGGGAGGCCCTAACTTTGTTTGACTCAGTGCTTCTTGAATTGTTTTGACCATGGAACTCTTTTTTTTTTTTTAATTTAACACCTTAATTTCTGCTAAATGTACTTTTAAAAAGGCAGTGATTTGCATAAAGTCAAGGCAGCCTGATGGTGTATTTTCCTGAATTGAGGGAATATTGCCAGCTATCCTTTAAAAACATTTCTCTGTGCACCCTATAAATGTTAATTTCTTAAATCTGAGCTCCAACTTCCTGTGAAGCAGAACTTCCCCCCCAAACTTCCCCAAAATAATGGGAATCTGACTTGCTTTTAAGGTCTTTGGAGAGAGATCATTTTAGTCTTCCTTAATCAGACTTGAGATATTTAGAAATTGGGCTTTGAATTTTGTATTTAGAATATTTTCACTTATTCATGGGTAATTTTAAAAATAGCCCTTTTCCTCAGATGTGGAATCAGACTTTTTTGTCTGACACTCATTGCAAATTCTAATTCTGTTTAAAATTTTGAAGACAGCCCATGGGATCGTTTCAACACCTCCATCGTGCCCCTGTGCCAAGTGGACCCCACAGGTGCCCTGAAGATGGTTTTGGGCTGTGACTCCTCCAGATGCTCCCGTGAGCCCACACACGGGGAACGTGTCATGCCGTGGGTCCAGATGCATGTCAGTGATGTGTTTTGCCCACTGGCAGAGTGATTCTTAAAACCACTGGGCTGCCTGTGCTCTCTTTGTTCATGTCCTCCAGCAGGGACTGAAAATAATGCCTCAGCCCACTTGATCACTGGTCTGTAGAACACGTATCAATCAAGAGCTCCCTTAGAGGCTGTCATCTCTTCTGCTCCGCACACAGATCTGGCATACAATTTGGCCAGCAGTGGTGTTTGTGCCCGTTCTCCGAAGCCCCACCAGACATATAATCCTTGCTGGGGATGTTGGCTTCAAATATCATAGCCAGCCATCTCTCCTTTCCTCCACTAGATCCTTATAAAATGGCAGGACCAGTGGGTTTGGATACAAATGGTATGACAACAGATAGGGAGCTGCCACGGGGCTTTGGCACTTGTTCCAGAACATGGAGCACCCATGGAAGGCTTCAGTCTCATGCACAGGGAAACACAGGCTCGTCAAGGCTTTTCCAGTTTATCTCCAAAGAGCAAGCGTTTAGTAATGCTTGTTTGCTTATTTCTACACAAATGCCAGCTTTCTGAGTTGTATATATTTCATGCCAAATTTATTCATTCAACAGTCAGTGTTAGATAATGATGGTTATCTCTAAAGTTCATAAAATGGTAAAAGTAAGAATTATTGTAATTAAGCCTATTGCAGTAGAATTTAGGAGTTCAGAGAATATTATAAAATATTAGAAGTGCTTTGCTGGTATTCTCTTGTTAGCTTTATTGCCAAAATCAGTACTTCACTTTCGTAGCACTGAAACCCTCACCCAACATCGGGCAATGACAATTACTATCTTACTGATTTATATTGTTGGTTCTCTATTAATGTCGTCTTGTCTGGAACTAATTTTGAGGCTGTTGAAGGATGAGGACTGTGTTTGGTACCTATTTTGATTTTCCACAGGTGACTTGGGCGCGGTGGCTGCTCATCAGTTTGACGACAGTTAGGAAGACAGTTTGTTCCCAATTACCTGACTTATTCCAATGTCTTTCTTTGCAGCCTTTTGTCATACATGACATGGAGACATTGTGTATGGCTGAGAAGACTCTCGTGGCCAAGTTGGTGGCCAACGGCATCCAGAACAAGGAAGCGGAAGTCCGCATCTTCCACTGCTGCCAGTGCACGTCCGTAGAGACCGTCACGGAGCTCACGGAATTCGCCAAGTCCATCCCCGGCTTCACAAACTTGGACTTGAACGATCAAGTCACTTTGCTGAAATATGGAGTTTATGAGGCCATATTTACAATGCTGTCTTCCGTGATGAACAAAGACGGGATGCTGGTAGCATATGGAAGTGGTTTTATCACTCGTGAATTCCTAAAAAGCCTGAGAAAACCGTTTTGTGATATCATGGAGCCTAAGTTTGATTTTGCAATGAAGTTTAATGCACTGGAACTGGACGACAGTGATATTTCCCTTTTTGTGGCTGCTATAATTTGTTGTGGAGGTAAGTTCTTGATTTAATCGGCTGGTGACATGTCGTTTACAGCTTCCTATCTTGAAGAATTGGACAGTGGTAAATCTGCGATGAGCGGGAGCCGCGCTGTGGTGGAGCGAGCGTTGGCAGGGTGGGATGGCTCCTGAGCCCCACGTCGCCACTACCAGAACTAAGTGAGATTCTGGCAGTATCGGACCATGTTCTAGCATACATTATGCTATATAAGTATGTATTTAAACATTATAGAAATAGGTTCTATTTATAATTATAATATTATATAAGTATATATTCTACTTATAATCATATCAAATATTATATTAGGTATAATTAATAATTGTAATGTATCTAATAGCTAATATATATATTAGGTAATATATATTAGCTAATATATAATAATTATAATTATATCATAATGTATGGTATATATTATTATTATATACTATAATTATTTTATTATAATATTACATCTGTATTACAGACAGTATTCTATAAAGTGCCATGCAGATGTTAGTTCGGTTGCTGTCACTATTGGTATATTTATGCTATTTTGAAAAGTATCAGGAGCTAACTGGCAGCAATTGCAAAGTTTGCTTTGCCAAAGGAAATGGATCCCAGTGAAGGAAAATCTGGGCCTCTCTTCAGGAAGGTGGCTCTGCAGCCCCCACATTTTTGGCTCGGTGTCACGTTCCTTTAAATAGCCCTGTCCCGGGTATAAGAAGGTCATCCTCTACTGTAAACTCAGCTGACCTTGCCCAGCCTTGGGGGAGCCGACGGGGCCGCTGCCCCTCGAACTGCCAGAAGCTGTACTGCACCCTGTGATTTACCGACTCTCGGCACTGAGGCTGGCCGCGACCGGCAACGGCCCGGACTCCAGAAGTGGAGCGGGGTATGAGCGGCCCAGCACACGAGGTCTGTCCCTGTTACCATCCAGCTGGGCAGAGTCAAGTGGGAGGGCGTCCTTCTCTCTGACAAAAAGGGTAAAACAACTTAGCAGCTGTATGTAATCTATCACTGTCCTTCGTACACTCAAGATATAGTGCTGTGGGTAAAAAGCAATTGCAGAACTATTTATAGGCAGTATGATCACAGTTTTATAAAAGAAATGCTAATTCTACATCAATCCTATATAAAGAAAAATGTCTGGTGAGATATACATTAAACCTCTATGATGAGGTTAGAATTATGAGGGGGGGTTCACTTTCTTTTTTTTGGTTGAGGAAGATTAGCCCTGCGTTAACATCTGTGCCAGTCTTCCTCTGCTTTATGCTTGGGTTGCCGCCACAGCACGGCTAACGAGTGGTGAAGGTCCATACCCGAGATCCGAACCTGTGAACCCAGGCCGCCAAAGCAGAGCGCTGAACCCAGCCGCTACGGCACAAGGCCAACCCCAACTTTCTATTTTTGTAATGTTTAAAAACTAATTATTTTACAACCAAAAAACTATAAAAAGTTCCCATGATTAGCAACACTTTTGAAAATCCTAGTAATGAGTGGGGCTTTAAAGCACTGCCTACTGAATATGGATGGGGGATATTTTCCAGACCAAGGGCGGGACATGTGGGCTGAGACTGAGGAAGTCCCGCGTGCACGGCTGAGCTCCGCAGGCGGGTCACCTGTGCGAACAGTGGCCCTTGCTGCACCTGGTCTCAGAGCTCCCCACGCCAGTTCCTCAGCATCCTTTCCCCTGGTCTCTGCCCTCCTATTCATATCTCGCTCCACTTTCTCTTCAGCTGATTCATGTCAGAAGGTACCTGTAACAGTACTTTATATCACAGAACCCAAGCCTAACGTGATCACACTCCTTAAATATTAGTAAAAAACTTGAAACCAAATATCCGGTTTTGACTCAGGAGGAAGAAGTTCATTTCTCATATTTTGCAAAATTGGTTGTTGTAATCCTCATCAGAATGTATAGTTACTCTTACTGTTTTGGGGTGTTTACCCTCAGACAGGTGGTCATCAGGTAAATGCAAAATGAAAGGGCCAAATTGTAAGGCAGCTAGTCGGTTGAAGGTCATATAAATATTTAGGAAGGAGTATTTGTCTTTTCTGCCCCTATTGGGCCTAGTGACTTTGAAAACATCTAGTTCTATCTTCTAGTCAAGTTGACAATATCTAAGGCCGCAAAGCTTTTTGTAAGAAAGGCCATGTGAAATAAGAATGTTTGGTTTCTCAAAGTGATAAAGTTATTAGGCGTTAACATGGTGATGATCACATCTCTTCTTTCTTTTGAGAATAGATCGTCCTGGCCTTCTAAACGTGGGACACATTGAAAAAATGCAGGAGGGTATCGTGCACGTGCTCAAACTCCACTTACAGAACAACCATCCCGACGACGTCTTTCTCTTCCCAAAACTTCTTCAGAAAATGGCAGACCTCCGGCAGCTGGTCACGGAGCACGCGCAGCTGGTGCAGATAATCAAAAAGACCGAGTCTGATGCAGCTCTGCACCCGCTGCTGCAGGAAATCTACAGGGATATGTACTGATTTCTTGTAAATGAACAAAAAAGAGAAACTTTTCGAGGTTTTTAAAGTTGACAGCACTACAAATGACAATTGGGAGCAACGCAACTTTGCACAAACATCCACCATTTTAACCTTAGAGAATGGAAAGTGTAAGCTGTAGGTAACCAGAATCCTAGTCCACAAATTTCTTTCTTTTTTTAATCAGTGCTTCTAAGAGCATGCAAAGAATTGAGATGCTGGTGATAAGTGGCTAATAGTCAGGACTTGGAAAATTAAGGAGAATGATGTTCAGTAGTCTGATTTTAACGCGCCTGATGTTAATCAATGCAGATTTCTTTATATCACACTAGAAATGTACCGTTGAATCCACCGGCAACCTCCACACGTGCTCGGTCTTCCCATTTTACCACACTTTGGCTATCGTGCTCCTGTGTAATTTTGAGAACTAATCAGCACTTTTAAACTTTTACAATCCTGTAAATCTAGTTGTATCCAAAGGTTAGGTATTTAAAAAGCAGCAAAATATTTATTTGGAAGACTTCAATTCTGTTTCCTGAATTTGAAGAAAGACAACAGGCTGTTTTTTAATCATAGGATTTCGAGTTTCAGAGAATTCTTTGATAAGCTATTAGGATGCACAGTCATTCTGTTTTCGGGTCACTGTTTTCGTGGTCGCAGTGAATACGTGGAAAAGCCAGTTTCCAGATTTGCGTAAAAGATCCTGGAAAACCACATCTCAAGAGACCCCTCTGGACTTGACCATGTGCCTGTGTAAGCCAGCGTCTGTGGCAAGCAGGTAAAGCAAACTCTGCAAGCGTGCCAGCCTCCATTCCTCTCACCTCCACTTCCTGTCAGATCTGAACTGACTGAGTCAGGCTGTTGGGGGCCATGATAGTGTTTTTAGGGGCAAACTGACAAGATATTTGTAAATGTTCCTCTGGGCCCCGTGTGTCAAGGCAGCTCCTTGGCCTTTTCCAGTGTTGCTATTTAAAATATGCAACTTTATTTTTTTTAACTCTTGGTGGTAGTAGATGCTCCCTGGAGTGGAGAAGGCGAGGCCAATGGGACTTTATAGGCTGGGCTGGGGTGAGGTGACCTGGAGAACGAGGCGGGGTACAAAGTCCTTCAAAGGGTGTTTTTACTTAGTCTCAGGATTTGCAACAGGCTGGTTGTTTTTACAGAGATTTAGAGAGTTAAGTCTCCTTTTCCAACCACACATGTAAGGTGGTTTTTCCAACATCTAAAATATCTGTTTCAGCCTTAAAGATCGACTTCTCAACTTCGGTCCGGTTGTGAAAGCAGTGTGGATTATGCTTTTTGCATAGGCCATATGGACCTGGAGACACTTTCTCTTTCTGGCCACCATAGTAGATAAATTGTCCCGTGAGAGAGCTTTTGGTAGTCCCTCCCTCCAACCCAGACTGGGCTGAGCCTGCCAGTACTGTTGCCTCCCTGGGGTCACTGGACGCCTCACCAACAGCACTTACGATCTGGTTGTACCCTCGATGCCCCTCCCACGCCATCTTAAGAAGATTGGACTCTAGAAGGGCATTTTATTGCTGTTAAAGAATTGATTAAGATTGATATTGATAAAGTTCCCAAGATCAGCATTGTGAAAATGCAACAGTAGAAAGAACAATAAAACTGAGACTTGAACTAGAAAAAAACGAAAGTTACAATTAGGACATCCTTTTAAAAATTGCACATTTAGTGGTATGTTTTTTTAAAGATCCAATCAAAGGATATGTTGGAAGCAAATAAAAGTATTTCCACATATAAATGACACCAATCAAGAAGTCATCCTAAGTCAGAAAGGAGCTAAGCTTTGAGGCACATGGCACATCCATTTCACCATTCTTTCCTAAAATGAGAATTCCTTGGACTGATGAGACTGGAGGGCTGTGGTTTGTCTGAGGTCGCAGGGTCAGTGGATTCCAGTGCCAGGCCCATGTTGCCTCCATTGACCACCAGCCTCTCGCTCTGGTGTACGCTCACAGATGCCACTCAAGTGGACAAGGACTCGGAAAGTGAGCCTCAAGACCCAGGCTTTCAGAAAAGTCATTCATTCTGTTTAGATTTTCATAAAACCTATCTAAAATAGCTCCTTATTTCCTGCTTTCTGCAGTAACAGTCAAGCTGACGGAAGACACAGGATCTGCGTTAGTGGTCTTCGAGAGCACTTGGTTCTCTTGGGGCCTAGCTGGACTACCAGCAAGGAGAGGCCAGAAAGGAGGCCACAGGGACCTCGGCTTGAATGTCATTTGATGCTGTTCACTTTTCTTAATAGGACAAAAATCACGTGTTCCCATTCATTTAAAATAATACAGCATCAATAATGGCCACTCAGAATATTTTGGGTCACCTAATCAAAGACTCCTCATAGCATCGATAGTCAAATATAGACGAATTATTCACCAGTTCACTGAGCTGTAGTATTTCACATAGGAACTATTGAAAGAGTGCTTGCTGGGTTTCAGTAGACATCAGCACAGAGTACAACAGCAACTTCGTAACAGGCTCAGGAAGCTTCCGGCCACAGGCGTGCGGCCGCCGCCTCTGGTGGTGCAAGCAGGTCCTGCCTCCTTTTCACAGCTGTGACGGATCTTCAAGTCACTGCTTGAACCTGGCCCTTCATTTTCTCCACCTGTAATAGCAAAACGTGCCAGACTCCTCAGAGACCACAAAGTTACCAAAAGCTTTTGTCTCATGTGCTGATGAGAATGAAAGGATAACTGGGGCTCATCCGAGACGTGCCTCCTAACCGTGCCAGCCAGCTCTGGCTTGGGGTCCCACCTGGTTCTCCCACCCCATCCCACAGCGTGTCCCTCCTTTTCCGCCTCCTGAGCGTTTACGCTGAATTCTGCACCTGCCACCCCGCAAGAAGCCTGAGGGCTGCACGTGCTCGAGGCCATTTCGGTGAAGTCCAGTATTGCCAAAAATAGGAGGCTCCCAATTGCATCAGCGAGAGCGGGATTCAGGAGCAGTTGTCAGAGCACTAGTGAGCTGTTCCTCTCTTCCCACCTGCTCTCCAGTTTCCCTGTGACCTTCCTACAGTTGGCTCATAAGTTGGCTCATAAGTACAGAGCAGGTATGGATATGCACAAATAATGAACATGAAGTCAAGGAGAAAGAAACTCGGTGCTCAGTGCATTCAAGAACGCCGGCGAGAGCTGTCCCTGTTTTAAAGGGAGTCTTTCTCTTCATTTTAAGAGCACAGAACGTATCTTTCTGCTTATACTGATGCGTTTCTTACATAGGCCACCCAGAACTCTAAGGAAATAAACGGGCTTGGGGACTGTGCGATCCAGGGACGGGGTAGCATCCTAAGATCTGAGCAGAAGCTCAAGGCACAAGTAAAATCTTTTGTTTGATGTATGATAAGTAAACTATTAATTTAGCAACTATTTTTTCCCCAAATCAACAGTATAACAGCTACCTCAATAGACATATCACAAACCACTGTTAGAATTAAGGTACACCAGCTCGGGGGCCCTATGGTGCATCTGCAGGCAGACCGTCTGTGCTCAGGGCTCAGAGGCTGCATACTCACCTCTGCTTGTCCGCACGCTGAGAAATGAGAAGTTATGACTTTCTAAAGGAAATTCTGTCGTTTAAAGGGAGCGTCAAAGATACACACGTGCAGAAGTTGCTGCCCCGTTTTAGTGAGACTGAGCACGAGCATGATGCAGGGTCAGGAGAAGCAGTGATGGTCTTGGTCTGCAGTGACCCGCCCACCAAGGGCCTCCCCCTCGTGTTCAACTATGCCTGCTGGCTGTGTAGCTGTCCAGGGAGAGACTGCCGGATGAGGATGGAAGGAGATGCCTCCAAGCAAACCTTAGGCGGATGGTGACTTCCCACCGTCTCACCCTGCTGGCAGCACCTGTCCCTCTGTGCTTGACTCCAGGCATTTCCTGCCTCATGCTCCCTTTTGCAAACCATGCTGACACTGGGGACATCTGATGCTTAGCAGCCGGATGCACAATGGAAGGTTTTTTTGTCTTGACCCAATGGCCGTGCCTGTCTTTGGAACATCTTAATGAACTCCTGTTTAAATATGGGTCCATTGTTTCAACCAACCAATCCGGCGCTCCCAGCTAAGACTGACTTGGCCGCGGGCCTGGCCTTTTGGGGGGCTTCCATGGCCCCAGGGAAAGCCAGCCACCTTCAAAGTACCTCTTCAACCCTTGTGGCCTTTCAAAACACAGATCCCACTAGGAAAACATGTCAAGTGCTCACGACTCCCCAGCTACACCGTGGATCTTCACAGCTCTCAAAGAAGGTTCCTGCCGTCTCCTGCAATTCTCAGCCCTTTGAGGGGATCATCCCCATTTTAAAGTGGAAACACGCAGGCTCAGGGTGAAGGGCCGCCTGGCCCTGCAGGTCTCTGGCCCCCAGGTGTAGCGCACTTTCTCCACCTCCGCGCTCTTGCCAGCCGCTTACAGCCCGGCGAGTTCAGGCCCCGGCCCTCTCCTCCACCCACGCTCTTGTGGGCCAGCCTGGTCAGCCTGACGCCGCTGTTCCTGGAGGAGTTACTTGCTTAAAGCCTTCCTTTTAAGCTCACAACAGTGGTGTGGATCCAGGAGGGGCAAGGAAATTCTATTGCCCATAGAAGGCACAAACTAAGATGAGGCCACCAGTGGGGGCTTCCTGAGTATTAAAAAGTGTCCCTAGAAGATTTTTTCCACACCCAGCGTTTATGGCATTGGCACTGCCAGGCACTAGACGGTTCCAAAGCCAGACTCTGTATTTGTTCTCATTTTAAAAGTGGCCCAGCTCCTCTTAGCTCTTGGTCCAAGCTGACTCATAGGGCTCCCCTGGGATTAAGGACTCTTACCAACCAAATCTTTGCATCGAGTTGTCAGCTAAGGAGACTCTTGCCTTCCTGACAACAGCGACCTTCAGACGGCACAGTCTGAAGTAAAGTGTCGGTGAATGGCTCTGTGGACAGCTCAGCTGTGCTGTCGCCATGAGGAGCAAAAGAAAGGGTGTGACAAATGTTGACTAATCTGCCTAAAGTGGGCTGGCAGCTCCTCGCTAACCAAGGAATTCTTTGATGCTGTTACGCTGTGTAGCGGCCTTCCTTTTCCTTTCTGAGTGCAAGGACTTTCCCCAGGGAAGCACTCCTCTGGAAGACCTTCTGCCCAGGAAGATCTAAGAGTAGGCTCCAAAGATTGAGGTCTAAGTTTTTGCTGAGATTTATACATATTTTAGGTGCCATTTTAATAGAATTCAGGAAAATGGTCACTGACCTCCAGCCTGTGAAACACACTAGAGTAAGAATAAAGTGACAAATCTGGTGTGACTCAAGACATAGGAGATCCATATATTTCTCAGGAAACCACAATACAAACTAAAATGTGATATTGGAAGTTTTGTAAGAAAAAAAAAGACAGAGTCTTCATGCTTTAGTTTAAATAGCTGCATGCTTTCCGTTATGCTGTTTTTGTGGAATGCAGCAGGTTCTTAAACTTTATTTCAGTAGAGCGGGCTACAGGCTTATTTCTTTAAGAAGCTGTGGTGCAGACCCGCTGGTTGGAACAGAAAGCGCGTGGCCGCCGCCCAGGGCTGCCTTCCGCACGGCCCTGTCCCAGCTTGAGGGGCCTGGGCTGCCTTCTCAGATCTAGAGTGGGACTGGCCACTGACCGTCTGCTTCTCAGAATCTCAGTTTGAAGCGTGAGAAATAGAACCATTTATTTCCCCTCCCCAAGAAGGGGGAGCCATAGCATATAATGCGGTCCAGCTGAAATACACACAGCCACATCCTTTTGGAATCCTTTGCCAAACAGAACAGACCAAACTGCATCCATGTGCAGTGTCACATCTTGACTGAAGCAATTGAGAACATCAAGGCCTTCAGTGGCCCCATGGCTATTACATGCATTCTTTCAAAAAAAAAAAAATGAAGAAACATCAATTTTTTACATCATAGAGAGGAAATTAAGACCTGGGTCAGATGTTTTAACTTAAAATGTTTGCTAGTTTGGGTCAAATGTGAAAACCTTCCATGTCTTTCTCCAGAGAAGGGAATTACCAGCCTCCTCCTCTCCTGCCCTTCTCCCTCCACCCAGCATCTAAAAGTCATTACTAGGCTGAGTGGATACAGCATCATGGAAGCAGGTGCACAGCATGAGCCCTGCCTCCTAGGACAAGGGGTGAGCTGCAAAACCAGGGGCACGTGGCCAGAGGGGCCTCAGGCCTTGACTCAGCCTCCTCGAGGCAGGGAGGTCAAGCTTCAGGCCTTGAAGACAAGTGAGTGACCATTCTTTTCAAGGTAAAATCATTCACTTTTGGGAACTGTCTTCTCTTAAAGGCACAGATGGTCTGTTCCTTTTTTTAAGGCCTGAAAAAAAAGGTACCTCACAAAAGATGCATACCACTCAGTCATACCCTTTTCGGTAAGATTACAGTATTCGCGTTCGAGTATCACTATTTTTTTCTGCACTGTATGGTGAAAAGAACTATGTTAATAGCTGTATCTTAAATACTGTGATTTGAGGGGTTTTTAAAATGCTAATATAAATATTTTACTAACTTACAATCATGCATCTAATAACAAATCTTCGGGTTCTTTTGAAATCAGTGTTAATTGATGTATGCTCTTAATAGCCTGGCTCTGGGACCTATAGGAAACACAAAGGAAGCTGAAATGTCACAACTAAAATGCAACTGCACACACACACACACACACACGTCAAAGCTTTTCATCTCTCCTGAGCCACGTAGAATTGTTTTTCACTGTACAAATCTGTTTCATTCATCACACTTCACCGGCAAGCAGCACAGCGAGCCCATCTCATCATTTCTACCGGCAAGGCCGCCTTAGGCCCAGGTCAGAAGTCAATGTTGCACACAGCAGGGTCTCACCGAAGACCCTGACCCCTTCCTGCATAGTAAGTAGCCATCTGCTCTTCAGGAAGTTACTGCCTGTGGGTTTTTACCAAAGACTTTTCAATTTGAAAAATGCTTTCAGAAATGATTTGCACCAGCTGGTTCTCTGGCAGCCTCCACACGGCCCAACCCGAAGCATAAAACAGAAACCACAGACTCCGTGAGTCTCCCATGCGTTGTTTTCCATCTTTGCAAAATTCCGTCTTGATGTGTATCTGTCCCGCCCCTTCGGTCCACAGGGCCATTGTGCTGAGACCCGCCAGGGAGAGTATTTGACGGACACCCCATCAGGACGGTGCAGGTTTCCAAAGCGAGACTGAGCTTGGTTTCTGGGCGTTTGTTTATCGTTACTTTTCCTGGGTGCCTTACACTCTCGTAGTATTCAGGGCTGACAGACCCTTTGTTTTTCGACCGAACAGGAGCAGTTCCAAAGGAGATCTTCGTGAGCAGGCTCTGGTGTCCTCTGGGCAGGGGGCATCCAGGGCCTTGGGAAGCAGGGGTGTGCAGAGAAGAGCAATGGCATCTTCCTCATCACGTTAACTGATAGTAGTTCCAGGCAATTAGAAAATGGCTATAAAATAACTTTAATTTTTAAAAAATCTTATTCATTTTCCCACTAGGAGATTGAACTGATCATATATATTGATTTATATCCTGAATTTGGGGGAACTCATATGTTTGGAATGTCCTACTGTAAGACTGATGAATGTAAAGACTTAATTTCAGGGTACAGTTTTGCCTTAATGGTTTTAAAAAATAAACTATTTTTTAAAATTATTTGGTGAGTTTTGAGTGATACTGTGAGATGAACTGTTTGGTTTGAAAAAACCAAATCCCCAGCTTTGGCGTCTGCCCCTAGCCCGAAACAGTCCTCCCGCCCACTCATCTGTGTTGGCCTTCCCCCGAACAGGGTCCCTTTTTGTTCGTCAGTGGACAGAATGGACCTGGGACCGTGTGGCCCAGGAACATGACATCCATTTGTCTAAAGTAACATGAAACAGGGGAAGCTTTTAAAAGTGTGGGCATCTGAAAATAAAACCCAGCACACAGATGGGTCAGCACAAGCTCTTTATTCATTCTCTCATCAGACAGGCTCCTAACACGCCCTGGGAATGTGAACTAGCCTTGCAGTAACGATAACATGAGACAGAGCACTTCCTACCCTCTAAGAACTAGCAGACAGGAGGGAGCTCACAGTTCCCACTTGCTACCATGGGGGCTATGAGGGCAGGAGTGCCGTGGGCGGTGCCTGGGGGCGGGGTGCCCCAGGACAGCCGGCAGTCTGTGGGTTTGAACTTCACAGGCACCGAGGGCTGAGTTCACTATGGAGAGGAGGCAGGCAAGCAACAGAATGGCTCTGAGGTGTGAGCACGAGTGAGGGAAGGAAGCTGAGGGCATTCCTCTGCCTTGGAATGGAATTGGGCCTGGAGCTGGAGCCGGAGCCTGAGGGACCAGAAAAGGCCAGAAGCACCAACATTCAACCTCTGGATCTACCGCCAGGCCCACAGCACCCACGGAGAAGACTGGTCTCGTAGATGTTTCAGGGGAAGGATTATTTTCCAAAACATTAACTGCTTCTTTGGGTCTTTAATTATAAATATGACACATGGTCAAGATTAAGAACATTTTCCAAGCATCACATAAGGATGGGAAGTAAAAATTTTATCCCCCCAGTCATCCCAATCGCGTTCTGTAGCTCTCAGTACACCTCAGCATCTTCCCACAAGCATACAGGTCGCCTCCCTGTGAACCGTTCTGCTGACTGACATCTTCGTGGCAGGAGCACTCACTTTCTGGCATCTGGGGAGGCAGGTGACACCCCCCGCCATGGCTGGGAGAAGCAGCCCCTCCTGCCTCTGCATGAGCACAGACAACATGACCCCTCAATGTGACCACACAGTGTCCCCATACTAGATCAACAGCTCTGAGACAGTGGGCCTCTGTCTCTTCGCTGCTGTGTCCACAGGACCCAGCAGAGCAGCGTGGCACATGGAGGCAACTCCCGGATCTGATGACTCATACGCAGGGTTAACAGGAGCCTTCCATACCTGGCCCTGTGCAAGCAGAAGCCAGGGGAGGACCCTGCAGGAAAGCCTGGAGCCTCAGCCTCCGAGCAGGAGAGCAAAAGGGCCCACAGGCCCGACTGTGGCTTCCCTTTGTGGCCAGTTCCTGTTCTCGGTCTCAGGGGAGGGGAGCTCTGGAGCAGAGGGCTGGGTTTGCAGGGTGTCTGGTCTGAGGTCTGCCTTTGAGGTGCCTTCTATGTGGCTCCCAGCCCTGCTGCTGTTGAGGCTGCACCCCAGCTACCTCAGGCTGCAGATGCTGCTCCCGACGGTCCAGAAACAGGCCGGGCCAAGCAGCTCCCAGCTCAGCCCCACCTCGATCCAGAAGCCCCGTGCAGGGCGCTGCTGTGGACCTCGCACCTGGCTGCACTCACGTCCGAGAACTGGGCTGGCTGGCAGGCCTCTTTGATGGAACTTTCCTTTTCTCCAAGTCTTGCCGAATTTCCTGAGGGAAAGCATCAATGTTCTCCTGGACACAGGGGAGGCAAAATCTCTTGGAATAGAATAAACTGCATTCCTGAAAGAAGAGGGGAAGGAAGGGGGCTGAGTACCACGGGGAGCCTGGTGCAGCTTCTCCCGGAGGCCAGCCCTTCACCGCATGCTGGATGGAGGCGCTGAGCAGGGCCCCCAGGATACACAGACAGCTAAGAGGAGACAGGGACGGTGTGGCCAGAGCCAGAACAGCAGGAGGGAGAGCAGGGCCCTGGGGCCTGGCCAGCCACCTCGAGGAGTGTGATCTTTGCCTAAGAGAGAAAGAAATGATGGAGGACTGCCGGAGAGGAGGGGCAAAAGAGCCAGGGTGAGACCCTGCAGGCAGTGGGTGTCGGAGGGTTTTCAGCATGTGGGAATCCTCCAGTGAGAATGGCAAAGGCGTCCAGGAGAGAGGGATGCAGGCCTGGGTTAACCAGGGTGGGAAAGCGGGACAGGACAGAAAGACTCCAGGACTGCCCTGCTTCACTGCAGGCTGAAGAGAAACCATGAGAAGCTGTGGCACAGGCCACAGCTACATGGTCAGAAATCCCAGATCCCTCCCTAGGGCTGTCACAGCAGTGGGACAGGGGCTTGGTGACCACTGATGCTCGGAGCAGCAGGGTGTAAGAGGTCCAGCCCTATAGATCAAAAAGGCCATGGTCGAGTGGCTTCTCTGGGTGGAAGGCCAGAACGGTCCCAATGTGTCCACTCTCCCCCTGCCTCCACCCTCTAACACCAAACTCCCGATTTTCATCCCGCACGGGGCCCGGCCCATATACTACCATCCCAGCTGCTCTGCAACTGGGTGTAGCCACGTGGCTAAGTCTGGTCAGTGGCTGTCATTGGCAGCTGTGGGCCACCTCCAGGTCATGCCCTTCGAAGGAATGGGTGTGTGCTCCCTGTCCCTTCCCAGCAGTGGAGATGTAGATATGACGGTGGGAGCTGCAACAGCCGCAGTGGCCCCAGCAGATGCTGAGTTGAGGGTGGCAGCCGTGCCCTTCCAGCCAGCACTCCCTGCTCTGGACTCTTACACAGAAGAAAACTAAGTGAATCCTATTTGTCTCGATGAAGCCACTTAGGGAGTCTCTCTGTTCCTGCACCTTAGCATGTGCCTCAACTAAGACAAGGCTGCCCTTCCTGCAGTTCTCAGAAGAGGTCTGTTCCCACGAGGAGTCACTCCCTAACAACCTACCACTTATTCAAAGAAGGCTGGGGATTTCTGAGAGCACCCTGGGCACCCTCCCCTCTGCTGACCACGTGTAGCCCAAATTCCCAGGGGGTGCATTCGAGGCTCCTCCCACCCGGCCCCACCCCCCTCTCCAGTCTCAGCTTCCCAGCTGCTCCTCTCCGGCCAGAGCCTCAGGATCGTCAGCCGCCCCATCTCCTCAAACACCCCAAGGTGCCGTGTGTGTCCTCCCTCCCGGCTCTGCCTGAGCTGAGGCTTCCTCCCCTGACCTTTGAGGGACGGAGGCTGTGTCAGTGGGGTCTGTGACATGGCTCCTTTGCTCGCACTTTGCCCCCGGCGGAATGCGTGGGGACCTCAGACTGTGGGATCACTCAGGCTACAGGGGCCACACTCCTCAGCTACACCTCCATCCGTCCTCGGGCTCTCAAACAGGAGGCTCAGCAATCTCGGTGAAGCAGGCCCACTCGGGCTCTCGGACCCTCAGTCTCCTCGCCTATAGGACGGGGTAATAACCTGCTTTGCCCAACCACCTTTGGGGCAGGATTGCAGGAAGCCTCACAGGTAAGACAAGTCACAAGCAGAGGGCCTGGCACACCACAAGTGCTCAAGAAAGTGGGCTCCTACCTCTGGAAAGTGCCCCCAGAACACTTAAAAGGAAGGTCGCTATCCCCTGGAGGCGAGGAGCATGACGGCCCCCTGCAGAGTTGGGGGGAGGAGGAAGAACTATTAGGGGTCCCTGGGGGTGGGGCCGAACCTCCAAGAATCAATTTCTCTTCCTCAACCCCCCGCTGAGACCCCCTACCTGACCCCAGCTCGCCCCTCTACCTGTCCCCTCCCCCTCTGTGGGCTGCAGGATCCATCCATTATGAGGTGGGCCAGCTGGCCTCTAAGAACTACCCCACCGGCCCTCCAACCTAGGGACTGTGAAGGCTCCTAGGGTCACCAGGAAAGACTGACACTCACACAGTCCTTGGGAAAGGCTCACGCGTCACCTCTCCCACGATCACACGTGTGGGGTCCCAGCCTCAGGGAGGGACGGAAGGCAGCCCCAGCCACATGCGGCTTACCTACCGGGCCCACACACACCAGCCTGCTGCATAAACTGCATCTCGAGCCGAGGATCAGGAATCTGTCTTTGTCCGAGGTGAAGGGGTCCTTCATGACGTAGCTCTCCTCCAGGAGGCTGTAGGACAGTAAGTGATGCCAGCGGTCGGAACAGCCTGAACCTCTGCTCACAGAAGCTGGGCAGCAGCATGGACCTCCCCAGGGCCTGCACACTGCAGGCTCATGGAGGGAGGGGCTGGTCCCCCTGTGCCACCCAGTAGTAACAGAAAGGCAAGCAGTGGGGCGCCAGGCTGGAAGTGAAGCTGGACCTGCTCTGGGCTCTGTACCAGCTGTGGTGGAGAGACCCGCTCCTCTTCAGCTGGAAGAAGGGCTGCTGCCAGCGAGCCCCCAGACCCCAACCTGACTAACCAGAGTGCGGGCAGGGTCACGAGGTCCCCCCCAGCCCTCCAAGCCCTCCGCTCACGCCAAGGAACAGTGACGCCCACTCTCAAGTGCTTCCGCACAGGGAGCACTAGGGCGCCTTACACCCTGTGTATGGTCTGGCCCCACGTCACGCATCAGAAAGGAGACCAGAAAGGAGGGTTCCATGATGACATCCCTGGTTCCCGGTCAGCAGAAGAACCCCAGACAGAAGAAAGAAGCCTTGTCCCCGCCACTTGTCCCACATGAGTAATGTACTGGTCAACTTCCCTCAATGGTGCATTTGACAAAGGGCAGGTTGAAGGTCAAGAATCAAGCCCTGGGACCCACTGGCTCTACTCTAGGCCTTCCCTGGGCAGATTCCTAGGAAGCTGGTCCTCAGGACTCACTCCCACCAGTGCAAGGGCCTCAAGGCAGGTGGGCTTCCGGCTAAGAATGTTGTCTCCACAGGAACCAGAAGGAATGGCAACCAGACTCAGGCCCACATGAGGCCGCCAGGGCGGCTTTCATTCCCAGCTGCTGAGCTGTTTCAGCTGGAGCCATGGGGCTTCTACCCCACAGCTGGAGCGGGTGTTGAACTCTGAGCTGAGCAGAAGGAAGGGGCTTAGGGGTTCTGGAAGAGCTGGCTGGCCCTCAAGCCTGTCCTGTGCCTCCTCAGGTCACATGTGAAGCAGCCAGAGCCTGGAGGGGTGGGCCTAGAGCACAACATCCAGGCCATGTGTCAGACTCAGGCCAACCAGCTCCGAGTAGGGCTTCCTGGGGCCACTAGGACACTGGTACTCACACGACAGACTGGGTGTCAGGGGGCTTCTGCCCCACATAGCTGTATGGAGCTGTCAAGGCACAGAGCTGGCACGTAAACACACCCAAGGGACGGCACTCTGTCTCACACGCCATCTGCAAGATCAAGAGACAGGGCACAGCACCTTCAGAACCAAGAACGACACATCGCAAAGCGTCCTGCTGCATGCTGCTTACTCACAAGACACAGGGCGCCCCTTACAGACAGGGAACCGTGAGTTCAGAGTAAGTACGAGTTCAGAGTAAGCGCTCAAGGTCACACATTATTTTCAAGTGCACATGAGATATTCACCAAGAAAGGCTATGATGCTGGGCTATAAAATGGGCCTCAAACTTTAAAAGACTAAAGTCATAGAGTACGTTCTGCAACCCCAAGATCATTAAAATCAGTAACAAAAAATCTCAAAACATTTGGAAATTAAATGGTATACTTCCAAATAAGCCATAGTTTAAAGAAGAAATCACGAGGGAAATTAGAAAATATTTTGAACTAAATGAAAACCAAAACACAATATATCAAAGTATGTAGAATGAGGCTTAAGCAGTGGTTAAAGGGAAATTCACTGCTTTAAATGTTTAAACTGGAAAAGAAGGTTTAAAACAATCATCTAGGTTTCTACCTTAAGAAGCTAGAAAAAAGCAAATTAAACCCAACATAAATAGAAAGAATAAAATAATAAAGAACAGAAATCAAAGGAATAGAAAATGGACAAACAATAGGAAAAAAAATCAATAAAACCAAAGCTGGTTATTTCAAGACTTCAATAAAGTTGATAACCTCCACTAGACTGATAAAGAAAAATGGGAAGAAGATACAAATTACCACAATCAGGAATGAAAGAGGGGACGTCCCTAAGACTACAGACATTAAAAGGGTCATAAAGGAATATGTGAACTTTTTATCAAAGAAATTAGAAATTTAGGTGAAATGGACAGATTTCTTTTAAAAATGCCAATTATCAAAAGTAACTCAGAAAGAAATAGAAAGCCTAAATAGCCCTGTATCTACTAAGAAAATTGAATTCATAATTTAAAATTTTCCAAAAAATGAAATAAAACACCACCAAAAAAATTTCATGCCTAGATGACTTAACCAGCAAATTGTCAAGCATTTAAGGAAGATGTAATACCAACCGATAGAAACTGTTTCAGGATAGAGAGGAAGGAAGACTTCCCCAGTGATTTTATGACACCAGGATCACATGGACACCAAAACTAACAGGATTACCCTGATACTATTAACCAGACAAAGCTGTTACAGGAAAACTATAGATCAATACAATATCCTTCATGAAATAGATACAAAAATCTTTAGCAAAATATTAGCAAACTGAATTCAATAATATGTAAGAAACCTAACACCTCATGACTGAGTGGATTCACTCCAGGAATGCAAGGTTGGTTTAACGTTCAAAAACCAATGAACACAATTCACACAATAGTAACAGAACACAATAGTAACAGAATAAAGGAAGAAAACCATAGGATCATTCCAATAGATGCATTAAAAAGTATGATAAAATTCAACAGAATTTTACAAAATTCAAGGTTCCGGGTGGTGCTTCAACCCTACGGGACTCCCCAACTGACTACAGAATGAACTCCCTTCCTTGGCAGTTGAGGTCTCTTTAACTTGGGTATCATCTTGTCCAATTACTCACCCCTCCTCACGTGCTGTCCTTCAGAGGGCCCCTGTACTTCTCCACCTCCTTGCCTTTGCTTCTGCTGTTCCTTCCACCTGGACGGCTTTTCCCCACATCTCTACCCAAGGAATTGCCCTCTGGCTGCCTTGCAGATTTTCTCTTTATCTTTGGCTTTCAATGCTTTGAATATATATTTACTCTTTCTTTCTTTTAAACTTATTTGTCCTGCTTGTGCTTCTTTAAGCAGCCTTTGATCTGTGGTTTCATATCTTTCGTCATTTTTGGAAAATTCTTGAGCATTATTGACGTGGATCAAGGCTGCCCCGGGGAGAGAAGCCTAAGGCGTCCTGGCCTATATGCCGATCATGACCTGATTCATATCTAAAGTTATATGACCACATAATAACCAGACCCCACCTGCACTGACATGATTTAATGACTTTTTACATCATCTTTCCTTTGTCTGGTAGAAATAAGTGACGCACCCATGCCTTATAAATTTAGCCCTAACCCTCAACACATTGCAGCCCTTCACTGCCCGTGGGTCCCGTCCCCACGCCTGCAGCCCTTCACTGCCCGTGGGTCCCGTCGCCACGCCTGCAGCCCTTCACTGCCCGTGGGTCCTGTCCCCATGCCTGCAGCCCTTCACTGCCCGTGGCTCCCGTCCCCACGCTAGTCTCTGAATAAAGGAGCACTACAACCAGACCTTGAGAGTCCAAAGAAATCTTTCTTTTGACTCTTTGCCTCGCTGACCCCGCATCATTATCACGTCAAATATTTCTGCTGCCTTATTCTCTGTCTCCTGAGACTCCAACTGCAAGAGCAGGAGGCCGTGCGACACCGTCCCACGGCTCTCGGACGCTTGGCTGCGGGTTGCGTCTGTCCCTTCCTCTCTTCGCGTCTCACTTGGGGGCATTCCTAGTAACCTAACCAGTGCACTGACTTTCCTCCTCGGCCGTGTCACATGACTGACGGGCCCGGGAGGCATTCCTCCTTATCCCTAGCCCCCGCCCCCCGACTCTTCCCAACGTTTCCGGGGCCGCCCCGCACGTAGGAAACACCCCGGAGCTCCGCAGCCCCCAGTGTCCCCAGCGCCGCCATCCACCATGGTGGCTTTTCCCGCATCCTCCGTCCCGTCCCAAAGCCGCAGGCCCCCCGCAGCCCTCCACTGAGGCGCCGACCGCGGCCGCTCGAGCAGGAGGCATGTGGAGACCAGGGCGGGCATCACCGCGCACGCGCCGCTTGGACACCAGGCCGCACACTCACCTCCGCCGCCTCCGCCGCCCCGCGCGGCCCCGGCCACGGCGCATGCGCGGCCCCGCCCCGAAAGCGCCCAACTGAGGGCGCATGCGCGGGATAGGGCAGGGCTTCGTGGCTGACTTTCGACCCCGTCTCGTGCGCCGGGCCAGTGAGCTATGGGGGTGGCAGCAGGACGGGGAAGACTTGGGCCTGCTCTGCGCGGTGTTCGCCGCCCCGAGGCGCTCCGCTTCTTCCTGGATTTTCCACCGGGATCCGCAGAGTGGAAGCCCCCGGGCGCGTGGCCCGCAGATAACCCGGCGGCGCCCCGGCATGGTCTGCTCACCTCGCGCCTCGGCTGAGATGCCCTGGTGTGATCTCGCCAGCTCCCTGTACCCCCATCGGACGGGAGCCCCCCGGGCCTAGGCCGCAGGCGGGGGTGACTGTGTCAGCTAAGGCAACAATCGAGATGGGTTCAAAACGA
This sequence comes from Equus asinus, assembly GCF_041296235.1. NCBI lineage: Eukaryota > Metazoa > Chordata > Mammalia > Perissodactyla > Equidae > Equus > Equus asinus. Next base: position 16,147,905 of record NC_091793.1, on the reverse strand, counting down.
GCCCCGTCGTTTCCTGTGACCGTTATAAACCTGTGCGCTCGGGACATGTCCCTGTGCTCTTTGAAAGCCCTAAAGTGGCCTGCGACGCCCGTCGTGATCTGGGCCCCACCATCCTTCAACCTTCTGAGCCTCGCTGCGGGGCACCAACCACACTTTCAAAGGTCCCCCTGGCCCCCAAGCTCCCCTGCCCCCAGCCCCTAAATCTGCAGTGACTGTCCTACCTTACCCCAGCCCCACTCCTGACCCCTCTGTGCCTGTGTACGCGAGGCATCATTCTGTGGAGTTAGGGGCAGGATTCTGAAGCCAGCAGGCCTGAGATCTGGGACTTTTTCCCACGGGGAATTAAGAACTAAGGATTATACAAACTATTTAGTAACGCTGGGAACAAAATTCTTGGACCTAGGCAAGAGGGGCCCCTGCCCTGGGCACCAGGAATTAGCAAGCAGTTTGATTTCGTTACTAGAAAACATGACAAACTGTGCTTACAGCAGTGACATTCTTTGGATCAGTTCAAAGATGATACACTGTTGGGTTTTTTTCTAGATCTGCCCAAAGATGGACCATCTTGACGAAGCATTTCAAATCTAATTTATAACCACTCTCAATACATGACGGTAATCCCATGAATGCTGTGAAAGCCATTAGACAGTTTAGACAAGTTAGGAGATGCACTCAAAGAGTTAAGTGAAATCATATCCAAAGAGAAAATAATGGTCTTTGGCAGAAAATAAAGTTAATTTTGAGTTTGAGCTGTCTACAGTTGTTACTGTAAGAAAAAGGTTACCAAAAAATCCAAAAGGATTAAAAATATCTCAATGTTTTAGGGAAAAAAGTGGTTCCCAAAAGAAACCGCATGTGAAATAAGCACAAATCAAGAGAGTGAAAAGACAAGCTACAGGATGGGAGAAGATATTAGCCAAAAGACATATATGATAAAGGACTGTTGTCCAAAATATACAATACAAAGAACTCTCTTAAAACTCAACAATAAGAGCTGATTAAAAAATGGGCCGAGGACCTGAACAGAGACCTCACCGAAGAAGATATACAGATGGCAAATAAGCATATGAAAAGATGTTCCACATTCTATGTCATCAGGGAAATGCAAAGTGAAGTGAGATATCATGACATACCTATTTGAATGGCCAGAATCCAAATACTGATGACACCAAATGCTGGTGAGCATGTGGAACAATAGGAACTCTCAGTCATTATTGGTAAGAACGTAAAATGGTGCAGCCACTTTAGAAGACAGTTTGGCAGTTTCTTACAAAACTAAACATACTCTTATCATATGATCCAGCAATCATGCTCCTGAGTATTCACCTAAAGATGTTGAAAACTTATGTCCATACAAAAACCTATACGCAGATATTTATAGCGGCTTTATTCATATTTGCCAAAACTTGGAAGCAACCAAGATGTCCTTCAGTAGGCGAATGGATAAATAAACTGTGGTACATCCAGACAATGGAATTTTACTCAGCACTAAAAAGAAAGGAGCTATCAAGCCATGAAAAGACATGGAAGAAATTTACATGTATATTAACAAGTGAAAGAAGCCAATCTGAATATGCTACATATTGTATGATGCCAACTATAGAACATTCTGGAAAAGGTAGAACAATGGAGACACTAAAAAGGTCAGTTGTTGCCAGTGGTTGGGGTGGGGGATGAATAGGCAGAGCACAGAGGATTTTTAGGGCAGTGAAAATATTCTGTGTGACACTATAGTGGTAAATACGTGTCAATACATTTATCTAAACTCATAGTATGTACAACGCCCAGAGTGAACACTAATGTAACTATGGACTCTGGGTGATAATGATGTGTCAACATAGGTTCATCAAGTGTAACAAATGTCCCATCCTGGTGAGGATGTTGATAATGGGGAAGGGTATGCATGTGTTGGGGCAGAGGGTATAGGAGAAATCTCTGAATCGTCCCCTCAATTTTGCTGTGAACCTGAAACTGTTCTAAAAAATAAAGTACTTTTTAGAAAACACTAAGGTGGCATTCAAATACAATGTAGGGAAATTAGAACTAGGAAACAGAAACATTTGCTGGACTCTGAAGGAGAAGATTCATGTACAAATAATCCTGAAAATAATGTCTCTGGAGACTATTTTCTGGCCACTGTGGGTCAAGGTATAGTCGCTACTGAAGAGAGAGTTGAACCAAGTGGGCAGCCTACTGTAGTTTTCAGTTTTCTTTATTATATCTTAGTACTGAAAAATGTGAAAGGAGAAAAACTTAAGAACTACTGTATGGATCTAGATATGTTGTAAGATATTAAGATATGGTGAGAATAGTGAACTAATTATTTCATTTATATAATGAAATGGAAATATTTTGTAATATTTTCTGCAATGGTGCTAATTTTTCAGATTCACCCTCCTTACCGTGTTTAAACCTGATGTCACTATTCATGGATCAATTCTAAATCTAAAGCTTTAAGAATTTTATTGACAATTCCAGCTGCTGCTCCCTCAGCAGAGTGAAGTTTCTCCCAACTGAAATAATTAAAAACTGTCTACAAACTATAATGACTCAGGAAAGTTTATCTAACTTGGCACAATTGTCAATATAACACAATTATATGAAAATTTTATTATTATCAACACAATGATTTTTTTTCTGAAACAAAGGCAAGAAAAATAAATTTTGTGGTATACATACATACATAATAAATTATGGATTATGTATGTCTTCTTACTTATTCAAGCATCAGTGGCCCATGGACAGAACCTCCAGAAGTGCACAATAATAGTTCAGTTATCTTTGATATTTTGCCAATTTTCAGCCATATGAAAGCCATAGCTTTACATATAATTTTTTATGTTGTCCTTATCAAGGTGTATTTGTCAAGGTAGGTAGATATAACATTTTATGTGATGGTTGGTAACCTTGTTTTATAACCTTTAAATATCTAGACATTTGGATTTTGGCATCCTGCCCTGGACCCCCACAATGTTAGAGTGGGCTTGCTGGGGAAAATGATTACCTATGTATTGTGGCAATACTGATAAAATGTTGTATAAATGTGGTCTTAAGAGAATAGCTTATAAGCTTTTTAAAAATCACAATACTAAAGTATTGTACATTGTGTATTTAGGTACAGACTGAGAAAGGAAATCTGAAAATTGGAAAATAAGGAATTGAATGTAAATTAGAATCTAAAGCAAAGTATTGCTAAAAACAAAAAAGGAGTACCGTGGAAGATTAATTCCTTATGCAACCTGTTTCACTGTTAACTGCAGCCCTAGTCATCTCTTTCTCCATTTCTGCCAGTAAAATTAAGTCTAAAGGCTTGCATTTTGCTTTTAGCACTAACGAAATTCCAGAAGCAGGCCTTAGTTTTTTAAGTAAACTCTTAAAAGTATAACATACATACAGAAAAGTACCTACTTCCCAAGTGTACAGCAAGATGAATTTTCACAAAGCACAGCAGTATATATGGCACCCAGAGGAAGTCGTCCATGTGATGCTGGGGGTTTCTTCTGGCTTATGGGAAAGTGTGGCCCTCCGTGGAGTGGTGGAGGGAGGCTGCATTTAGAGACCTGTATTTGTTGTCAACGGACAAAATACCTTTAATGTTGTATAGTTTTTAGGTAAACTTTTAATGGTATAATATACATACAGAAGCAGGCCTTAGAAATGTAAGTCTTCAGGCCAGCCTCGTGGCACAGCGGTTGAGTGCGCACGTTCCACTTCAGCTTCCGGGAGTTCGTCGGTTCGGATCCCGGGTGCGGACATGGCACCGCTTGGCAAGCCATGCTGTGGTAGGCGTCCCACGTATAAAGTAGAGGAAGATGGGCACGGATGTTAGCTCAGGGCCAGTCTTCCTCAGCAAAAAAGAGGAGGATTGGCAGCAGATGTTAGCTCAGGGCTAATCTTCCTCAAAAAAAAAAGAAAAGAAAAGAAAAGAAAAAAGAAATGCAAGTCTTCATAATTAACAAAAGAGTTTGAGGTAGATGAAGGACAGGTCTCCTCTCCCGTGTGGATGGAGAGATCTCTCTGCAGATATAACTTGTTCAACTACTCTGAGTTAATAAGGGCTAAATTGAGAACAAATCCAGGAACGTCCATCTTGTTTTCCTGTTTAGTACAGACTTGGTAGGGTATTCATAACTGTTGCCAACTTGTTCTGGAATATACCTACCGTAATCCTGGAAATATGATGAGAACAAAGGAGTCTTTTTTTTTTTCTCCCTGGGAAAATGTTTATAATATATGGTAATATGAGTTACAGCATCAGTTGGAGAGAGAAACACAAACAATGAAGAATTTTAAAAGCCCAATTTGTTCTAAGGGTTGAGTTTAAATGCACGCATGGCTTCATCACGGGCTGAGTCCTTCACTTTTCTCCACTTTTCTATTTCTCCTCCTCTGTCCTCTCCCCAGCCCACCAGCGAGCCACTCTTTTCCTGGTTTTGTTGCTCACTGGCACCCCCATCAGAGACTGAGCAGAAAGGAAGGACTGGAAAGCCTGGAAATGGCCCTGGGTCAGCAGTTTCAGTTCTGTGTGTGTGAGTCTTTGTGGGATGGTGTTGAGAACAAAGGAGTCTTAAAAGACTCCTCTGGAAATTGTTGCCATGTTGAGTGCAAATGGCCTTCAAAACAAACCTGAATTTTCACTTTGCTTCCTTACTTTGTTTTCCTGATAATGTCGTAATTGGCATCTCTGTATTTCTAAACTATATAAATACTTGCCATTGCTCTATCAGACTAGAAGAAGGCCCCTGGCACTCTTTTCTCTCCCAATACCTGTGGAAAATGTCCTGTGACTCTCCTAGGCTTCTCATTGTAACCAGAAATTGAGAGTCTTGTCTCCTTCGCAGGACACGCAGCTGCCGTCCCGGGTCCTCACTCAGACTGCCTCCATGCTGGTCCCAGGAGCCCCCTTCCTGGACCACTGAGGCTTCTCTGGCTGGGATTGCCCACTTGGGCCCTGTGTTTATGACCCTGTAATTCACTCTCCCGCTGCACAGCTCCAGGTCATGAGATGCGCTGCTGGCCTCTCCCCACCTCCGGAGCTTTCTTCCCAGGAAGGGAGGCCAGCTATCATAACCTGAGCCTCCCATGGCACCAGGAGAGGGGCAGAGACTTCAGCTGATTGCTAAATTTGGGAAGAATGTCTGTGCGCACCCACCCACGGAGCACATGAGTCTGCCTCACCTGCCATCAGCCTTTGAAGCCTCTAAGGGGAGGCTTGCCCCTCGTTGCCAGCAACTGAGGCTTAAACTCTTCATGCTGTGGTTCGATGGGCGAGTGCATCTGACTAGACTGAAACCTGCCTCCATCAGTAAAAAGTAATCATTTGGCCCCCGTTTACTCTTTCTCTCAACCTTTTCAGAAGTCAGGCCGTGAAGGGAGGCACTAACTGTGAACGTGCGCTCCATGTGGGACCAGTGGGCCAGTATAGACCAGGCGATGCCGTGACCTCCCCACCAGGGGAGTCAGAAAATCCAAATCCGACCTTCTGACACTGCCCGTGTGGGTGGCCTGGGAGAGTCACTGAGCCTCTCCATTCTCTCCTCTGGCGGAGAAGACTTCTCCCCGCCCCGGGTTCTCAGGCGTCCCCTCAGGAGGAAATGATGTGTGTGTGTGCGCGTGTGTGTGTGCGCTTGTGCCTGCCAGGGTGCAGCGTGCACTCCCCTGCAGCTCAGGATTCCAGGGGCAGCAGCCGTGTGAGTAACACACACCTGGGGACAAAGCAGCCACCGCCTGATTTGGCCGTCCCCCTTTGCGGGCCCTCAACTTGCGGGGCAGAAGCCATCTGTGCACATGCCCCACGTGCAGAAATCACTTCAAGGCTCATAGGAGAAATCTCACATTTAATTCTGAGAAAGTGTAAAGTGGCATCTACATAAATGAACATGCTTCTGAGTGAAAATATAACAGCTGCTAGCCCAAACTTCTCTTAAACAATAAACTGCATTTTCTTTACTATTCCTAAACCATCCACCATGCCATAGATAACCAAGAGCCCAGATCCTGGATGAATACATTGCTATCTTCAATATACAGAATATTTACTGTCTTTGGGTGGGAATTCCCACACACACACACCTTTCTGTTGTTTAACAAAACTCATGTCTCACGGCCAGAAAATGTTATCAAATTTTACATCTTTAACGTGCAGGAGCCTTAAGGAGTCGACGGGAAGCTTCAGACTGCGTCTCTTCAGCTGCGTCTCTAATCCTCTAAACTACTGCGGGACCCCCAGACGCCTGATTCTTATCTAATGGGAGATCAACCCAGGACTCACACCTGGTCATCCTCCTCTTTCCCCAGATGCTGCACTACACTCCAACACCCTCCTTTCATGTTCCCGAGAGTGGAGGCCAAGTAGTGGGTGTGCACTGAGGAGGATATGGGTACAAAGCACGGCCGAGCCACTAAACGTTCCTTAACCCCGCAAACTGAGCATTCAGGGGAAACTGGACTGTGGCTCTTGAAACTGTCATCGATCACACAACAAGATAAACCATTTTCTGCCCATTAATGTTTCTGGTCTTCAGCCCCAGATACTGGCGGCCGGTCTTCACTGGCTGCCCATACAGCATGTCGACGAAGAACTCGGGTTCATCTTTGGCCTCAGATTGGCAGGGCAGAAAGCTAAACATATGTCTTAGCCTGTGACACAGATAGGTCATTGCTTCCGCTTCATCTGATGGTTCCTCAAACACGGGCTGCTTCATTTCCTCGTAGGCAGACAAGATCACTGCCTGAAATAAGTTGATCAATATGCAGATCATCACCAGCAGAAAAGACGAGAGGAACAGGACCCCGAGAACCTTGTTATGGGAAAATTCAGTGTTCTGAAAAGCTGAAACACAATAGGAGAATATTGTCTGAGTGGCATGAATGAAGTTACAGTAGTTCCATTCATGCTGACCGAATACCAGGTAGCCGAAGGCCACATACACAAAGAAATACACGGACACCACTAAGGCCATGTGGCAGATGCCAGGAAGGGCAGTCTGGATGGCCCTCTGAGCCAGACGCACATCATAGAAGATTCTGGAATACCTGAGGGTCTTCAAAATTGTCAGAAATAACAGGAAACCCAAAATTATCCTCATGATGTGATCGACTTGAGAAATTGCATGAAAGGGAATGAAATCCTCAGTGTTCGACAAGTAAAACTGAGTTATGCTACTGGCTAAGAAGTGTTTCCTGAGGAAGAACACAATTAACACAGCAAATATGCATTTTAAAGCAAAGTTGAGCAAATTATACACACTTGTCACGTAGGCAGCCCTTTCCTGCATAATGATGTAGCCCTCATCGGCAATGTAGGCTACCAAAAAAATGAGGATGGCCACATACAGGTAGATTTCTGCTGAGGTTTTTCTGTTGAAAACAGCAAGTGAGAAAGAGTGCACAGATATGCTTGTGTTTACAACTCCTAACTGAGAAACCTCAAATATGACTGAAATGGTACAGAACAGGTTTACGTCTGGATTAAAAGTTGTCAGCTCCAGAATCACAGCCCATGTCTTCTCATCAAGCCAATTGCTTCTCTGGAGTTCCTCGAGCCTCAATGTGGAATTAAACTGCTGCTGTTCTGGAAAAAAATAGAATGCGTATCCTCCTGATCCATAGGTATGTAAAAGTCCATAGGAAAAATACACCCATTTCTTTTCTGGAGGCTTATAAGTAAACCCTTTGGCATTCTTGTCGATAGCCCGCTTTTTAACTTTATTCCAAAGGCTAGAATAGTTTTCTGTGTCTTCTGGATCGGTGCCATATTCGGGATGACAATGAATTTCTCCTGCCATGCTGGTTTGCACAAAGTTTTTGGCAGGCAGACAAGTTTTTTTACCAGGTTTTGCCCTCACCTGCCTCATCAGTGGAAGGCCGAGGATTTTAGAAGAGCTGTCAGGAAGAAACGTGGGGTTCAGGTCATTGTGCAACAAAGGCGGCGGCACACTGTTCAGCCACCGATAGATGTCTTCCAGCTTGGTCACCGTAGCAAGGTCCACGGAGAACTGGTCACGAATGAACTGATTATAGTAAAAGCTGTCAGTGTGGTGTAGAAGGGCGACAAGCCTCAACAGAAGGGCTAGGAAGATAAAATGAGTTAGAATGTAACTCAGGAAGAGCAAAGCTCTTCTCTTGAGCCTCTTCTTTCTCTGGAATATTCTGATTTCGTCCTCTGTGAGGGGTTGGTACATCCTCGTGCCTCGGATTTGGGTGATGCGCTGATGGAGCTTGCGCCTCTCATCGGGCTGCATGCTCACGTTGTGCAGCTTGATCTCACTGTAACGATACTTGCTTACCCACGAAAGGTTTTTACAGTACTTAAGCTTACCTGTTCTGAAGCCTGACAAGAGGATAATTTTAGATGGCTGCACCAGAAAAACTGACTGACAGAATGAACAAAATGATGCAAAGAGCCACTCTGTTGACTTTTCATAGCCATAAGTCAGTCCATAAAATATAATGAAGAATGAGGATATGCTACAAGTGGCAAAAATCAGGAACCAGGCTATATAAACACACCACCAAGGCAGAACAATCCTGGGCTTTTCGACAGGTGTAGGATCCTCCTGGGAAGCGGGCTCTGCAGGAGGAACATCTTGACTGTTGTTCACGTTTGCATTACTGGCATTTATATTGGTTCTGTGGAGATGTGAGACCTTGCTTCCTGCTTTCTTACGCTGGTGCCCTCTTTTAGAGGTTGCCTTGACAGAAGCCTTAGGAAGTCTAGTCTTTTTCCTAGATGGAAGCTTTTCAGCCTCCTGGGCGTGTGGCTCAGCAGTTTCGTGAGCATGCCACTTTTCCAAACGTTCTTCCCAGTACCCACTTTCTTCTGACATCAAGGGATGCTCCTGAGGAGCCACCTCATCTAGAGTCGCTTGAGGTTTCTTCTGGGAACAGGTGAACAGAAATGTGATCATTACTTGCACAGGGAGGGTAATTAAGACACTTTCCATTCCTATCATCATTGATCTGATATATTGCCCCCCTTCTGCCTTGGTTTTTTGTTTATTTAGATTAAAGAACATAATGTTACACATCAGGGAGGACAGCAACATTGCTAAACAACAAGACAGTCTCTGGAGCCTAGTGAATGGTTTAGGGATGACACCAGAAAAAACAGAGAACCATGGGTGATTCATCCCCAGCTTATAACCGGTGTCTATCAGGAAAAAGTCCATTCTGCTTAGAGGCTCATCTGGGTGCGTAACATGAAAGGTTCTGTCCACAGAGGTGTCAACAGAAAGCCATTCCCGGCAGACGAACAGCCAGATTTGTCTGCTAAGCAGATTTTCCACCTTGATTCTACTTAAATACCAACTGGGGTCTCTGCCCTCGTTGTTGTGCCACACACGAATGGAATGGATGTCTCCCAAGTCACTTTTTGTCGTCAGGAGGAAAGGGTTGATGCTTCCTCGGTAGAGAGTTGTAAAATTCGGGTGGGTTAAACAATGCATATCACTGGTACGCTCTGTCCCCATCAGTTGGACAAAGACATTGGCCCTGGTCCCAGACCCACAACGGCTTCCGGTAAAAAGAGTGACTACGTAACATACATTATCATAAGGATCATTATCAGGTAAAACTATCACCTGTTCCCGAAGAAGTGGGTCCATTTCATCTCTGTGCAAGGCCCAGAAAGCTAGGACTATGTATACGAGCATAATGAAAACGACAACCAAAAGGGTCACAGGGTTGTGGACAACGTTCTTGATGACCTCTACCCGTAGATCCACAGGATTCGGGACCACAATCACCTTGGCCGTCAAATAGTGGGTGCGCAGGTGAACGTTGGCTAGCTTTATTGCATCCAGCTGCCGCTTGGCCCTCCCTGTGTGCTTGCAGATACAGTGCACTTTGTGCCAGGTGGTCTTCTCTCCAAGAACGCAGGTATCTTCTCTCCAATCACTCTGAATCCCATTCATGTACAAGCAGTTTACGCTGAAGAGAGAAATTCTCACTAGCTTGTCACTGGGCTCCATGACAAAACGAGGTGCCTGCAGAAGAATGGTTATGGCACACTCAGATGAGCCGCTTCGCTGAGCTATGACTTGCAGCAGGGCTGGTGGAAGGCAAACCACGCGGGCCTCCTTCACCATACAGGCCGGGTCAAACAGGTCACTCTGGTTGGCAATTGGAGGGAGGTCATGCGGCACGAGGAAGGCGGCGACCAGAGCAGTGGGGGTGATCTGACCGCCAGCATACACCAACACTGTGAACAACACAGTCACCTCTGTCACAATGTGAACCAACACCTCTTTCACTGCTCCGCTGTCCACTTCAAAACGAAATGCCCCTGTTGTCTTTTTCAGCCACCCATCAACCAACGAGTCACTGCTGGGTCCCACTGTGAGATTAAAGGCCGCAAAGCTCAAGTTTTTTCTGACGAGGTACACTTCCGATACATCAGGTGTGATCTCTACCACGTCACCGTTAGCTGCAGCTCCTGTCATTCTGAATCCAACCACCTCTGTCAAAACGTTTGCGGGGTAATTTAACCAAGGAAAAGGGTCCTCTTCAAACTCACAAAACATTGTGGAAACTGGAGCATTTGCAGGCAAACTAGGAACGCTGCTCACATTCAGTGTGGGATGGAAACAATTTCGACAGTCTTTCTCATTGCTGAAGACCTTGCTAACATCCCACTTTTCAGTTTTCTCGAGATACATGTTAAAGCCGGAGCCCCTTATCACAGTGCTTTTGTTCCCCGGCACTTTACCAGCCAATACTGTTTCTGCTAGAGATTCTACTATATAGAAAGGATCTTCAGCAACTTCGTGACGAGCAGTCACTTTTAGGATATTAGAAAAACTTGTTGATATTCCCGTGCTCAAGATTTCTATTTGTTCAGAGCGAAAGTGTTTATCTTTTTGTTGATACCGTCGTAGGGCTTGACTTGCTTGCCAGAGCCTGACCGTGGCAAGTTTCTGAGCAACTCGAGTGAATTCAGAGGCTCCCTGGGTTAATTTCGTTATAGTTGTGACTACCTGGCTAATTTCCTCCAAAGTGCTTACAGGAAGCAGGAAGGACTGATTGACGAGGTGTTCCTGGAGTTTGGCTCTGTCAGCTTGCAGAGTTACTTCGGTTTTCATGCTATTCAAAATGGAAGCTGCTATATACATTAAATAACCTGCAGCTAAAAAATCCTGCTTTTGAAGCAAGGTCGACAGTGATGAATTGGGTCCCATGGTGGCATTGTGTAACTGATGCAGCACAGCCTCTGACGAGTATTTATTAGTAGGAGGCTCTACAGTGGCGTACGAAGTCGCCTGAGAAAAAGCTCCTAGATAGTCATATACCTGAGCATGTATCTTCACGCCATGGCGAGCAGTCAACCCACCAACAGGAAGAAAGGAAGGAGGTGATGTGGGACTATTTCCCAAATACAGGATGGCCCCAAAGGTGTTCTCTTTTAAAGAACTGATTTCACCCAAACCATGCAAATCAGAAACTATTATTTTATATGTAAGAGGCATGTTCTTATCCTTAAAATTACGGCACTGGACAACAAACTTAGTAAAAAATGCAATTCCTTTAGCTGGGTTAATTTCACATTCTCCGATTTCAGGGACGTGGTTAATAATAAAGGAATGCCTGAACGACAAGTTTGCTCCACTCCAAGTTGCTACAGATAGAGAAATCCAAAACTTAGCTTCAGAGAAATGCTTAAAAGCAAACGCTTTTACAGACAAATAAGCACCATTTCTCCCTGTCGTCGTTTGCCCCGTCCAATCAAATGGCATCTCGTCACCTGAAGACAACAGAATTGACCATTTATAGGAATCACGGTTTCTTGCACAATTTATGCAGTCTAGAAACAAAGAAAATCTATCTGATACAACTAAAACCGTATCACAATTTTCAATACATGAAATGTCTGCTATAGGTGTCGGTCCTTGGAGCACATGTACCCTTCTATCAGCAAATGCTGTTCGGTCATTCTTCTGGACCACCATTCTGAAAAAATACACATGGCCACCTCTAAGGGTTTCTGGCAGAAGTGTTAGTACAGGGCCAGAGGCCCATGTCCACTTCAGATCAGCCTGCTCTGGGAGACAAACGTCCTTGCTCATCACTGTTATTCTATCTGTATGGTAGTTTTTTGGATTGGTGGTACAGTACCAAGAAAACTGGAGGCCTTCTGAAGGGTTGTTTGCATCTGGATCAGAGGACGTTGTTCCATTCAGAACCAGCCCATCTGTGAAATCAACTGTTATGTTGGACTTCCCAAGAATAACCGCCTTCAGGAAACTCTTAACAATGGCAACATAGATAGAATCTGAACCTCGTAAGGTACGCTTGATGGGATCCGATACATTGATGGACAATGTGAAATTAAACACATATACCCCCAAAGATAACGAATTCTGGGGGATATGTATCGTTGTTGGAGGTCTCCCTAATGGGAGTTGTGGTGCATCCAAAGGGTGAGGCCAGTCTGGTTCATCATATACAGAAGGCACAGAGTAGACTCTCCAGCGCCGAGAAATGGACAGGGCCAACAGGCAGTCAAACGCCTCGGTGACATTGATGGTGGCTTCCATCTTCCTGGTCAATCTCAAGGGAGACCCTTCCTCATCCGTATTGATGATCTTTACCTGTTGGATAACGCAGGGCACCTGTGGTGACATCTGGCAGGACACGGAAGACTCCATGTCTTGGGAACTGTTTGAGTTGACAGCTTTTAAAACGACACGGGTGGGCCCATCTGTAGGACATTTGGTTTGGGCCACGAAGCCCACGTAGGGCTGAGGCTCTCCGGGCAGAACGGAACGGGGCGACACGTGGGAGGAGGCGGCGGCGGCCACTCCGGGCTCCACGGGCCAGAGATAGAACGTCCACTGCAGTCGCCCAGGTGAGCGCAGCCGGGGGGTGACCCACAGCAGGGCCAGCCGGCGCCCGGCGGCTGACAGGTACAGGTCCACGTGGGTGGGCGCGCTGGCGCTGCGGGCAGCTCTGCCGGCTCGGAGCAGGACGTGTACGCGGAGGCAGGCCCGGCGCGGCCACCGCGCGGGGCCGCCAGGGAGGCAGAGGCTGCGGCCGCCGCTCAAGACCACGCCGCCCCCAGGGGCCACGCGGGGCCGCAGGCGGAGGCGGTCGCCGCGCCCCCCGAGGCCCGGGGCGCCCCTGAAGGAGGGCGGCGCGGCCGCCTCGCCCCGCGCCGGGATGCGGGCCCGGGCCTCGGGCGGGGGGCGGCGGGCCTCGGCGGGGCTCAGGCCGCGAAGGCCGCCGGGCAGCGAGGCGGGCGCCCCGGGGACGGCGGCCCGCACCCCGCGAGCAGCCCGGGGCGCAGGGAGGCGGCCGAGGCCGAGGCCGAGGCCCAGGCCCAGGCCCAGGCCCAGGAGGAGGAGCGCGGGTCCCGGCCGCATGATGCCCACCGCCCTGGGGAAACGGGGAGGCGCTGCGGGGGCGGGCCAACGGCCGCGGGGCGCGGGGCGCGGGGCGCGGGGGTCACGGGGGCCGCGGGGCTCTCTGAAGCCGCGAGTGGGGCCCCTTCCCGCGCCTGTGTGGGCGGCTGGTCCGGGAGGGCTGGTAGGATGAATGCGGCCCAGTGTCCTGAACCTGCGAGGAGGCCCCTTAGCAGGAATCCCCCTCCTGGGGACAGCTGGCCTCAAAACGGTGGAATCAGGCGGGACTCTGAGCAACCTGAGCGCCCGGGGAGGTCTGACTTCGGGTTTCTTCTTTTGCTTTTCTTTTTAAACTTTCTTAAGGTGAAACCTTGAGTCACTGAATTTAGATTTTCTTCTTATCTAATGGAACCACTTATTGCTGTAAGTTTCCCTCCAAACACTGCTTACCTAGGTGCCACGTATTTGTCCTATCTTTATCATTCAGTTAAAAATGTTTTTTTTTTTTTTAAGATTTTTTTTTATTTTTTCCTTTTTCTCCCCAAAGCGCCCCGGTACATAGTTGTGTATTCTTCGTTGTGGGTTCTTCTAGTTGTGGCATGTGGGACGCTGCCCCAGCGCGGTCCGACGAGCAGTGCCATGTCCGCGCCCAGGATTCGAACCAACGAAACACTGGGCCGCCTGCAGCGGAGCGCGCGAACCCAACCACTCGGCCACGGGGCCAGCCCCAGGTAAAAATGTTTTTTAGGGGCTGGCCTGGTGGCGCAGCGGTTTAGTGCGCCCCTTCTGCTTCGGTGGTCTGGGGTTCGCCGGCCTGGATCCCAGGTGCGGACATGGCACTGCTTGGCACACCATGCTGTGGTAGGCGTTGCACGTATAAAGTAGAGGAAGATGGGCATGGATGTGAGCTCAGGGCCAGTCTTCCTCAGCAAAAAAGAGGAGGATTGGCAGCAGTTAGCTCAGGGCTAATCTTCCTCAAAAAAAAAAACAAAACATATATATATATATATTTTAATTTCCCCTATTTTAGTTGTGACCCATGAATTAGTTTAACATGGATTGTTTAATTTCCAGATATTTGCAGTTTCTGTGAAAATCTTACGGTTATTGATTTCTAATTTGATTTTGTTGTAGTCAGAGAATACATTCTGTATGATTTTTATGCCTTTAAATTTATTGAGACTTGTTTGAAAGCCCACTGTGTGGTCTGTCTTGATGGATGTTCCCCCTGCACTTAAGAAGAATGTATATTCTACTGTTGTTGGGGGGGGGGTGTTCTATACATGTTAATTAGATCAAGATGGTCGGTTCTCTTGCTTAGATTTTCTGTGTCTTCTCTGAATTTTTGTCCAGTTTTTCTGTCAGTTGCTGAGATAGGACGTTAATCTCTCCTACCATGACTGTAGAATTGTCTATTTCATTCTTTAATTCTGTCCATTTTTGCTTTTGTGTATTTTGGGGCTCTATTTATTAGGTGTATACACATTTGTGGTTATGTCTTTCTGATGAGTTGCTCCTTTTACCGTTATGACATATCTCTCTTTATCTTTGGTAATAATCTTTCTTTTGAACTCTTTTTCTACCTGTTACTAAATTAGGCAGGGGCCGGCCCGGTGGCGCAGTGGTTAAGTACCCACATTCTGCTTCTCGGCAGCCCGGGTTTCGTCGGTTCGGATCCTGGGTGCGGACATGGCACCGCTTGCAAGAGCCATGCTGTGGTAGGCGTCCCATGTATAAAGTAGAGGAAGATGGGCATGGATGTTACGTCAGGGCCTGTCTTCCTCAGCAAAAAGAGGAGGATTGACAGTAGTTAGCTGAGGGCTAAACTTCCTCAAAAATAAATAAATAAATACATAAATAAATTAGGCACATTGCATCTCAATAAAACTGGAAAAAATAAAATAGCCACACTAGGCTTGTGCATACTGTTTAAATGGCATATCTTTTTTCATTCATTTACTTTCAACTTATTCATGTCTTTATATTTAAAATGGTCTTTCATAGGCAACGTTTAATAGGGTTTTATTTTTTTATCCACTCAGTCAGTCTCTGCCTTTTAATTGAAATACTAGACCATCAACATTTAATGTGATTACTATCACCATTTAATATAATTATTGATATGGTTGGATTTAGGTCTACCACTTTATTATTCATTTTTTTATTATCCCCTCTTGACTTTTTTCTTTCGTTCCTTGTTAATTCGTTTAGCATTAGTCATTCCACACCCATTTCTTGAGCACCTGCTGCGTGCCAGGCATTTTTCTAGGCATTAGCCCTCATCCCATTTCTCATGGAGCGTCCGTTATAATGGGGATGAGAAACAAGCAAAAATAACCAAGGCATGTGTGATTTCAGATGTGCTAAGTGGTGTGAAGAAAAATAGCTAAGAGATCAGGATTGAGAATGACATAGGGTAGTCCGGGAAGGCCTCTCTGAGGAGGAGCCATCTGAGCCAGCAGACCTGCATGAAATGAGGGAGCAAGCCTCATAAAGAGCTAGGGAGTAGCATTTCCAGCAGGGGGAACTGTGAGCGCAGAGGCATGGAGGCGGAGAGACAGAGGTTAGTAGTGTGGCTGGAGTGAGCAGGAAGGAGAGCGAGTGGTAGGAGACGTAGGTGGAGAGATGGTCGGAGACCAGAGCATGCAGGGTCTTGAGGGTGTGGGCACATATCTGAATTTTATCTCAAATTCAAATGGGTTCAAATTCAAAAATGGGATGGGAAGCCTTTGGAGGGTTTTAAGCAGGGAAGGGCTCTGGTCTGAGTTCCTTGGAAGCATCATTCTGCTGTGCGGGGAAACAGATTGTAGGCGGGCAGAAGTGAAAGAAGGAAGGCCAATTATGAGGGGTAGAAGCCAATTAGGGGGAGTCCAGTGAAATCAAAGGGCCAGGCCTAGATGCTGGAAGAGCAACTGCTATGTGCGTGAGCTGATCCCGACTTGGTTAGGGTTTGTGATGGTGGAGGCGGCGAGCGGTGGGGAATTCAGAAAACACAGCACTTGTTAACGGATTGGATGTCAGCAGGACTGGCTACATGATTTTCAGGGCCCTGTGAAAAATGAAAATGCAGGGCCTTTGTTCAAAAATTGTTAGGAATTTCAAGGTGGTGACAGCAGAGCTTTAAAGCAAGCACAGGGCCCTTCTAAGTGTGAGGCCCTGTACGACTGCCCAGGTTGCACGCACAATAAACTGGCCCTGGATGTTAGATGTGAGTGAAAAAGAACAAACAAGGGTGACTCCACTCCTAGTTTGATCATGTTGTGCCTGTTACATCCCAACCAGAGCTACCCAAGAAGGGACTGAGGTTGGACCACAGAAAACTGCTGCTTTGAAGGCCAAACAGTCAAATCTCAGCAGTTTCCTGTGGGACACCTGATCTAAGTCTGGTATTAGAAGGGTTATGGACTAAGTGTGTGCCCCCCCCAAATTCATGTGGTGGAACCCTAATCACTAATATGATGGTATTTGGAGGTGGGGCCTTTGGGAGGTAATTAGGGTTAGATGAGGTCATGAGGTTGGAGCCCTCAGGATGAGATCAGTGGCTTTATAAGAAGAGAAACAGACAGGTCTCTCTGTCTCTCTGTCTCTCTGTCTCTCTCTCTCCCCCCTCCCTCTCCCTTCCCTCCCTCCCTCTGCCTCCTTCTCCCTCCTTCCTGGGTTCACATACCAGGGAAAGGCCCGAAAGGCCATGTGAGGATGTTATGAGAAGGAGGCTATCTGCAAGCCAGAAAGAGGGCCCTTACCAACAATCTACCATGCTGGCCCCCTGATCTTGGACTTCTACCCTCCAGAACTACGAGAAATAAACGTCTGTTGTTTAAGCTGCCCAGTCTATGGTATTTTGTTACAGCAGCCTGAGCAGATTAAGACAGTGGGAGAGGTCAGGGCTGAAGACTCAGCGGTCATATAGGGAGAAGGCACACATGGAGAAGTGAACGGACCCTAGAGTCCTCCAGTATTTAAAGGCCAGGCCAAGGAGGAGCCAGAGAAGGAGCGGCAGTGGGGTGGAGAGAGCCAAGAGGCTGTGGTGTCCTGGGAGCCACAGGAAGAGGGCGTTTGAGAAAGGGCATGGCCAGCTGTTGTCAGGTGCAGCCGAGGGTGAGGAAGGTGAGGTGGGAGAGGTGGCCACTGGGTTTGGGAACAGGAGGTCATCCTGGATAAGAGCTGTGTCAGTGGCGTGGTGGGGACAGCCACATACAACTCTGGGCAAGTTTTGCTGACATGGTAGAGCAGAGACGTGGGACCGTCGGCAGAAGGGAGTGTGAGGGGTGATTATAAAACATCTAAGACGTACAAAATCTATAGGGAATAATAACACCCACGTGCCCACATCCCAGCCAAAGAAAGAAAACAATCCCGGTACAGTTGACGGCCTCAGTGCACCCTCCAAGAGAGAATCCCCAGCACCCTCCCGAGGCATCCATCCACCTAGGTTTAGTTGTTATTATTCTCACGTTTCTTTACTGTTTCCGTTGGAACCAACCCCTGAGCAATATATTGTTTTGCATGTTACCAAACTTTAAATAGTGCGATTGTGCTGCAAGTGTCCTTCTAAGGACTGGAGTGAGCATCACTCGGTTCTGCTTACGTAGCTTTGGTTCATTCCCTTTCACAACTGCCTGGTCGTCTGTTGAGGGAATAGACTCGAGTTTATCTATTCTGCTGACGGCCGTCAAGGTTGCTTTCTATGTTCTTCTATTATAAATAATGTTGCTAAGCACCTCGGGCTTGTCCCCTCATGAATGTAACCAGAATGTTAGGTACGCAGATCTCAAACTTTAGGAAAACACATTTATGTCTCCTCTTCCTGCCCCCTGCTCCTTCAAACTCACTGTGTGAGCTAGTTTTTCCCTATGCCTTGGATACAAGTTCTCCGTTCACTTTTAGTTTAAAAAAAAATTGTTTTTCTCAGAAATTAAAAGGTTTGGGTCCACGGAAAGGTCAACACTCTAACATCGTTGTATGTTAAACATCTCCCCTCCCCAGCGCTGGCCTGTGCCTCTCGCCCTAGACTGCCTCTGACCGCCAGGGGGAACTGAAGGGGCCCAAAGGCTGGCTCCTGCGTCGTGGCTGGTGCCCGGCTGCAGGCCTGTGCGCATGCTGGGCTCCTCAGAGGGCCCTTCCTCACCGCGGGCCTCTCACCTGGTCCCTCACTTAGGCAGGGTCGCCCCAACATCCTTCAGCCCCAAGTCTGTGGATTTTTGACCCATGCCATACAAGACCCCCACTCTTCCGGTCTTGGGTAAAGGCCCCTCTTTCCCCCCAACAAGGGCACACTCAGGCCAGAGGCAACGCAGGCACCCTTTGCTCTGACCAGCCGGGAGTGTGGCCTTCCCCACTGCAGTCCCTGCCCCCACTCACTGACCAGAGGTACTGCCACCAGCCCACACCAGCTTTTGGGCCCCAGGGCCTCCAGGGGCACAGCTCAAGGGGCCTCCAGGATGGCCCTAACACTTGCGGGGGGGGGGGGGGGGCGGGGAATGCCATATCCTGTGTTTTGGTCTCCAAAGGCACTCTCCCACCCACCTCTTCAACATCCACCCTGGATCAGGTGCAGGACAAGGCTCACCCAAAGGCCCTTCGAGGGGGACTGGCCTGCCCCTCCTCCTCTGCTGGGCAGGGTGGGAGGCTTCCTCGCCACCCTCAATGTTGTTCTTGGCCTTTGGGGCTTCCTGGTCATGCTGGGGTGTGTCAACGAAAATAATCCATAACCAATCTATAAATGAAAATTTGGGAGAGTTTATTCTAAGCTGAAATCTGAGGACCATGGCCCGGGGCCTTTCTTCCCAAAAGAAGAAGGGGCACCAAGGAAGAGGGGTGCACAGGTTATATACCCCCAAACAGGATACTTCACACAGGATTAAAATGTCCTTTTACAATAGTCGCGAGACTGCTCTGTTGGCACAGCGATTGATGGAAATAGCAGGTAGGTCTGCTGTCTCGGTGAACACAGCAGGATGGCAGGTCTGTTGTCTCCAGCTGAGTGGTCACAGGTGAGCACCGCAATCAGTTCCTAGCCTAAGGAAAGATGCTTAATCTTTAAGGAGATGCCAACGTTGGGAGGGGGAGGGAAGTTGCACCTTTATCTCAAGGGCCTTTGTTCTGGCCATAGGGAATGTTTTAAAGCAGATATACAATATGTACTCAACAGCCACAGTCAGGCCCTTTTGGAAAAAACAAAGTCAGGCCGAATTAGGTTTATACCAAATGGCTTCCTCATATACTCCAATATATCCTATTGCTTGCTATTTTTATTTGTCAGGTGCAATGTTGGAGCCTGGGGATCTGATTATTTTCACTTACCAGCCACATACTACCAGATTCTTCTTCACAGTGTGGCACCAGTTTACAGTGGACTCGGGGAGAGGGGGGGACACAGGGGTGGGAGGAAGAGAGGCACTCACCTCAGGCACAAAATTTAATGGTGGAGATGCCAAAAACCTCAGTAATCAGGACAAATAATATTTTTATATTGAGGTAAAGTTCACTTAAAAGTAACCGTTTTAAAGTACCATTCAGTGGCATTAAGCGCATTTGCGATGTTGTGCACCCATCACCTCTGTGTAGGTCCAAAACATCTTCATCGCTCTGAAAGGAAACCTGCACCCATAAGCAGTCACTCCCCATTCCTACCTCCCCTTGGCCCCTGACAGCTAGGAGTCTCCTTTCTGTCTCTCTGGATTTGCCGGTCCTGGACACTTCATGGAAATGGAGCCGCACCATGCGTGACCCTTGTGTCTGCTTCTTTCATTTAGCACGTTTTGGAGGTCCCTCCGTGTTGTAGCACGGATCAGTTCTTCACTCCTTTTTAGAGTTGAGTAATATTCCATTATATGGCTATACACCACATTTTGTTTATCCATTCATCTGTTGATGGACATTTGGGTTGTTTCCACCTTTTGTGAATTGTGAATAGCATTGCTATGAACATTTGTGTACAAGGTTTTGCTTGAATACCTGTTTTCAAATCTTTTGGGTATATACCTGGGAGTGGAATTGCTGAATCATTCCATGTTTAAGTTTTTGAGGAATCACCTACCTATTCTCCATAGCAGCTGCACCATTTTGCATTTCTACCAGCAATGTATGAAGGTGCAATTTCTCCACGTCCCTGTCAACACTTGTTTTCCTTTTTAATTCTAGCCTACCTGCCACCCTGTCAACACTTGTTTTCCTTTTTAATTCTAGCCAACCTGCCACCCCCTAATTGCCCTGAGGAACTCAAGGGTGGGTTCAAAATCCTTTAATTCTTTTTCCAGATGGATAGTTTTTTTTCCTTTTGTTCTGTTAAGGAGATGCAATCACCAACCACCCTGAACCACACCCAGCCCACAGGAGCTCTGCCTATGACCGTTGCCTTACTTTTAACGCTGTCTCTCCAGGAAGAGCTTAGGCCTTATTGCCATCACCTGCAGTGTGTGTGGAAGCATGTTTTCCAGCTGAGCCTGCGCAAGCCAATACCCACTTCTCCCTTTTGAATAGTCATTCCCTGTCCGAAATAAATGTCCCTGCTTCCCTTTGTTCGGGGATGCCATGACTCTGGAAATGATTCCGCATGGCCTCCTATTTGCTGCAAATGTACCCTACTTTGTGTGATGACTACTTCTGGTCAAGAGTCAGACTCTGACCGTGCCAGGATCCGAACACACTTTTGGTTCTATAACACTCCTACTCCGTGTGAAGTGGTATCTCATTGTGGTTTTGATTTGCACTTCCTTGATGGCTAATGACACTGAGCATCTTTTCAAGTTTTAATTGGCCATTCGTGTATCTTCTTTGGCGAAATGTCTAATCACATCCTTTAGTCAGTTTTAAATGGGGCTGTTTGTTGTTTTGCTGTTGAGTTGTAAGAGTTTTTTATGCATTCTGGATACCAGAGTCGTACCCAATACACAATAGCCAAATATGTGCAGATATTTTCTCCCATTCTGTTTGTCTTTTCACTTTCTTGATAGTGTCCTTTGATGCAGAGAAGTTTTTAATTTTGATGAAATACAATATTTCTATGTCTTCTTGTGTTATTTGTCCTTTTGGTGTGACAAATAAAAATGCCAAGCAATAGGATATTGAAGTATATGAGGAAGCCATTTGGTGTAAACCTAATTCAGCCTGACCTTGTTTTTCCAAAAGGGCCTGACCACGGCGGTTGAGCATGCATTGTATATCTGCTTTAGATATTCCCTATGGCAAGAGCAAAGGCCCTTGAGATAAAGGTGCAACTTCCTTCTCCCTCCCAACGTTGGCATTTACTTAAGGATTAAGCATCATTCTTTAGGCTGGGAACTGATTGCTGCAGGCTAGGAACTGATTGCTGCGCTCACCTGTGACCGCCCAGCTCAAGACAATAAACTTGCCTCCTGCTACGCCTGCCGAGATAGCAGACCCACTACCTGCTGTGTCCATCAAGCCTTGTGCCTACAGGGCAATCTTGTGACTATTGTGGGAGAGACATTTCAGTCATATGTAAAATATCCTGTTTGGGGGTATACAACTACTCTGTATACCTCACTTCTTCGGTGCCCTTTCTTCCTTGGGGAAGAAAGGCCCTGGGCCATGGTCCTCACATTTTAGCTCAGAATAAACTCTCCCAAATTTTCATTTATAGATTGGTTATGGATTATTTTCATCGACAGGTGTCATATCTAAGAAACCACTACCAAATCCAACATCACGTGAAGATTTACCCCCAGGTTTTCTTCTAAGAGTTTTATAGCTTCATCTCTTACATAATGATGAGGATTATTTTAGGCTAGTTACTTTTAAAAACTGCAGATGAGAAGGAGGCTCTGAGGAGTGGAATTTGCTTGCCCTTTGATGAGAGACATTTGCATTTGTGAAGGAAGTCTCCATCTGTGGGAGTGTCTCTGTCTCTGCACCAGGAGGAAGGGGGGATAACCTTATTTGTAGAAACTCTTAATGGGGACGGCAAAGACTTAATTCTTGTTTATTGTGCTTGTCTGGTAACCTCATGTAGCTGACACCCCCCACCACCAACATCCTCCTTTGTCTTTAGCTGAAGATAGTATTTAAGGTGGTGGCTTCTGCCATTTACTTAATCTGGTTTGATTCTTATCTAAAAGTTACAGGACCACCCAACCAGACCCCACCTGCACTGATAACATTTTAACAACTTTTTTTTACAGATTCTTTCCTTTGTCTTGTAAAGAGATAACTCACATACCTATGCCTTAAATTTAGCCCTACTCTCAACCCATGCAGCAGCAGCGGCAGCAGCAGCAGCTCCTGCTGCCCGTGTGTCCTGACCCCATGCTATTCCATACTATTCTCTAAATAAAAGAGCACTACTGCCAGACTTTGAGAGTCCAAGAAATCTTTCTTTTGACTCTTCAGCTCACCGACCCCGCATCGATAAGACAAATAATATTTTAATAGAAAATTTTTGAAAATCAAAATTAATGCAAAACCCCGTGATGAACACAATATCAACATTTTAATAAGGAAGGACCGCACTTGAACTACTCGCTTGACCCCGGCAATCTCGGGTAGGT
Source organism: Equus asinus (assembly GCF_041296235.1). Lineage (NCBI taxonomy): Eukaryota > Metazoa > Chordata > Mammalia > Perissodactyla > Equidae > Equus > Equus asinus. The sequence continues at coordinate 16,125,059 of NC_091793.1, read as the reverse complement.
GGCAGGAGGGGTTAGACTGGCAGAGAGCAGTCGAGGCTGGAAGTCTGTGGCTGACAGCAGGTGAAGTAGCTGACACTGCAGGAAAGGGCGGTAATATGCCCGCTACGAGTCCGTGAGAGGGAGAGGGGGTGGGGCCCAGGGCACCGGTGGGCTAACACAGTAGGGCCAGTCGCATGGAATGTCCGCCAAAAATGACCTCTTTAATGTGCGAGCGCACAGCTTCTGAGCTGGACTACAAAGACCTTGAAAGTGACGGCTGTCCCAGGGCTCCCCTGCCTCGCAAGGGACTCTGATGACTGCAGTCGCCTCCCCAAGAGGGTCCCCGGCAGGGAGGAGCGCCCTAGCAGATGGGGGAATTGAAGGCAAGACCGGGCTGGAGGGCGGTGAGCGCATCCCCAGGCCCGCCCTCGGGCTTTGCCGCCCCGGCTCCCGGTCTGATGGGACAGGCAGGCGCGTACACGGGGGCTCACACCGAAGCGTGCCCCCCTCGAGCACGCCCAGGTGCCCGCAGCCCCGGAGGAGGGGAGCCCGTGGACGCCCTCAAATCGCACCTCGCCCCACCCCGCTCCCCCAGGGCGGACTGGCGCCCGACGCTTGGCCTGGGCGCCGCCAGCGTGACTTTGCCGGGCGGGGTGGGCGTGTCCGAAGCCGACCAGTGAGCGAGCTGGAGAGCCCGGCCGCCGCCCCGCCCCGCCCCGCCCCGCCCCGCCCCGCCGCGCCCCGCCCCGCCCCGCCGCGCCCCGCCCCGCGTTGCTCCAACCCAGGAAGGCCGCGGCGGCACGCGGAGCTAGCGCCCGGACACCGACCGCGCGCCATGGCGACTGCGGCGTCTCTGCGCGACTGCCAGGTACCGGAGGCGACCCCGGCCCCGCAACCCCGGGGGTGGCTCGGCGCCGGGCGGGGCAGGGTACTACCTGCGCGCGACCCGGGGTCAGGCGGGGGCCGACCCCCGAGAGGCGGGGAGCGTGTGTCCTGGGCGTACGCAAGGGACCAGAGCACCTTCCTGCGGGGCCCCAACCCAGGGAAACCAGGGGCGAGGGTCGGGGGTACCCTCGAGATCCCGGGACCTCCTAGAAGGCCTTAACCACACGGCATGGCACAGCAGGGACGCCGGGCGTTAGTGTCTCCTTCGGGATCCGCCAGGGCAGGGACACTGGGTCCATTTTGCCGATAAGGAAAGTGGAATTCGGAGGGGCGCGGGGACTTGGCCGCAGCCACGCAGTACTCAACCCGAGGGGCGACCCGCTGTGCTGGTGAGAGGGCGTTTCCCCGTCCAGAGGAGTCATGGGACTGTGTGCCTCTGGCGGGACTCAGGGCACTCGCTCCAGTGCACAGCTCTGACAATCTGCACGTTTCCACTGACAGACCTGAAGGTCTCAATTGTCTGATAAAGTGGAGAAATGACAGGAATTGTTTCGAGGGTTGGCAGATAGTGGCAGCCAGGTGGAAAGACCACCCTCCCCACCCTTGCGCTAGACCCCTGTTCTGCCCTCCCAGACGTGCCCTCAGCCTGATCAGGGACTCCCATTTACTGAGTGTCTGCACCCTGGCTGGACACTTCACAGTCACCCCATACATCTCCCAACCCCATTTTAAAGAGGGCCCAGCCAAAGGTCTGAGGGCAGGTCTTGCCTGAGGGCACACAGCTATTTAGAGGCCACTGGGATTAGCATCCAGATCTGTCCTACCCAGGGCTCCCCTCTCTGATCTGCACCCTCTGTGAAATCCGGGAGTCCATGCCTGCCCCACAAGGTTGGGCCTTACAGAAACCCATACCTGCACGATGCTAGGCAGTCCGGGATCTTCGGTGCATGTTTGGGGGTTGGAGTTGGGGTGTTTCTGTTCCGAGGGCTGCATGAAATAAGGCCCTGATATTCCTCTCTGGTCGTGTGTAGGCGTGGAATGATGCCGGGCTCTCGCTATCAACCTCGAGCAACGAGGCCTGCAGGCTGTTCGATGCCGTCCTGACCCAGGTATGCCCATTGAGAGGAGCCATGGCCCTCCTATAAAGGTCCATGCTGAGGCTTTTTAAATTGGTGAATGCTTTTAATTAATGTTTTTCATTTTTAAATTTTTTGGTGCATCTTTTTTTTTGTGTGTGTGTGTGGAAGATTAGCCCTGAGCTAACTACTGCCAATCCTCCTCTTTTTGTTGAGGAAGCCTGGCCCTAAGCTAACATCCGTGCCCATCTTCCTCTACTTTATATGTGGGACACCTACCACAGCATGGTGTGCCAAGCGGTGCCATGTCTGCACCCCGGATCCGAACCGGTGAACCCCAGGCCGCTGAGAAGCGGACCGTGCAAACTTAACTGCTGCGCCACCAGGCCGGCCTTTTGGTGCATCTTATAGCTACATTTATTCATACCACGAGGTAAACAATACTTACACAAGCGTACGTGATGCTCTGCACTCCCATCTAACATTGCTTGCTTGATTTTTTTTTTTTTATTAATGTTATGATGGATTACAAGCTTGTGAAATTTCAGTTGTACATTTTTGTTAGTCATGTTGTGGGTACACCACTTCCCCCTCCGTACCCTCCCCCCACCCCCCCTTTTCCCTGGTAACCACCGATCAGATCTCCTTGTCAATATACTAATTTCCACCTATGAGTGGAGTCATATAGAGTTCGTCTTTCTCTGACTGACTTATTTCGCTTAACATAATGCCCTCGAGGTCCATCCACATTGTTGTGAATGGGCCAATTTCGTCTTTTTTTATGGCTGAGTAGTATTCCATTGTGTATATATACCACATCTTCTTTATCCAATCATCAGTTTCTGGGCATGTAGGCTGGTTCCACGTCTTGGCTATTGTAAATAATGCTGCGATGAACATAGGGGTGCAACGGACTCTTGAGATATCTGATATCAGGTTCTTAGGATAGATACCCAGTAATGGGATGGCTGGGTCATAGGGTATTTCTATTTTTAACTTTTTGAGAAATCTCCATACTGTTTTCCATAGTGGCTGTACCAGTTTGCATTCCCACCAACAGTGTATGAGGGTTCCTCTTTCTCCACAACCTCTCCAACATTTGTCGTTCTTGGTTTTGGATGTTTTTGCCAATCTAACGGGGGTAAGGTGATATCTTAGTGTAGTTTTGATTTGCATTTCCCTGATGATTAGCGATGATGAACATCTTTTCATGTGTCTATTGGCCATATTCATATCTTCTTTTGAGAAATGTCTGTTCATGTCCTCTGCCCATTTTTTGATCGGGTTGTTTGTTTTTTTGTTGTTAAGCAGTGTGAGTTCTTTGTATATTATGGAGATTAACCCTTTGTCGGATAAGTGGCTTGTAAATATTTTTTCCCAATTAGTGAGCTGTTTTTTTGTTTCAATTCTGTTTTCCCTTGCCTTGAAGAAGCTCTTTAGTCTGATGAAGTCCCATTTGTTTATTCTTTCTATTGTTTCCCTCAACTGAGGAGTTACAGTGTCCGAAAAGATTCTTTTGAAACTGATGTCAAAGAGTGTACTGCCTATATTCTCTTCCAAAAGACTTATTGTCTCAGGCCTAATCTTTAGGTCTTTGATCCATTTTGAGTTTATTTTGGTGTGTGGTGAAAAAGAATGGTCAATTTTCAATCTTTTGCATGTGGCTGTCCAGTTTTCCCAGCACCATTTGTTGAAGAGACTTTCTTTTCTCCATTGTAGGCCCTCTGCTCCTTTGTCGAAGATTAGCTGTCCATAGATGTGTGGTTTTATCTCTGGGCTTTCAATTCTGTTCCATTGATCTGTGGACCTGTTTTTGTACCAGTACCATGCTGTTTTGATCACTGTAGCTTTGTAGTATGTTTTGAAATCGGGGATTGTGATTCCGCCGGCTTTGTTTTTCTTGCTCAGGATTGCTTTAGCAATTCGTGGTCTTTTGTTCCCCCATATGAATTTTAGGATTGTTTGTTCAATTTCTGTGAAGAATGTTCTTGGGATTCTGATTGGGATAGCATTGAATCTGTATATTGCTTTAGGTAGTATGGACATTTTAACTATGTTTATTCTTCCAATCCATGTGCAAGGAATGTTTTTCCATCTCTTTATGTCATCGCCTATTTCTTTCAAGAAAGTCTTGTAGTTTTCATTGTATAGATCCTTCACTTCCTTGGTTAAGTTTATCCCAAGGTATTTTATTCTTTTCGTTGCGATTGTGAATGGGATAGAGTTCTTGAGTTCTTTTTCTGTTAGTTTATTGTTAGTGTATAGAAATGCTACTGATTTATGCACGTTAGTTTTATACCCTGCTACTTTGCTGTAGTTGTTGATTATTTCTAATAGTTTTTCTGTGGATTCTTTGGGGTTTTCTATGTATAAGATCATGTCGTCTGCAAACAACGCGAGTTTTACTTCTTTGTTACCTATTTGGATTCCTTTTATTTTTTTTTCCTGCCGAATTGCTCTGGCCAGCACCTCCAGTACTATGTTGAATAGGAGTGGTAAAAGTGGGCACCCTTGTCTTGTTCCTGTCCTCAGAGGGATGGCTTTCAGCTTTTGTCCATTGAGTATGATGTTGGCTGTGGGTCTATCATATATGGCCTGTATTATGTTGAGGTACTTTCCTTCTATACCCATTCTACTGAGGGTTTTTATCATAAATGGGTGTTGGATCTTGTCGAATGCTTTCTCTGCGTCTATTGAGATGATCATGTGGTTTTTGTTTTTCATTTTGTTGATGTAGTGTATCACGTTGATTGACTTGCGGATGTTGAACCATCCCTGTGTCCCTGGTATAAATCCCACTTGATCCTGGTGTATAATCTTTTTGATGTATTGCTGTAATCGGTTTGCCAAAATTTTGTTGAGGATTTTTGCATCTATGTTCATCAGTGATATCGGCCTGTAGTTCTCCTTCTTTGTGTTGTCCTTGTCAGGTTTGGGGCTCAGGGTGATGTTGGCTTCATAGAATGTGTTAGGGAGTTCTCCATCTTTCTCAATTTTCTGGAACAGTTTGAGGAGAATAGGTATTAAGTCTTCTTTGAATGTTTGGTAGAATTCTCCAGAGAAGCCGTCTGGTCCTGGACTCTTGTTTTTGGGGAGGTTTTTGATTACCGTTTCTATTTCCTTACTTGTGATTGGTCTATTCAGATTCTCCATTTCTTCCTGATTCAGTTTGGGGAGATTGTAGGAGTCTAGGAATTTGTCCATTTCTTCCAAGTTGTTCAATTTGTTGGCATATAGTTTTTCATAGTATTCTCTTATGATCTCTTGTATTTCATTGGTATCTGTTGTGATTTCTCCTCTGTCATTCCTGATTTTATTAATTTGCGCTTTCTCTCTTCTTTTCTTGGTGAGTCTGGCTAGGGGTTTGTCAATTTTGTTAATTCTTTCGAAGAACCAACTCTTTGTTTCATTGATCCTTTCTATTGTCTTTTTTGTTTCAATATCGTTTATTTCTGCTCTTATTTTTATTATTTCCCTCCTTCTACTGACTCTGGGCTTTGTTTGTTCTTCTTTTTCTAGTTCCGTTAGGTGTCGTTTGAGGTTGCTTACGTGAGCTTTTTCTTGTTTAGTGAGGTGAGCCTGTATTGCGATGAATTTCCCTCTTAGGACTGCTTTTGCTGCATCCCAAATGATTTGGAATGTCGTGTTCTCATTTTCATTAGTCTCCAGATAAAATTTGATTTCTTCTTTAATTTCTTCAATGATCCATTGTTTGTTGAGAAGCGTGTTGTTTAGTCTCCACATTTTTGCACCTTTCTCTGCTTTTTTCTTGTAGTTGATTTCTAGTTTAATAGCGTTATGATCAGAAAAGATGCTTGATATTATTTCAACTCTCTTGTATTTATTGATGTTTGCTTTGGTTCCCAAAATATGGTCAATCCTTGAGAATGTTCCATGTGCACTTGAGAAGAATGTGTAACCTGCTGTTTTTGGATGAAGTGTTCTATATATATCTATTAAGTCCATCTGGTCTAATTTTTCATTTAATTCTATTATTTCCTTGTTGATTTTCTGTCTGGATGTTCTGTCCATTGGTGTTAATGGTGTGTTGAGGTCCCCTACTATTATTGTATTGTTGTTGATGTCTTCTTTTAGTTCTATTAAGAGTTGCTTTACAAATTTTGGTGCTCCTGTGTTGGGTGCGTATATATTTATAAGTGTTATGTCTTCTTGGTGGAGAGTCCCTTTTATCATTATATACTGTCTGTCTTTCTTTATCTGTTTTGCTTTGAAATCTACCTTGTCTGATATTAGTATAGCGACACCTGCTTTCTTTTGTTCATTATTAGCTTGGAGTATTGTTCTCCATCCTTTCACTCTGAGTCTGTGTTTGTCTTTGGGGCTGAGGTGTGTTTCCTGGAGGCAGCATATTGTTGGATCTTGTTCTTTGATCCATCCTGCCACTCTGTGTCTTTTGATTGGGGAGTTCAGTCCATTTACATTTAGAGTGATTATTGAGACGTGGGGGCCTACCACTCCCATTTTGTGTCTTGTTTTCCGGTTTTCTTCAGTTTCCTTTGTTTCTCGTCCCATGGTTTAATCTGTTCTGATGTAGAGCTGCTACTCTCTGTTGTTGTCCTTCTACTTATCTCCTCTGCTCTTGGTTTTGTAGCCCCTTTCCTTTTTTGGATTTTTCAGGAATGAGGGTTTTCCTGAGGATTTCCTGAAGAGGAGGTTTTGTGGCAATGAACTCCCTTAATTTTTGTTTATCTGGGAAAGTTTTTATTTCTCCATCGTATTTGAAGGATATTTTCGCTGGGTAGAGCATTCTCAGCTGTAGATTTTTGTCCTTCAGATTTTTGAATATATCATTCCACTCTCTTCTAGCCTGTAAAGTTTCTGCTGAGAAATCTGCTGATAGCCTGATGGGGGTTCCTTTGTAGGTTAGTTTCTTTTGCCTGGCTGTCCTTAATATTTTCTCCTTGTCGTTGACTTTTGCTAGCTTCACTACTATATGCCGTGGAGTTGGTCTTCTTGCATTGATAAAGTTTGGAGATCTATTGGCTTCTGTCACCTGAAGATCCATCTCCCTCACCAGATTTGGGAAGTTCTCAGCCATTGTTTCTTTGAATAGGTTTTCTGCCCCTTTCTCCTTCTCTTCTCCCTCTGGTATACCTATAATCCTTACGTTGCATCTCCTAATTGTGTCTGATAATTCTCGGAGAGTTTCTTCATATCTTTTAAGTCTTGCTTCTCTCTCCTCCTCTGCCTGCAACAATTCTATATTGCCATCTTCCAAATTGCTAATTCTTTCCTCCATATTATCGGCCCTACTGTTCAGAGCATCTAGATTTTTCTTAATCTCCTCTATTGTGTTCTTCATTTCCAATATTTCTGTTTGGTTCTTCTTTATCGTATCAAACTCTTTTGTGACATAGCTCCTGAACTCGTTGAGTTGTCGGTCAGAATTCTCTCTTAACTCATTGAGAATCTTAATGATGGCTGTTTTGAAGTCATCGTCATTTAGGTTATATATCTCATTTTCTTTGGGATTGTTTTCTGTGTATTTGTTGCTTTCTTTCTGTTCTGGAGATTTAATGTATTTTTTCATATTGCTTGATGTTGTTGATTTGTGCCTCCGCATGGAGATAGAGTTTAGTTGCTCCTTTCACTTGTTTCAGCTGCTGCGGTGGGGGGAGCAGCTGTTTATACTTCACCAACCAGGAACCCTGTCCGTAGTTGCTAACTGGGCCTGGGCCCCTCTTCGTAGCCACAGTGACCCTTTGGATTCCCTCCTCTGCCGTGGGGGCCGTCACAGGGGGGCTTCAGGCTGCAGGTGCCTACTGTTGCAGCCCACCTAGATGTGCTCTCTCTTTGGGGTCTGCAACGGTGTTATGGGCTTTTCCAGCGGCCAGGGGTGGGATCACTTATATTTGTCGCTCCGTTGCTGTCGGCACCCACCAAATCTCACTTGTCCTCTATGGGTCGCAGGAGAGCTATTGGCATCTTCTACAGTCTGTGGTTAGTACACCTAGCTATGCTGCTTTTGCGCTGGGGTCTTCCAGCCTTGTGGCTGGCGGCTGGGTGCCTTCTACTGGTGCTGTGCAGAGGCTTTCCCTAAGGCTGCTGTGAGCCTGTAGGGTTTCCCCCTAGGCTACTAAGCTGGGTCTCTGGAACTCTCTCCAGCCCCAGTCCTCTCTGAGATCTCCGGCAATCCCTAGCCTCACGGGGTGGGCAACGGCAGCTGGGGGTCGCCCCGCCCTCTGGGATTCTCTCCGGGCCTCTCCCGGAGCCGTGAATGCTCAGCGTGGCCCCTCTGCTAACAGCAGACAGAGAGTTTTGTCTGCTGCCTGGCAGAGCTCCGGCGCTTCCCCTCCGGGTCGCAGAACCAGCCTTTGAAAGTTCCCCCCGCCCCGGTCCTCTCCGAGATCTCCGGCAATCCCTAGACCCACGGGGCGGGCAACGGCAGCTGGGGGTCGCCCCGCCCTCAGGGCTTCTCTCCGGGCCTCTCCCGGAGCCGTGAATGCTCAGCGTGGCCCCTCTGCTAACGGCAGACAGAGAGCCTTGTCTGCTGCCCGGGCGGAGCTCCGGCACTTCCCCTCCGGGTCGCAGAACCGGCCTTTGAAAGTTCCCCCTGCCCCGGTCCTCTCCGAGATCTCCGGCAATCCCTAGTCCCACGGGGCGGGCAACGGCAGCTGGGAGATCTCCGTGCCCTCCGTGTCTCTCTCTGGGACCCTCCGGGCGCCCCGAGCACCAGGCTGGGTCTCCCCGCCAATGGTGGGGAGAGACTCTCCCCGCGGGCTCAGGTGTGCAACTCCAAAGTTTCCCTCTGCGTTTAGGAGTAATTGCAGGGGGTTTAGGTAGGGTTCTGGTCACCTGTTTCCACCGTCGCTCCTCTGTTGTGTTCTCGCTCCTGCCCTAGATGTGTGTGGATCCTCTGGGGGCGTCCGTTGGAAGAAAGCCGCTTGCGGGTACTAGGCTTCCCGTCGGGGTCGGAGAGTTTTCACCTATTTCCACATCCTCCCGGAGGAAAGTCCATCCGCCTTCCGATGTATAGTCGCGTGGGTGTCTCAGACGTCCTGAGATGCTGTCTGGATATCCTTTGTCAAGCGATAAGTGTCCAAATAATTGTAGACTCGAAGGGCGAGAGACAAAGAGGACTACTCACGGCGCCATCTTGGCTCTTCTTCCCTGCTTGCTTAATTTTTAATTTTGTACATCCAGATTGTTGTGTCATCTGATGACCTCTCCAAGTAAAGCTGGCTAATAATGACTGAGCAGGTGCAGGATTTGAAGCTTTCCAAGCTTTCCATCTTTATCAGCACTCCTGATTTTATAAACCGTTAAGCCCACCAACCCCATTCTTACCCAAATCTCCTGATAAATGGGATGGTAGGGCTTCATGGGGACCCAAACGTTTTTCATAATACTTTGAAGCATCCTGGTGCAGGACCAACGGTTCAGGCCACGCCAAAGCCCCACAGCCAATGGCTTGGAAAGTAGCAGATGCTTTTTAAATTGCACAGTGACTTTAGCGATAGACTGCAATGGGATCTCTGTGGTCTGAGCCACAGGACACAGGAACGTGTTGGAAACATCTCTGCCAGCCCATGGCACAGCTGAGCGCTCCCCGTGGGGCAGGCTGATGGCAGCAGGCTGGCCACTGCGGATGGTCTGTGAGGGTGCTAAGCCCTCCACAGATGCCCTGCTCTGGCCTGCTGAGAGTTTGATGTGGGGCTCCTCCATGTAGGGCCTGGGACCCTGTCCTGGGCTGATGTGTGAATATACTGCTCTCACCGATGACTGTTCCAAGACCTTCTACCATATCACTAGTCATTTCTAACACCGATGAAGGAGCCTATAGTTTTAGAGCAGTCTCAGAGGTAAAGTCCAACTACTTTGTTCGACAAGTGGGGAAACTGAGGCCCAGAGCACTGAGCTGACTCATGCAGTGAGTTAGAGGAGGAGCAGGATGTGCCCGGGTCTGCGTACACAGGTGGAAACCTACAGCTGGTCTTTATCGTGACCGGTGACACTGCTGCCTACTGACTCCATCCACACAATATAAGGACCAAGGAAGCTTCTAGAAACATAAGGACCATATCAGAAACAACTGGCCAGATGCCATTAGCTTGCCAAGGGACTCCACTGTGTGCTTTGGGCTCTGTTTATGCTCTTCCTGCACCTTTGGGCCTCTGTAGAGCATGGATTTGTTATGCAGCAGGTTCTCAATGCAGTGGCAACAGCCCCACCCCCACCCGCCGCCTGTGCATCCTGTGTACCCATGTCTCTGGGCTATCCTGTGTTAGAGCATGGGTTCTTTGGGTCTGCGCCAGCTCCCCTGTGTCTTGTTAAAATACATGTGCTAATTCTGCGTAGATGTAGGTTGGACATCTGCCAGGGCACGTTCTAAAATCTAATGCATTATTGTGGTTTTAGGGTTTTAAAAAATAGGCATTTTTTTAAAAAAAAGACTAGAAACAAATACACCAAATTGTCGAAAGTGGTAATGATATGAGTTTAAAGGTAAGTTTTATCTTTTGGCCTCCACGTCCCTTCTTAACTTTCTATAATGAATGTTTCCTTGGGTTCTTCTTGGAAAGAATGAACAAGAAGGAGGAAGATTCCATCGTGGTACCCGACATCAAGGCCCCCTCTCAGGGCTGAAGAAGCTGATGTTGTGGGCAGGTCATGTGTCAGGAAGAATCTCCCTTGAGATGTTTCTTTTTTGAAAGTGGCAGCCTCACCACTAGAAGATGTGCACTAAGTTAGGCCTGTTCAGTCTCGTTGTCTGAGATCAACCAGTTATGGTTTCTTTGAGTCAGAGTCCAGAAGATACTGATCTAGAAAGCAAAAAATTCTACATTTAGATACATGCCTTCATTAACATGAACTAAGGACTCCACGGGGACAGCTTGGTTTTACCTTTTTTATTTCAGTATGTAAAATGGACCAATGACAAGAGTCTTGGTGGCATTGAGGGCTGCCTGTCAAAGCTCAAAGCAGCAGATCCGACCTTCGGTGAGTGCTGTTTTCCTTGGGTTGAGGAGCTCATTTCCCTGGTCCAGCCCCTCTCTGGTTCCCTGATTGTGGGACTCAGCTGGCTTGTGGGGGTGGGGGCAGGCCTGGTAACAGCAGCCAGGCTGGCATTTGCACAGAGGGAGGAAAGGAAGATGACAGCCACCGGTGGGCTTAGAATAACAGCTGCTCTCATAGAGATGTCAGGTTCTAGAGAGGGCATCTTTCAAACTTTTTCCCTAATGTTATACCAGTTCTGCAAGGAAGACCCTGACCCCATTTCTCAGTTGAGGAAACTAAGAAAGGTACCCAAAGGCACTCAGCTAGTAGTTGTGGGGCTGGGATCAGATAAGGCTGTCTGAATCCAGAGCTCAGACTCGCCGTGGACACAAGAGGTGGCGACTGCAGCCCTTCAGGGCCCTGGTGAGACCTCACCCAGGGCCCTGGGGCAGGGAGGGCCGACCCAGTGACAGAGGCTAGTGTCATAGGCAAGCCGTGTTCACAAGAGGCATGGGGAGGTCATCCGAGTGCATTCTGGAACCCCAGGAGGGTGACCCCAGTGTGGAGTGAGGTTCTAGGCCTGGGAGAAGCACTAAGGAGGGGAGGGCAGAGCAGCAGGAACCACCCCGCTGCCTCCTGCACATCCCGTCCCACTGTGGCCAGGTCCTGCTGAGGACAGGGGCCACAGAATGGGGAAGAAAGAAGCTGATTCCAGCCTCCGGGGGAGCTGGTAGCCAGGGGTAGGCTCAGGCTCTCTGAACAAACTAGAAGAAGCAGGGGCCACATAGGTGGTTCCAGGCCTGGGCCAGCAGCTGAATTCAAAACACCAGTGGATGCCCTTCCTCTGTCAGAGCGGGGCTGGAAATGTAGGTAGGACCTGGAGGCCTGCATGCCTGCCAGCAAGGCTGCTACAAGGGCCACAGGCCCCTCGCCTAACACCGGCCCACAACACCCACCAAGCTCTCGGCACATGAGAGCCCCCAAGATAGGATCATGGCTTCTGTGCTCCAGGGACCAGCCTCTCAGACCCATCGACTGAGTGGCCCCTGGAGGCCTGTACTGGTTGTAGTAACAATATCAGCTGATGAGGGAAGCCGGGCGGGGGGCGGCGCGCACGAGGACCCACAGGCAGCCCCTAACAGTTCACCCGATGAAGGGAGAAGATGCTCCAGACATTGGCACTCACCAGAATGCCCTTGTTAGAAAAGCATTTGTGGGGGTGCGGGAGGCTCTTAGGGCTGCTGCTCCTCCACGTGCCTGGTGAGGGCCCAGGCTGAGTTCCCGACTGCACACGGGGACACAGTGCACAGCCTACCTGCCTCCTGGCCTGTTCCTCCTGAGAAGTGGGGTGCTTCATACACAGGGTTGGGCTGGGCTGGGCCGGGCCGGGCCCGGCCCTCTGAATCACCATCTGTTTTCCAACCTTTCACCAGCCATGGGCCATGCCATCTCTAATGGCCTCTTGCTGGTTGGCACCGGAAGCTCCGTGAGGCTGGACAAAGAGCTGGACCTGGCTGTGAAGACCATGGTGGAGATTGCCAAAACACAGCCTCTGACACAGCGGGAGCAGCTGCACGTATCTGCAGTAGAGACCTTTGCCAAGGGGTAAGGAGCCTCCCTGGGCCAGGGGCTGGGACTCCAAAGCCATGCCAGGAGATGCCCAGGTTGCCTCAATGCCCAGGGGAAGGGGCCTTTGGGGTGATTCTTACCTTGCCTCCAGTGCCCCCCTGACGAATCCTGCCTGCTGCTCTGTCCTCCACTGACTGCCGAATGAGGAAGTAGTTCACTAAGATTCCCAGTATAGTGTTCAAAACAACTTATTTTGTTTCATTAAGTAAGTTAGTTATTATTTTCATTACAAAAATAATAAACCACGTTACAGAAATATATAAAAGGTGGAAGAAGGGGCCAGCCCCATGGCCAAGTGGTTAAGTTTGCGTGCTCAGCCTTGGTGGCCTGGGGTTCACCTGTTCGGATCCTGGGTGAGGACCTACACACTCCTCGTCAAGCCACGCTGTGGTGGTGTCCCACATAAAAGAACTAGAATGACTTACAACTGGGATATACAACTATGTACTGGGGCTTTGGGGAGGGGAAAAAAAGAAAAAGAGGAAGATTGGCAACAGATGTTAGCTCAGGGCTAATCTTCCTCACCTAAGAGGACAGAAGAGAGAAGACAGCCTCACCCTTAGGCTTCTTACCCTGATACACCCTTGTGAGCATCTTCTCATGGCCTTTTAGATTGTCCCCTACCTTGCAGTTCCCACGGCTGTCCCCCTGTGTGTGGACATTCTGATCCTGGAGCCCGTCCCCGGGAAGTCCCTGTGTCTGCTCAGCCCAGGGAGGTGCCCCGCAGAGCTAGGTGACCTGAGCTGATCGCATAGGGGTTCTGAAGCAGTGATAAAGTTGTGCCCACGTCTTCCTGGTGAGTTAGGTCTGACGCCAGCACAGGGCTAGAATTCCACCTGGGAGACTTCCTCCAGCTGGTTTATAGTCTTGGGTGAAATTGTCTTGGCAACTTGTTAAACCAGGTTTTTTTTGCCTGAATTAGACAGTAAAATCCCCCCCTCCCCCCCGGGTTTTTAATTTCCTGAGCCACAACCTAACATAGAAACTTTTATATATATATTTTAACCAATTCAGTGCAGACTGTGACACTGGCAGGAAACAATGCCTTTTGCACTCCCCATGCATGTGAACTGTGTGTTCAGTGTTCCTGAGAAACCTCTCTTCACTTCCAGGAACTTTCCGAAAGCCTCTGAGCTGTGGGAACAGATTCTCCGGGACCACCCAACAGACATGTTGGCCCTGAAGTTTTCCCACGATACCTATTTTTACCTGGGCCACCAGGAGCAGATGCGAGATTCTGTGGCTCGAGTTTACCCATTCTGGACACCCAACATCCCCCTTAGCAGGTATGTGCCATTTGGAAATCACATCGTTTCTGTTTCTTAGTCTCTCTTCTCTGCCCTAAAAACATGGCAACTCTCCTGGCCCTGGCTTAAAAATAGTGAGACTACTGTTGCGATTTTCCTAGTGCTTTAAAATGAAAAGGCTTCATTGTCTTCACCAGTCTTCGTCCCATCCCGTGAATGAGGCTGTACCACGCTGCATCAGTCAGGCAGGATAGTTTCTGCTGCAGTAACAAATGTCCGCTAGATCTTATTCTCTAAAGAATTCTCTCTCACCCATACTACGTGTTCATCCTAGGAGGGCCGGGGGGTCTGTGTCCCTGTCACTGTCTCCCTCCAGGATCCCAGCTGATGAAGCAGCTGCTCTCTGGACATACCAGTCCAGGGAAGAGAGCTCTCCTGAGGGACTCGCAATGGCAATTAAGTGCTCAGGGTGAAAGGGGTACCCTGCTGCTCCCAAGTCATTGTTCAGAACCAGCCAGTCACCCCCCACAGGAGGCCAGGATGTGCAGTCCTGCTGTGTGCTTGGGAGGAGAAGGAGGCCCTGATTCTGTGAACAGCCCTAGTGACTACTGCACGTGATCACCTCCACTGCATCTCGATCATAGGGTTGTTGTGAAGGTCAAATGGATTAATAGATTGCAGAGTTTATGAGTCAGGGTTCTCCAGAGAAACAGAGGCGATGGGGTGTGTATATCTATATGTACATTAGTTACATAGAGAGAGAGAGAAAGAGATTGATTTTAAGGAGTTGGCTCTTGGATTGTGGGGACAAGCAAGTCCAAAATCCAAAAGATAGGCAGGCAGTCTGCAAAGTGAGGCAGGATTTCTATGTCCCAACCTGGAGGCAGAATTCCTTCCTCCTCTGGGGCTTTCTCTTAAGCCTTCAACTGATTGGATGAGGCCCACCCACATTATGGAGGATAATCTGCTTTCTTCAAAGTCTGCTGATTTAAATGTTAATCCCATCAACACCCAACAGCTGGGCACTGTGGCCCAGCCAAACTGACACATCAACCATCATAAGACCCTGATTGCACCTGATATATCATAAGCATTCACCAGCTGTTTAAACATTGAGGATTAAGTGACCCCAATAAGAACTCAATAACTGATTTACAAGAAAAGAAAAGTCTGGAAGCTAGTGTTCTTTTTTTTTTTTTTTTTTTGAGGAAGATTAGCCCTGAGCTAACTGCTGCCAATCCTCCTCTTTTTGCTGAGGAAGATTGGCCCTGAGCTAACATCCATGCCCATCTTCCTCCACTTTATATGTGGGACGCCTACCACAACATGGCTTGCCAAGCAGTGCCATGTCTGCACCCGGGATCCGAACCAGCGAACCCCTGGCTGCTGAAGCGGAATGTGCGCACTTAACCGCTGTGCTACCAGGCCGGCTCCTGGAAGCTAGTGTTCTAGAACATTGCTTCTAGGAATAATTCCATGAATAGTAAAAGCTAGGCTTTGTCTCTGTGCGTGGTAGTAAAGATAGCGTCTGAACCTCAGATGGAAACTGCATCGCTCTATCTTGCTTCTTTCTGTGCAATGCCACAAAACAACAGGAAAGAATGCCTCTTTCACGGGTGACCGCCCTGGGCACTCAGGTCCAAGGGTTACAGATCAGAAGTGGGAGTATGCATTTATTCAGTGAAGTGCTTTCAAGCATGTCCTGGGCTGGGGCTGGTCGGACAGACAGTGTCCCGGCTTCCAGGAGCTGGGGTCTGGGGAGGGGCTACCCAGTGAGTGCTGCCTGGCGGAGCAGAAGCCACTGACAGCCCGTGGTCACCAGGGCTTCCGGGGAGGTGTCCTGGGCTGTGCCTCCAGGTGGGCATCACGAGACAGACAGGAGGGCGAGGGCCCTTGGGCTCGTCAGTGGAGACCTGCGTTGATGTCTTAGGAGGTGGATGCGGATCACGGAGGGGGCCTGCTATGGAGATGGGGTTTGCGGTTCGGGGCTTGGACGGTTGTGCAGATGAGGAAAGTCACACCACTCCTCAGCAGCAAGAAGCATTGAATCTCTGGGCAACAGCGCTCGGTATGGTGCCTGGCTCAGGGCCAGCGCCTGGCTGGGCAGTGTATCAGTGTCCTGGGGCTGCTGGAACAAAGTGCCATAAATTGGCTGGCTTAAAACAACAGAAATGTGTTCTCTCCCAGTTCTGGAGGCCACAAGTCAGAAGTCAAGGCATCAGCAGGGCTGCGCTCCTCTGCAGACTCCAGGGGAAGGGCCTTCTTGCCTCTCCTTAGCTTCTGGCTGTTGCCAGCAATCCTGGCATTCCTTGGCTTGCAGCTGCATCACTCTGGTCCCTGCCTCTGTCCTAACGTGGCCGTGTGTCCTTTGTGTGTGTGTCTGTGTTTCTGTGTCCAAATCTCCCTCACTTTTTTCTTATAAAGACCCCAGTCATTGGATTTAGGGCCCACCCTACATCCAGTATGACCTCCTTTAACTTGATTACGTTTTCAAAGACCCTAATTCCAAATTAGGGCCAGTGTTCAAACCTATCATTATGGGAGACACAATTCGACCCATACGGGTCATGTTGAGGGTTGATCAGTCCTAGTCCACTTTTTTTAGAGATTTTTTTTTTTCTGTTTTTAGCTACGTAAAAGGCATCTATTCTTTTGGATTGATGGAAACCAACTTCTATGATCAGGCGGAAAAGCTTGCCAAAGAGGTAAGTGGCCCTTCCCAAGGTGCTGACCCTCAGGGAGTGGTGTCAGGTGGGACGGAGCACATGAGGGCCACCACTCACTGGTGACCCCGGCAAGGCCCCCACTCTGGGCCTTGTTTCCTTGGAGATACTGGGGACGGCTCATGTTAGCAGAGAGCAGCTGCCGCCTGTCACCTGTACCCCACTCCATCCTCTGAGCCACATTATTACTCAGCAAACCACCCCCACAGGGAGGAAGATGAA
The DNA here is from genome assembly GCF_041296235.1 of Equus asinus. Taxonomy (NCBI): domain Eukaryota; kingdom Metazoa; phylum Chordata; class Mammalia; order Perissodactyla; family Equidae; genus Equus; species Equus asinus. The sequence goes on along the minus strand of NC_091793.1, from coordinate 16,108,340 downwards.
CGAGGCTCAGGGAGGTCACGCTCGCCTTGCTCCCTCAGGGTCCCGCGGCATGGCGGCTCTGGGCTCCCCAGCTCTGTCTGTCTCCAGAGCCCACACTTTGTGCCGCCAGAATCTGAACTTTGTGGGCAGGGAGCGTATGTAAACATTGGTTCTCCTGCCTTGACCCTCGCATTTCTGAGTGTCACCAAACTTCAGAGAGCTGAGCAATGATGCCAAACGAAGGCTGCTTCCCAGAGGGCCCTGACCTGGGGGTTGGGGTCCTGCTGGCCAGCCCTTCTCCTGGCCACCACCCCATCCCCATCAGAGGGAACAGTGGTGAAGGGTGCAGAGCAGCATGGGGTTTGCTAAGCGCTTCCCGCTGGCCAAGCCCCTCCCTCCAAGCTTGATGTGGTGGGCTGGCTGGTGCAGCGCACGCTGGATGCCCCTCATGCGCCAGCCCGGGGCCAAGCGGCAAGTTGGGCAGGGGCTCAAGGCATCCTCTGTCACTGGCCACCACAGCGTCTCTGGCTCTCCAAGTCCTTCTCCCCAGTTCCTCTTCTCCCAGGAGCAGAAACTGAGGCCTAGGGAGGGGCCATCACACACACGGGGGCGATAGCTACTCCTGTGCCTGGCTCAGTACTAGCACTGTTTATACACCTGCTCTTGTCTGCTCAGCCCCTTTTCCACAAGGCATTAATCCCCTCGTTGCCCAGACGAGGGGCCGAGGCTCAGAGAGGCCAAGGCCAGAGCCTGCCCAAGGCCACGCAGCTCAGAGAAGGCAGAGCCGGATGCTCGCCCCGGACGCCTGACCGGACCACTGTCCTTTAAGCTGCCTGAACCAGACCCAGCTTCCTAGCACCCCAGCCAGGCTCATGCCCCCACACTTGCCTGGTTGGCCCCCAGCACTCCTTCCTCAGGAGATAGGCAGCACCCTCCAGGGGCCCACGGAGCCTTGGGGGTCTCTGAAGACTGCTCTGTTTACAGAAATGGAGCCCAGACTTGAGTGCAGGGTGATGGTTCTGTGCTTTAGGCCTGAGTCAGGGCCTTGGGTGACTTCATGGTGCTCTTGGCTCCATGGCCTGGGTGACCAGGTGCCACCATCTAGGGGGTCAGCACAGGAAGGTCGCCTGGAGACCATGGCAGCTGGGCCCTCTCATTAGGTAGCATCCATCTAAGATGCTGGCAGGGTGGTTCAAGGAGCCAGAGGACGGCCAAAAGCTGTAGGCTCACATCCTGCCAGAGCGGGTGGTGGGATGGAGCCCCCTCGCTGCTCCCCTCACACCTCTTTCTCCTGCTCTCCCCTCTCCTGTAAGTGCCCACACTCTGACACCAACATCAACACACTGCAGGCAATCACTGGGCAAGGCCAGGCTGTGACAGTGACCCTCCAGGCTTCTAGGAGAGCGAGGATGGGCTGCCTCAGGCTCTGCTGGAGTCTGGAGAGGCCTCACGGTGGTGACAAGTGTGCCACATGTCTAGAAGCTGAGCCGACAAGGAGCAGGAAGGGCAAAGGGTGGTTAGCAAGAGAAGCACAGAGGCAGCATCATGGCCGCGGAGCTCAGAGCATGGGTCTCAGAGTGCTTGGGGGGCCAAGGCTGAGAGTGTAGGTGGGCAGCACAGGCACTGAGAGCAGAGGCTGTGGGGGCAGCAGGGCCCGATCGTGCTGGGCCTTGTAGACCTGGGAGGAAGTTTGGACTCTGTCCCAGGGGACTGTGGGAAGGCCCTAAGCAGGAGAGGAAGGTAGTCAAGAATTCCTCAGAGAGGGTGGAGCCTTAATCTTGGCAGAGGGGTGAGAGCCACTCCTCTGCCCTGAGCCTCTGCCATGCGTGACAGCAGCTCGCTTGGTGGGTCCTTTCACGGGGCCCCGGCACCCCAACCTGCTTAGCTGTGACCCTGTGGTCGCCCAAAGTGTCCTGGTCCTGAGGGCTCCACCCCGGGGTGCCCATTGTCCCTACAGACCTGCTCTTTCTTACAGTCCCCATGTGGACCCGGCAGGGCCTGTGCAAGCAGTGGGTGGGAGCAGGGCAGCAGGCTTGCTGGGGCCCGCCTGTCAGCACAGACCCGGCAGCAGGCACCAGGCCAGGGGCAGAGGTGTGTGGGCCTTCCCGACTCTCTGCTTGTGAAAGGCCGGGGGGAGTGAGGCAGTGGGGCGGGGGAAACCGTGACCTGGGGTGGGGGACCTGGGCTCATGTGGATTGCCCACAGGACCACTGCCTCAGCCTACTGCTCCTGCCTGGCACTTAGTAGGCACTCAGTAAACAGGAGCTGAACACACAAATGGAAGAACAATGCCCTGTGGGGCGAGAATCACGTGAGGCCTGCCTGCCTTGCTGGTCATTGTCAAGCTCACTGGTCACAGGAGCGGCTGTTAATAGTGATAATGTCAGAACAAGCCGTTTCAGAGCCCAGGTGTGGTCGTAGCGTGTGTGTTGGTGGGAAGGGGAGCCAAGAGCCCCTGGACCACTTGACCGTCTGTGCCATGTTTGCGCACATGGTGTCCACTTCATCTCCACGGCAACCCCGAGAGGAGGGCATATTACTTCTCATGAGGCGGAGAGGGGACGGGCCCAGAGAGGCTGGGTGGCACGTTGCAGGTGACTCAGCTGTATGCAGGAGGCTGTGGGGCCATGGGGGTGGGGCCACGGGGGTGAGCCCCTGCTACTGTCCAGCTGTGTGGCCCTTGGCAAGTCACTTAGCCTCCCTGAGCCCCAGTTTCCTCACCTGTGAAATGGGCAGTGATACCCTCATTGGAAGCATCCTCTCATTGGTGTCACGAGCTGGGATGCAGGAAACATCTTTGGGGTAGTTGTTGTTTTGAGGCAGAGCCTTGTCCCCCTGCATAACTCGGAGACTCCGTGTGGCCTGGCCCAGGCAGCCTGATCCAAATGATCCCGATTGCCTTCCACCCCCTCCCCGTGTAGGCTTTATCTATTAACCCGGGGGACGCGTGGTCGGTGCACACCGTTGCCCATATTCACGAGATGAAAGCAGAGATCAAGGACGGACTGGAGTTCATGCAGCACTCAGAAGCCCACTGGAAGGTATGATTCCTGTTGATCCATCTCTGGAAAGTTCTGTCCCCTCAAGTGAAGCTGAGGGTTTATGGACAGGAGTTTTAGGGTGCAGCTTAGTTCTGGGGAAACTCATGTTCTGCTTGGAGTCATTTCTATCAAGCCACAGCGTCCCTTAGGAGCCACAAGGCTCCCCAACACCTGCCAACATTTTGCAGGTGATCCTAGAATTGGTCTTGGCCTGAGGCATTTGGTTGTAAAAGGAACATTCCATTCACATCCCTCCCCAGGCCCTGTGAGTTTACGGGGACTGAGTGCTTGAGGCCTGGCTCTCCCTGGAACAAGAACGTGATCGTTCTGAGCGTCAGTTTCCTGTCTGTACACCTGCTTTCGTGACGACTGCCCTTGGCCCCATACAAGTCCTCATCGGTGTTGGCCCTACGAGCATAAAATGAAGCAGCCGAGGCTGGCTGGGGTCATCTTCCAGTGGCCTCTTGTTCTCTGATGTCTGCGTCTGTCCCTGCTGTGGCTCCAGCAGCCTCTGGCCTGCCTGGACAGCCCTGGGGTGGATGGGATGGCCTGGGGTTCCCTTTCCTCCTCCTCCTCCTGCCCCAGGCATTTGGCTGCCGGCACAGAGCTCAGTCAAGGCTCCAGTCACTGCCCCAGGCTGTGCCCTGCCCTCGGACCCCCCGAGAGTCCAGCTCAGAGTTCTCTGTCCTTGAAGGGCCTGGTTAAGTGGAGTGAGCAGCCCCCCGGCAGTGCATGAGCCACACCATCCAGGGGCATTCTCCAGAACGTGGAAACCCGGAGGAGGCATGTAACCCAATTGGGCACGAAGGGGCAGTGGTCAGGGAAGGCCTCCTGGAGGAGGCAACCTCTGAGCTGAATATTAAAGGATTACTAGGAGTTTGTCAGGTAAAGGACAGGGAGATGGAGGGTATCTCAGCTGAGGACCAGCTTGAGCAAAGACACCAAGTCCTACGGTGGCCTGTGAGGGAGAGGGGAGCTGGGCAGTTTGGCATCCTTAAGCACAGGTGCAAGGTGGACATGAGCCATGGAGGAAGGTTGTCAGTTCCTCCTTCCAGGAGACGGGAGGTGGTGTCCAGGCAGAGGAGGAACCGTCTGCAGTAGCCTCACAGAAGGAAGGGCTAGTGCTCATGGTGGGTGGGCCAAGGAAGAGGGGCCCTCCCAGGACAGGGACACAGCGGGGGGACCAGGCCACTTGCTCAGGGTTTGCTGAATACATTCTCTGTGCTCAAGTCAGCAAGAAATCAGGGAGCAAAGTTGGCAGGCCTCATGTGACAATGTGCACTTGGCCCTTGAGCAGGAAGGAGCCATCGACTGTTGTAGGGGGCCAGAGCCATGCGGTCTGAGCAGCGCTTGGGGAAGGTCATCAGGCCTCTGTGAGGTGGCAGCTTTGGGGTTTCCTCCTCTCTCAGCTGGCGCGGCTTGTCTCAGGTTCCAGGAGCTGCCGCCTGTCAGGGATCATGAGTCTGGTCTCCTAAGCTTGGACTATTCTGTCCGGGCCAGCTAGGAGCAAGAGCAGGTCTTCCTTCAGAATCGCCTCTTGTTGAGAGCTGGCCTAAAGTGTCACAGCAGGAACCGTCCAGATGTCAGCCCCCTCCCCTTACTCTGTGGCTCTGCCCATGCCTGCGAGGAGTTCGGCCCTGGGCTTGCTGCCCCTCCCGCTTCATCGGAGGCCCCCTGCTGTTTGGACACAGTGGGCCTCTGCGGCTGTGGAGCAGATTGGTTACTCCTTCTCCCCACTCCACATATGAGGAAGATGAGGCTCAGGAGCTGAGCACCCTCCTCTGTGTCGGCCCTGGTTCTCCTGCTGTCTAGCTCTGGGGCTGACAAGTGGCTGCCTGCCCCAACCTCAGTTTCCTCAGTAGTTCAGGCCTGCCACCCACCGTCCCTCAGAGCAGAAGGTGATCATGTGGCATGGAAACTCGTGCCACAGACCGGCCTTGGAGCCAGTCCCTCAATGATGTGGAGCTCTGCATCGGCACAACACAACAGCTGTTGTTTTTTCCCCCCACCATCTGCCAGATTTTTCTCTAATTCTCTCGTTCTTTCCCCAGGACTCTGATATGCTTGCTTGTCATAATTATTGGCACTGGGCTTTATATCTGATTGAAAAGGTAAGATGACTGGCTGTCTTCTCCTGCAAAGATGTCCAGAGAAAAGTATTTTTCTCCCTTCTGCTGTACCTGACATCCTGTGGAGCCCTGTCCTGTGTTTGCACCGTTAAAGGGCATCCTGATGCAGTAGAGCATTAATGTTTTCAAATAGCTTTTCAGGCCTTAAAGCACTGGAGGCATCTTTTTCACCGTCTGCACTTGGGGATCATGTATGTTGGGTGCAGTGTGTAGAGGTGATTTAGACCGAGTGTCTGTCTGCTGCCAAAGTGAACTGCTGACCCCCCGCCCCACAGACTGTATCTGGATGAGTCACGAGACCCTCCCAGTGCTTTGCCCCAGTGGGAGCGAAGGTGTGGGGGACACCCTTGGCCCCAGTGATTCTGCCACTGGGTCCCATTTATAAGGGTGCTTCTTGTAGTGCTATGTATCAGAGAGAAAATCTAGAAGTTCCCTAAATGTCCAAAGAGAAATGCTTGGGAGACGAGGACCCCATAATGACATGTAGAATGCAGTGACACAGTGTCTAGAAGAAAGCAGTGACCACAGCTGAATGTACAGTAAGGAAAATAGAGAGAGAGAGAGAAGACTAGAAGAAGAAATACATGAGAAAGCTCACAGCAGTTTTCAAGCACTTCATCGGAGAAATAAGAGTGGAACAGAAACTGCTCCCTCAGCAGCAGAGGCTGCTGTCTCCTACCCGGGGGCGTGGGGAGCCCAGAGCAGAAGCAGGTTCCACTTCTCCTGTCCCAGGACCCACACTGCCACATGGCCCATCCCCCTCTGCAGCCTACTGGGGGGCTCTGGCGTGGCCATTTTCAGTTCATGTCTCAGTATTACATTTCACTTTCTCCACATGTTAACCGTGGGAACTTGATCTTTTTCCAGGGCGAATATGAGGCCGCCTTGACCATTTACGATAACCATGTAAGTCCTTGTTTGCACCCCGTTTGGTTGATTGCAGCAATTTGGCTTTTAGTCTCTAACCAATCTTTGAGCCCATCAGCACTATCCCAGCCAGAAACAACATCTGGAGCAAGAACACCCTTCTTGTGTAAGACCTCGTGGGGTTAATTTTTGCCAGAAGTGGTATTACAATCCGGAATGGGATGAAGACATCCCATTGACTCTCCACCCTGTTGGGATTGGTAGAATTACACTTCTAAGTTGGTCATCTCTGAAATCTAGGACTTTCTCTAATCATTTTAGATTACTTAAAATAATTTCTCTGCCCGTGGGAATTTTTTTTTTCTGCTTTTTTCTCCCCAAAGCCCCCCGGCACATAGTTGTATATTGTTAGTTGTGGGTCCTTCTAGTTGTGGCATGTGGGACGCCACCTCAGCATGGCTTGATGAGCAGTGCCATGTCCATGCCCAGGATCTGAACCGGCAAAGCCCTGGGCCACCAAAGCAGAGCACGCGAACTTAACCACTCGGCCATGGGGCTGGCCTCAGGAATTTTTTTTAAAGTAGAAAAATATACATATTTTAACCATTTTTGAGTGTACACGGTGGCATTAAGTATATTCACACTGTTGTTCATCCATCGCCACCATCCACCTCTGGAACTTTCTCATTTTCCCGAGCTGAAACTCTGCCCGTTAAACATTAACTCCTCACTCCCCCTCCCCCCAGCCCCATGTTTGCTTCTTTTCTCTTGAGGAAGATTGGCCCTGAGCTAACATCTGCTGCCAATTCTCCTCTTTTTGCTGAGGAAGACTGGCCCTGAGCTAACATCCGTGCCCATCTTCCTCCACTTTATATGTGGGATGCCTACCACAGCATGGCTTGCCAAGTGGTGCCATGTCTCCACCCGGGATCTGAACTGGCGAACCCCAGGCCGCCAAAGCAGAATGTGCAAACTGAACCACTGTGCCACCGGGCTGGCCCCCAGATTTGCTTTTAAGAGAACGACAAAAGCCTACCTCGCAGCTCCTAGGCGCCCCAGTGCAGGTGTAATCCTAGAAGCCTAGAATCAGGAAAGTGCTCGTGATTTGGAAATCTGAAGAGCAGAGGAAAAGAGCCGATAAAATTTCCTTTAAGTCGCCCTGCAAATTGTCGGGGGTTTGTGGTAACAAATGGTGATGAGAACTATGTGCCATGTCATATAGACCAGCTGAATCTAGAACCACGAATGGCCGAGTCGATTCTCCCACCAGCATGGGCCGGGGCTGGGGGTGGGAGGTGACAGATGCCAGGGCCTGGCATGTGCTCCCCCCAGTATGCAGTGTGGTGGGCTCCTCCTTCAGGTCTGCCCTCTGTCCCTCTGGCACCTGGAGCAGTCTGAGCCCTCGGCGAGGGGAACGGTCCTGATAGCTGAAGTGGAGGAGACAGTTGTGGTGGCTCCTGTTTGTTGAGGCTGGCTCTGTGCAGGCCCCACACACTGTCCTGGCAGGCAGACTCTGGCCATCCCTGTGGTCCCCTCATCCCCCACCTGCCCTTGTCTTCCAGATCCTCCCCAGCCTGCGGGCCAACGGTACGATGCTGGATGCAGTGGACAATTGCTCCATGCTCTACCGGCTGCAGATGGAAGGTAGCCAATCTCTGCACTCCACTTTGGTTCCTCTCTCCTCCCACAGAATGTGGGGAATGTGCAGGGCTAGGCACGAGCTCGTTAGTGAGCCACTCCATGTCACTGCTGCAGGCCTTGCAACGGCATGCCTGGCCACGGCCTTGGGTACCAGCTCTGCAGCTGCCTTCCAGCCGGCATGAGGCCAGTGGGCCCAGGCCACCACTGCCCTTTCTTCCAGTTCCCACAGCTCCTTGGTGTGCAGGCTTCAGACTCTGTGCCCAGGGTGGCAACTGTCATTCCCATGGCCTGCCCACCAGGCCTGTGGGGTACAGGTGGCACCTGGCCACCTGTCTCTGGGTGCCACCTCCTTTCCTAGAACAAAGCAGGTGAGAGTTTCTCAACTCCCTGGCACTTCAGAGCAAGAGGTTTCTCAATACTGTCACCCTATGCTCTCCAGGGAGCCCGGCCAGGGCTGGCCACAGCTCTGGGGGCTACGGAGGGTTTCCAGCCAAGCGCAGGACAATGTAGGGAAGCGGCCTGGGCAGGGTAAGCTACTTCTAGGAAGCTTCCTGAGGAGGGTGAATGTGAACCGTGGAAAGATGGGTAGGGTCTTGCAGAGATGGGAAAGGATGTTACATGCAGAGAGCAGCCTGTTTGAAACCCCCAGGACACAGAAGCCAGCAGCCTGTTATGGGGACAAGTGACCGGAGGGTCACTGTGGTTAGATGGAGCGAAGGAGGCTGAGGGGTGGGGGGGGGGTGGGGAACCCCCGTGCGGGAAGGGCAGGGTGAGGAGTCTGGCATTTATCTGGGTGTGCAGGGAGCCTTCTGGGGCAGAGACGGACAGGTTCCGGATCTGCCGCAGAGAAAGAGTCCTCTGAGCAGTGGGGGCTGCTGAGCCAGGGAGGCTGGGGCCAGAGGCCGGGAGATCAGCGAGAGGCTACTCACTTTCTAGCCAGCTTACTGACGTTCAGGCCGTGAGGCAGGGAAACTGAAACCTGGGCTGGTGGGAAGCCTGTGTCATGTCCAGCCAAAACCGTCCAGAAGTCAGTGGAGAGGGGAGGAGCCGGTGGGAGGGTTGAGTCCTGTTGACCCTGAGACCCTGTTAACCCTTTGCCTGTGGAGGCAGAGCTGGAACACTGCCTAGAAGTCTGAGAAGTCGAGGCCTCAAGGCTGGGCCGCCCCAGGGTGTGTGTGCGAGGGAGGCTTGGGAAGGGTGGCAGGGGTTCCGGGGGCCAGGGAGAGGGAAGACAAAGCTGCTCGTTCCCTCACTGTGCAGAGTGGGGACTCAAGAGCCGTGTCCAATGTGAAGGCTGAGAGATAGAGGTCAAGGGCGACATCTCTCCTTAGGGAGGTGCCCACAAGGAGCAGTAGAAACAATCTGGTAACTTCCAGGAATCGGGAGGGACAGGAGGTGGGAGGTGGTATTGGAGAGCAGAGCAGAAGCAGGGACGGTCTAGAGTTGAGAAATCCAGACACAAAGGTAGAAGGGTTTACTTATTAATCAGGCAGATTTTATTGAGCACTTGTCATGTATCAGGTGTTGTACCAGTGATGACCACGGACAGGATTTTTTTTTTTTAACATTTTATTTTTCCTTTTTCTCCCCAAAGCCCCCCGGTACATAGCTGTTATGTTTTTAGTTGTGGGTCCTTCTAGTTGTGGCATGTGGGACGCCGCCTCAGCATGGCCTGATGAGCGGTGCCATGTCCGCGCCCAGGATTTGAACCGGCGAAACCCTGGGCCATCACAGCAGAGTGCACGAACTTAACCACTCGGCCATGGGGCCGGCCCCCACGGACAGAATTTTAAAAGTGGTTTTGGGATTCGTCAAAGGGGCCAGAGACTTTGCTTAATACTCCTCGATAGTTTTTTAGATTTTTTTTTTTATTTTTCCTTTTTCTCCTCAAAGTGCCCCTGGTACGTAGTTGGATATTTGTTTGGGTTGTGGGTCCTTCTAGTTGTGGCATGTGGGACACTGCCCCAGCATGGCCTGATGAGCGGTGCCATGTCCGCGCCGAGGATCCGAACCCGTGAAACCCTGGGCCGCCAAAGCAGAGCATGGGAACTTAACCACTCAGCCACGGGCCAGCCCCCACTTCGATAGTTTTTTAAATTTTCTTTCTACCCTCTGCATCTGTTGCTTTTATGATTACATGGAGTTAATATAAACTAGGCCCAAAGTCCTCAGCTCGAGGCCAGATGCCATCTGGCAGCCCTGCTCGCAGCCTGGACTCCTCACCTGGAGCACGGTCATAAGGCCCTCTGCAGGTGTGCGGGTGCAGGAGGCCCGTGTGCAGGACGCGCCCCTGAGCCTCACGCCAGGCCCATGGGTTTTGTCCCCATGTCCTCAGGGGTGTCTGTGGGTGAGCGGTGGCAAGACGTCCTGCCTGTGACCAAGAAGCACAGCCGCGACCACATCCTCCTGTTCAACGATGCGCACTTCCTGATGGCGTCCCTGGGCGCTCAGGATCCCCAGACCACGCAGGAGCTGCTGACCACCCTGCAGGATGTCATTGAGTATGCAGAGGGGCCAGGGCCCTGGAAGGCCCTGCTGCCAGGGTGGGGTTGCCTCCACTCTGCTGAGAGGGCAATGGGGTGCCGAGGGCGTGCCAGGGTGGGAGTGCCATGTGCTCCCGGTGTCAGTGCCACCTCCGGTCGGCACAGTTCTTCCCACTTTACAGAGGAGCAAACTAAGGCCAGAAGTTGGGGGCCCTGTCCAAGGCCACGTCACCAGTGAACAGGAGTTCAGCCCAGTTCGACTGAGCTGAGAGCCCTGTTCTCTCCCCTCCCCTGCTGCTGCTTCTCTGCCAACTCACCTGATCAAGGCAACTCCTGTGTGTCGGGCACAGTGCCCAGGGCACCGGGCTGAGGAAGAGACAGCCCCTTCCCTCAGGAGCCTGGGTCAGGCGGGGAAACAGATGTGCTGTGATGGGGGCAGCCTGCTGAGGGCACCTTCTTGGGCTGGCAGGTCCCCGGGGGAGAACTGTCAGCACCTCCTGGCCCGTGATGTGGGGCTGCCCCTGTGCCAGGCCCTGGTGGAGGCCCAGAACGGGAATCCTGACCGGGTTGTGGAACTGCTCCTGCCCATCCGCTACCGGATTGTCCAGATTGGAGGCAGCAATGCCCAGGTGAGCCCCGGCCTCAAGCCCTGCCAGCAGCTGGAGCATGAGCCCAGGTCCAGGAGCCCACACCCCAGCAGCCCAGTCTCTCCACGGGGTTGTTGCCCGTGGTGTGGGAGTATCCTCATCTTTCACACCCCCCGGAATTGGTCCTTGAGAGAAGGCTGGCCTGCAGTGGGTTGAAGGTGGGGTTGAGGTGGAGATGGGCGTCCTGGCCCTCCTCCCACGTTACAGGAGCCTAACTTGCCTGACTGACCTTCCAGAGAGACATCTTCAACCAGTTACTGATTCATGCGGCCTTGAAGTGCACCTCTGGCGTCCACAAGAACGTGGCCCGGTGAGTTCCTTGCTCATGTGCCAAAGCTATCCTGGGGAAGGTTTCCGAGCATAGCTGCTCTCTCTCATGGGGACTCCTCGTGGGCATCCCGGGTGCCTTGAGGCTCTCATTGCCCTTGGCCTGAGGTGGTTCCCGCCTTTGAGGCTGTGAAGACCCAAGGCTACAGGGGCTTGGCTCTCCCTTGTTAGTGTGCTCCACTTGGCCAAAGGGGACCTGCTCCCCCACCCCCAGGCCCACCTTCCTGCCCTCCCCAGCCCACTCCTTATTCTAGCCATGCTGAGCTACAGTTACCCAAACGCATTCTGCTCTTTCAGGTCCCTAGGCCTTTGCATGTGCTGCGCCCTCTGCCTGGGACACCCTTTCTCCTTTTTCACCTGGCTGACGCCTACTGATCCTTCAGGCCTCAGCTCACGTTGTCCTCTCTGACTGCTGGGTCCCGGGACGGGTGGTGGGCAGGCAGACCCAGGCCCTGGCTTCGTGGAGCTCACCTCTCCTGTGGGAACTGACACTAAGCACTTAATCACACATACATAAACTGCCATGAGGGCAGGGCGTATTGCTCTGAGAGGCTGTGATGGGGCACTGAGCCGGCAGGGAGTCAGAGACGGAGGGTGCCCCATGGAAGTGACAGTTGAAGGCAGGCCTGAAACCTAGCAGATCCCACCAGGCTGCGGGTGGTCTGGTTAGGACGAGGGGCTGGAGGGGTGTGGCTGGAGGATTGGGGATGTCGGGATGGGGGCACCCCAAGAAGAAAACTCTGCCAAGCCCAGCCATTGCCAGCAGCCTTGGTAGTCCCACATCCCGCTCAGTCGCCCCACATGGGGCGGCTGAGTTCTTGGCTGGCTCCTGCACCAGCCCGTGTGCTCCTGGGGGGAGATGTGACCCCCCTCCTTGTGTGGGTCCCCTGCCTCCCAGTGGAACACCAAGGGGAGAGGAGGAAGAGAGGAGCCAAGGGGAGCCCAGTGGGCAGAATGGGTGTTGTGAGACGCGGTGAAGCTGTCACTGCCCATGTGGGGTGGCCTCTGCTGGGCTTTTGGATCGTGTGGAAAGCCCCAGGTCTAAGTGCAGGCACAGGCAGCCTGCGGTGGGCGAGACCCAGCTGCCCCGACAGTGTTTCCAAAGTGAGCAGTGCGGGTGTTGACGGTGCTGATGAAACTGGTGTGGACACTGTGTCACAGCCAAGTCCAGATGGACACACTGGAATGGGTTAAAACTCGAAAGCATCTTAGACATAGGCCCCTCGCTGTTCAGCCCTCCATGGCCATATGAAAAGCCACACACGTTTCTTTAGTGGTTGAGCCCCTTGGAGAGCTCCAGGCCGTGGTGCGGGTGAGAGTTGGCACCTCTGGTGGCAGCTGGGGTCAGGGGAAGTGGGGCCGATCGGACCGAGACGAGGGCTGAGAGCTTGAGCAGGGGAGCTGGGGCAAGCGTGGGGTGGGGGGGATGGGGTCTATGCTGGGGGTGGGGTGCTGCGCAGCAGGGGGTCTGTGCTTGGGAGTGTTTGTGGGGGTGGGAACAGGCCGCCCAGGCAGCCTGGAGCAGACACCAACTGTGGAGGGGGAGCCTGCTGCTGTCAGGGCCCCTGCCATGGTGTCTGCACCCCAAGTGCCAGCCCCTTACCCCACAGGATCACTGTTGTCAGGTGTTTGGGGTCTTGGCCTTAAATGAAACTTGCTTTGTTTAAACTTGGGCTTTTCTTACACTATCTCTTCCGCCGCTCGCTTTCTCGAACAATCTCAGGCGGGACTTCCCCTGGTCCCCCATAGATGTGCTCTACCCTCTAATCCCAGCACTCACTATGGCTGGAGGATGGGCCCCAAGTTCCTGAGGCAGACGAGGCTACAGGGATGTGCTCACCCTGAAATTCTTGTCACTTGAGGCATCACAGGGACGTTGTCAAAATGTTCTCCAAACACTGACGTCCTGGTTACACTACTGCTCAGAGAACGCTGGGCTCTGAAGTCCACACTTTCTCATCCTCACGCCTCCGCCCCCCCCCACCCCCCCCCCCCCGCCCCGGCCCAGCGCACCACCTTCTCTCCTGTTCCCGCCCAAGGCCAGGCCTTCTGCCTCTGGCCTCTTGTCCATCCTGTCCCCTCTGCCATGATCCCCTCTGCCATCATGCCGTCCCTTCTCTCCAGCAACCTGGGGAGGGGAGTGTGTTGCTCTCTGCCCACCTCAGCCCCAGCCCCTGTGTCCTGCCTTGGGGCTGAGGGACCATCGAGCCCCCACATCCTTCTAGGAGGTTCCATCACAGACCCTGTCTCTGTTTCCGCAGGAGCCTTCTGATGGAGCGAGACGCCTTGAAGCCCAACTCGCCCCTCACCGCGCGGCTCATGCGCAAGGCATCTGCCGTCCACCTCCTGCATTGAGCCAGGTCTGGCGCCTCCCCAGCGGGCAGAGCAGCTGTCCACTGGTTCCGTAGGGTTAGAAACAGCTAGAGCCTGTTTGCTAGGCCTCTTATGGGGAATCTGTGGCTTTAAGCAGAAAGCCCTGTAACCAGCAGCATTACAGGAAGGGGGAAAAATCAATCTTAAACATGATTCAGAATCTTCTTCTAATCCTTGTTAGGGGCCGAGGTGCAGTTCTAAGCAGTCAGAACCAAGGTGGGTGCTGCTGGTGCCAGTGCCCTGCAAATTCTGTTTTCCCAGGGCACTCTTACACCTATCTCCTGGTGGTTCAAGGGTTGGAGGTGGGGGTGGGGTGGGGACGGGCGCAGCTGGGGAGGAGTCTTCCACACAGCCCCCAGGCTGCCCCGGCATAAAGCCTCTCATTTTGTCTTCCTCGTCATATTCTAGACAGCTTCTGTTGTCCCGTCTTTTGGGTGAGGGTACCCACAGCGGACAGGGACTTGCCCAGGGTCACAGCCAGTGGAGGCCCCGCTGAGATTCACCTCAGGCCCCTGTCCTTCCTGGGGGAGGGGACCCCACCTCGCTGCCTGTGGCCTTGGCCCCTGGCTGTTGCCCCCAACGGCTCTTGCAAGCACAAGGACAAGAAGTGGCCCTTCTGCGGTCCCTGGAGAGAAGACTTTGAGCTTCCTGGAGGCTTTGGTGGCACACATTTGGGCTCGTTGATCCTTTATTCTACACTGCAAATCATAAAGGGGCCTCGGGTGCCTGGTTCCCTGTCAACAATGACTTTAATCATACAAATGCACATGCGTTGAGCCAGTACACCTTCTGGGTGAGAGCATGGAGCTCAGGGGTTACCCTGCTGTGGCCAAAACCGAAGCCTATGACGTGTGATTTTAACAAGATCTGAGCCAGTCCTATAAATGACACCTTGGCCTCCTGCTCCCCTGGCATCAGCTTGGCCCCGACATCCCTTGTGAGCGAGCTGCAGATGTCGGTAGAATGCGCCGGCTTGGTCGTGCTGCCTGATGGGCGATCCCAACTCACAGATGTTTCTCAGGCTCCTCCAGTGCATCCTGACATGAAGGAGGGACTCACCGAGGCAGGGAGGGGGCAGGTCTCCTGGGAGGCAGCAGAGGCCTCCAAATCGATTAAGCAGATTCCTGGGATTAAAATAAATTAGTTGATTGGTTCCTTTGACTAATTGTTGCTGGGCAGGCACCTTTGAGCATCTCCCATGTGCCAGGCCTGGGCTGGGTCCTGGTGAGACAGGCTTCTCCTTGAACTTGAGGTGGGGGTAGGGCAGAGTGTCAAGAAAACGGATACTTACAATAGGATTTTGAGGGAGATGCCATCTCCACTCAGAAGCTGGTGACACTTCCCAAGGGGGAGCCTGCCCTCCATCCCGAGCTGTCCCTTCCTGCCGGTTGCCCTGACAGAGCCTGGTCACACCCTTCTCCTGCTTCCAAGCAAGCACAACTTGGCCAGGGAAGCAGGAACCCTGGTCCTTCCTCAGGGAAGCCCTCTGCTGCCGCCCTGCAGGCTGAGGGTGCCTCCTCTGTGCCCTGCAGCCCTCGGCACCTGCCCTCGCTATTGCACCTTTCTCCCGAGCTGTAACCTCCTCAGGTCAGGGTCAGCACCTGTCCCAGCATCACCCAGCACATGGCCTGCACTGAGCACCTGTCAGTGCATGTTGGTGAATGAACCCATGAGTGAATGCATAAACAAATGAAGCTGAATCCTACCAGGGGAAGGAAGAGGGTTAATCTGCAATGGACAGGCTGACGTTGGACGAGAGGAGGAGGCCCAGAGAAGAGATGGATGAAGACATCCTTTAGCGTGGCAGCGACAAGTGATTAGTAACTGGTGCTGCTTACTGTGCACCTACTGTGTGCTGACACGATACAGGTAGAGGGGCATCAAGAGTGAGTGTTGGGGACCCTCACCTCCAGCGGACACCCACAGGGCTATGGAATCCGACACTTGGGCCAAGAGCCCTTGAGTCTAGGGCCCTCTGGGCTTCTTGCTGCTGCAGTCGCCCTGTGGGGGTGAGTCAAGCAAGCCTGGGTCTTGGGACTGTGGGTGGAGCACAGACTGCACCAAACTGGCTGCTGTCTTCAGGAGGCCTGGCAGGTGGAGGGAAGCCTGGAGCTCCCAGGTTGCAGGACCCCAGAAAGGCATCCTGCCTGGGAGTGAGCAGGACCTCGGACAGGCATCTGGGAGACAACTCAACCCAGCACCCTCTTTCGAGCCCCTCTCTGTACCCAGGCCTGAAGAGGGGGCCACTCCTGCACCTCCCTGTTCCCTGAGCCAATAAGTTCTCTTTCTCTAGCCAGCTTGAAGCTTTGAGTTGTAACTCAAAGGTTCTTGACTGATAACCTGCAGCTGGGATTTGCACCTGGGTGTGTGGTACCATCTCTCTTCAGTTAAGCAGGATCCTGAGCAAAAGACAAGGGAACTCAGAAGGGATCCCATGGCCAGAGGCTCAGGTGGGAAAGGCAGGTCTGGGGGAGCCAGCACTTCAGAGCCCAGTGGGGGTGAAGCGGGAGGCTGAAGGCTGCAGAGGGAGCCTCTAGATAGAAAAGAGGTGTTAGGGATGCCAGGATGAGCCAAAAGGGGATGCAAAGCACAGGCTGGGCTCCTTCAAGCTGCCAGACCCCCCACCTTACCCAGTTCTCACTCAGCTCTTGCCTGGTACCCAGCACAAGGCTGGGGGAGAGCAGTGACTGAGACCCCAGCCTGCCCTCTAGGAGCTCACAGTCTCATGGGGAACTGGACTTGCGATCAGGAGTGAAGTGGGACCATCAACACGGGGTGATGGGTGTGGATGGGTGAAACTAGGGATGTGGGAGCCCAGAGGGAACCCCAGCCAGCCTGGAACCCTGCTTGGCGGAGCTCCTGGGGGATGACTGCCCCCTGGACAGCTCCCCACCGAACCTGCCCAAATAAGTAGCTCATCATAGTCCCTGAAAATGGTGCTCTCCCTCCAGAGTCCCAGCCTTCCGGGGGCAGACCCTGAGAATCATCCCAGGCTGCTGTTTCCTGCCCCCTCTTCCATCCACCAGCCCCAGATAATTAGAGCAACACCTTCATACCCCCGTGCCCTCGGTGGAGCCCCTCATTTGACTCTCAAGCCCATGAGTTGGGTATTATTTATACCTGGTCCACAGTCCAATGCTCAAGTGAGGTCTCCAGCTGCCGCTGATTGGCCACGTGCCAGTCCTCCATGTGGTACAGATCAGGGAGCTCCTGTTTGCCCCAGCACAGGCGCTCCCCCATGCAGACTCCATCACCTGGCCATTAGACCCTGCCTTGAGGCACACCCCTCCAACCTGCCCACCTTTGCTGTCAGAACAAATGCAGCTCCCCAGCGGGTGACAAAGCCCAGGCCAGGCTTCTGCCACACTCTGGCTGTGCTCAGGCCCTCATCGCTGGCCCGCACAGCCAGACAGCCTCTGCTGGTCCAGAAGCAGGAATCAGCGTGTCTGGTCACCCAGTGTCATCTGTGCGGTCCTCAGGGCAGGGACTGGGTTTTGTTACTGTGTTAGGAACTGACACACACTTCTTTACAAAGCGAGTAGATGCGCCTCTTTCATTTGGTCTTCACATCAACACCATAAGCTAGGATATTTTTTTTCCTGAGGAAGATTCACCCTCAGCTAATATCTGTGCCAGTCTTTCTCTGTTTTGAATGTGGATCACTGCCGCAGCATAGCCACCAAGGAGTCGTGTAGGTCCGCGCCTGGAACCGAACTTGGGCCGCCGCCAAAGTGGAGCGCCTAACTTAACCATTAGGCCAGGGGCCTCTCCTCCGTTTACAAACACAGAGCTAGGAACAGAACCATGACCCCTGCCACACTAACTGCCCCAATGCCGAACCTGCAGGGACATGTACAGTGAGTCCTAACGACCCCCCAACCCTAAGCTGCGCGCTCACCGCAGGCCCGCGCCGAACCCCGGGCATGCGCAAGCTCACTGCGCCGCGTTCCTCCTCCTGTGTCCTCCGACTACAACCCCCAGAATGCACCGGGCGCGGCGACTTTGCGCCGCTCTTTCAAACCGGCCAATCCGCAGCCACGCCGGGCCCCCCGCGCCCCGTTTAAATCCGGGGCGGAGACGCGGACGCCCGGGTGTCGTGGCCACTCGGGGCGAGGGTCTCGCCGTGGGTCCGGGCTTGGGCTCCCCTTCGAGGGTGAGGAGGGCTGGGGCGGGCCACCCTCCTCGCGGGGGGTCCAGGGCGGGAGGGCTGCGCGCAGCTCAGACTGGGCCTGGGCTCTGGCTGGAGGCCGAGGGGAGCCCGGCGCTGCGCCCGGGCTGCAGTGAGGACGGGGCCGCCCGGAAGCCCCCCGCAGCCCACCCGAGAGCTGGGAATTTTGTTGTCCGGGGCGTTCAGGCCTCACTCGGACCGGCGCCCCTTGGGGCTGCGTCGCGGAGGGTCTCGGGCCACCTCTTGGGTGGCCTCTGCCGCCCTCCGGCTCCCCGACGCGGCCGCGCTGCTCGCTTCGCTGTGGGGGGCGAGCCGGGTCTGGGCGCTGACACCTGCTCACTTCTGGCCTCGTCCTCCCTGCAGTGACTCCCTGACAGCTCTCGCCATGGAAGGAGGGGATGGCAGCGACGAGCCTGCCGCCAGCCAGGCCGGAGAGGCGAAAGGGGACGTTCCCGTGAAGGATGGTACGTCCTTGTTTGTGCGGCGCTTTGTTCAGGGAGCTCCGTGGAGATGAAGCTGGATGTAATGCTTCAGCGAGAGCTTACTCGTGTGTTTATTCATGGCCCCTGTCTTCAAGGAGTTTGCATCCCTCTAACGTCTTTGTTTTTCGGTTTCCTCCATCCCCCTTTGCCCCCAGTTTTAAGGTCCATCCAGCAGGGATTCTGACCGGCTTTGTTTACTGCAGCATCCCCAGTGTGGAGCACACTACTTGGCACTTCGTAGGCACTCAGATATTTGTGGAGTTGAATTTTATGCTTGCTTCCTTTCTTTGTTGCTGGTTTCTGTTTGCTAAGACTTGTTTAGGATCCTTGCGACCATGTCAGTGAGTGAGCCTGGCCTGTAACTTGCCTGTCTTGTTCTGTGCCTGTCTGGTTCCGGTGTTGAGGCGAGAGTACAGCCTCACAAAATGAGCTAAGGGCCGTGCCCTCTTTTCTTTTGAAGTGCGTTGATATCATTTTGTCCTTTGTTCCTCACAACACCCACACCAGGCAGATAGCCTGGGTCTCCGAATAGCCTTAACACTTCCATTCTGCAGAAGCCATCCTGGAGACTTTGGCAGTCGTCATTGCTTCTTCATCGTATCTAGGAAGGTATTTGCTGCCCCCCTCTCCTCCTTCCTGTTGCATCCTCCCTTTCAAATATCACCCCATTGCTGCTTCTTGAGGACTTTTTCCCTTCTGTCACCCTCCCTGAGTAGGCTTACTTTCTGCCTGTCCATTAGTTCATGTCCATCATTGATATACAAATACCTTCTGTAATTTCACTCGTCCCCAGATCCTCTGCTCCCTCTCCATTGCTCTGTGCTTCATTCAGAGGCAGACTTCAAGAGCTTTCTGTTTGTTTTGCTGTTTTGCACATCCCTCAACCCCTACCAACACCTTCTGCCCTCACCACTCCACTCAAGCTGCTTTCATCAGCCACTGACGACATCTGTGTTGCGAAATCTACTGTCATTTTTCTGTCCTCTTTTAATCAACCTCTCAGTAACATTCGACCTTCTCTGCTTCTGGAAACTTCTCTTGCTTGGCTTCTGAGGCATCTTGGTTTTCCTTCGGCCTCCTTGGCTGGTGTATCTCCATCTCTTTGCAGGCTCCTCTTTCTCTACCATCTTCTGGAGCTCATCTTCCCCAGGACCTGGTCTGGGGTCTCTTTGCACTTCCACCCTAGGGGCTCTCAGGCATTCCCATGGCTTTCAACCCCATCTGCTTTCTGCTGGTGCCCACATTTTGTCTTGAGCTCAGTCTCTCCTCTGAGCTCTGGACTTGTGTATTCACCTGTCTGTTTGGCATCTTCACATGAATGTCTTGACCTCAAACTCAGCTTGTTCCCCCTGCCACCACATTCTTTCTCATGTAACTAAATGACCCCTCCGTTCACCCAGCTGTCCAAGTTGTGAAGCTGCCACATTCATTCAGTCATCAATTACTGTCATTTCTGCTTTCAGAAGATGTTTTGGAACCATCTACCTCCTTCCAACTCCACCCAAATGCCACCACCTTGGTCTTAGCCACATTAACTCACTTCCACCTACTTGTATATTTTGCACTTTAGCCAGTGTATACCTTTGTAATTTCAATAGATATTGCCTGCTTCCTTTCTGATACACTCTACACAGCAACCAGGGTCATCTTTTAAAAACACAAGTTAAGGGGCCGGCCTGGTGGCATAGTGGTTAAGTTTGTGCACTCCACTTTGGTGGCCTGGGGTGTGGATCCTGGGCGCTGACCTACACACTGCTCATCAAGCCATGCTGTGGCAGCATCCCACATAGAAGAACTAGAAGGACTTACAACTAGGATGTACCACTATGTACTGGGGCTTTGGGGAGAAAAAAAAAAGAGGAAGATTGGCAACAGATGTTAGCTCAGGGCCAATCTCCCTCACCAAGAAGCATACCTTAAAAAATAATAATAATAAAATAAAAGATTTAAAAACACAAGTTAGATCATAACACTCTTCTGCTTAAAACCCTTCAATAGCTTCCTGTGGCATTTGCATAAACCCCTCTGGGATCTGACACTACCTGCATTTCCACCTCCAGCTATTCCAGCCTTTGGCCAGTTTCTTGGACACTTTGTGATTTCCTCAGAGGTGTCCCCACCTCCACGTTGGCCTCTTACCACACTGCCCTTCACTCAGTGTTCCCACTAGACAGTGCACTCCCCACGGAGCACCGTTTACCCCCTGTCGGCCTGGCACCTCGTGCAGGGCGTGGCAGTCACATGTTTGCAGAATGGACAAGTCAGCCAGCCCACGGTCACTCGGAGCCAGTCACAGAGCCTGGAGTGGAAGGCTTTTTCCGTGACTCCTGATCCAGGATTCCTTTTTCCACACCAGACAGTTGGACATTTCTAGAAGTGCCCTATAAAACTGACTTCCTCAGTTCAGACATGTAAGAAGTGAAATCTGTCTCCTTCTCCTCTTTGTCCCTGAGCCACCCATTTGCCTCCTCCCGAGGCCATCGATGTCATCGTCTTTTAGGTGTTCTTCCAGACTGACTTTGTGCACGTGCAAGCCCATTGTGTACAATGTCGCTCGGTTTCCCTCTTTTTATATGGTGTATAGAACCCTGTCCTGCATCTCTTTTTTGTGCCTGACTAGTCTTGATGATCTTTGTTTATCAACATATGAAGAGTGTTACCATTCTTTTTTGCGCCTAAATAGTGTTTCTGTGGTGTTGTCCTGTAATTTATCTCGTCTGCTCTGGGTAGACATTTAGGTTGTGTCTAGTGTCTTGCTGTCACAGATGCTGCTGCATTAAATAACATCGTGGGTGTCTGTAGGATTCCTTCGCAGGAGTAGACTTGCTTGTCAAAGGGAACGTGCCTTACTTTGGTAGGCACTGCCGGTAGAGCGTAGTAACGTCCGCCTCCCCAGCGGCATGTGGATTTGCTCTTTTCCTCACAGCCTTGCCTACAGTTTATCAGACTTTTTGAGTTTTGACAATCTAATAGCTAAAAAATGGAATCTCAAGGTAGGTTTATTTTTCATTACTTGTATTTTTGTGTGAGGCTGAACTTCCTGTCATATATTTAAGAACATTTCATTTCATGTTCCGTTCCCATCCTTTGTGCATTCTTCCATTATGTTGTCCTCTTAGCAGTTCGTAGGCGCTGTTCATGCGTCGGCCTTGGTGACGTGAGCTGCACGTATTCTTTATTACTTTTAACTTTGCTCATGGTGATTTTTTCTTTTTTTTGGTGTGTGGGTGGGTGTGAGGAAAATTGGCCCTGAGCTACCATCTGTGCCAGTCTTCCTCTATTTTGTGTGTAGGATGCCACCACAGCAGGGCTTGATGAGCAGTGTGCAGGTCCACGCCTGGGATCCGAACCTGCGAATCCCGAGCCGCAGAGGTGTTGCCCGTGAACTTAACCACTACGTCACTCGGCCAGCCCCTTGCTTCTGGTGGTTTTTGCCATGCAGAGATTTAAAACATTTTTATGGGGGCCAGCCCAGTGGCTCAGCAGTTAAGTGCACACGTTCCGCTTCGGCAGCCCAGGGTTCGCTGGTTTGGATCCCGGGTGTGGACATGGCACCGCCTGGCAAGCCATGCTGTGGTAGGTGTCCCACATATAAAGTAGAGGAAGGTGGGCACGGATGTTAGCTCAGGGCCAGTCTTCCTTAGCAAAAAGAGGAGGATGGGCAACAGATGTTAGTTCATGGCTAATCTTCCTCAAAAAAGAAAAAAACAAACATTTTTATGTATTAGACTATCAGTCTTTTATGTTATGGCTTCCACTTTGGTGTCTCAGTTAGACCTCTGCGTTCCAGGTTATAAAATTTTTTTTTTTTTTTTTTGTGAGGGGAGATTGGCCATGAGCTAACATCTGTTGCTAATCTCCCTCTTTTTTTTTTTTCTCTCCCCAAAGCCCCAGTACATAGTTGTCCATCCTAGTTGTAAGTCCTTCTAGTTCTTCTATGTGGGATGCCACCACAGCATGGCTTGATGAGCAGTGTGTAGGTCTGCACCTAGGATCTGAACCAGAGATCCCTGGGCCACCAAAGCAGAACACGAGAACTTAACCACTTGGCCATAGGGCCGGCTCCTAAAATTATTTCCCCATGGTTTCTTCTTGTTCCTTTAGGGTTTCATTTTTTTCAGTTAAGTCTTTGACTTATTTGGAATTTGTCCTGGTATGGTGTGAGGTATGGCTCAAACTTCATATATTTTTTTCCCCAAAGGGGTCTCTCTATTTATCTCAATTATTCGTTTTCTCCTTTTATTTGACATGTTACTTTTATGATATACTAAGTTTTCTTTGTATCCATCTGTGTATGTCTTGTTAGGTTTGTTCATAGGTAGTTTGTATTTTTTGCTGCTACTGTAAGTAAGATATTTTCTTCCATAGTATTTTCAAACTGTTCTGTGTAGATATGAAAGCTGTTGATTGCTGTGTAGTAATTTTGTCTTCAGCCATCTGCTTTTATTCTTTTACTGTTTGTAATAGTTTTCATTTGATTTCCCTGTGTCTGTAATCATAGCATGTATGCACTGTGGTCATTTTACCTCGGCATTCTTTCCTTTGTCTAATTGTGTTGGTGATGCATCCAGAACAATGTTAAGAATTGTGGTGACAGTAGATGTCATTACCATGTGCTGGGCTTGGATGGAATTTCTTCTTTAGTTCTCCATCAAGCCTGATGCTGGCTTGTGGCCTGATTTACATGCAGATGGTAGACCTTGGTGCTGTTCTTCAGTGTTTCTCTGTTTTGTTTTTCTCCTGGGTTCAAGATAGAATTGTTCTTCCCTGCCGGTTGGAGTTGGGCTTGGCTCAGGTGGCTGGAAAGGCCAATGAAATGGAAATGTTGTGATATGTGTCACTTCGGGATCTGTAAGAACCAGTGTGGAATTTGCTCTTTCTCCTTTCTTCTGCCATGAAGACCAGCAGTGTTGCCCATGGTGGAAGCCCCATCACCCTGGATTCTGGGGTGAGGCGGACGTGAAACAGGGCCCCAGCCTGTTCTCGGCAGACGTCGAGTTCGAGTGGAAATACTGCTTTGTTGTTAGAAGCCACTTGTGATTTGGGGGTTGTTTGTTACTTCAGCATGTTAGCCTATCCCAACTGATAAAATATATTTTCTCGTGGCTTTAGGAGGAATGCTTCCGATGGTGTCCCATTAAATGTCATTTTGGCTTTTGGGTTGAGATGGATACTTCCTTAAATGATAAAATATGTCTGTTACTTTTTATGAAGAGCTTTTAAAGTCAGCAGTCTATGTTGCATTTTATCATCTGCCTTTTCAGTGTCTGTGGGGACGATCCCACGGCTTTCCCTGTAGGTCTAGTAATATATTGATTATGTTACTAGATAGCATAAAATTAAACCATCCTGAAGTCCTGGATGAGCTTCACCTGGTCATGACAGATGATGATTCTTTTCATGTGTTGCTGGGTTTTGTTTGCTGGTATTCCTACTTAGGAGTTTTGTGTTAATTGAGACTGATCTGTAGCTTGCTTTGTTTAGCAAACTTGATAGGCTTTTGGTATGGTTATGCTTACTTGATGAGTAAGTTGGAAGGTTTCTTTTTTTCTGTCCTTTGGAGCAATATAGATAGTTTTGGAATGATTTATTCTTTAAAGATTTGGTAGAATTATCCTATGAAACTATCTGGGACTTGTGCTTTTTTGGGGAAGAATAACTCTAAATTTGTTTAGTTGTTTTATAATTGGACTATTAAGATTTTTTCTCTCGGAGTCAGTTTTATAAATAAATGAATTTAAATAAATAGGGGCTGGCCCCAGGGCCGAGTGGTTAAGTTCCTGTGCTCTGCTTCGGTGGCCCAGGGTTTCGCCAGTTCGGATCCTTGGTGTGGACGTGGCACTGCTCATCAGGCCATGCTGAGGTGGCATTCCACATGCCACAGCTAGAAGGACCCACAACTAAAATATACAGCTGTGTACCCGGGGGCTTTGGAGAGAAAAAGGAAAGAAAAAAAATTCTTTAAATAAATACAAGAAATAAATTCTATATTCATTTCAGCCAAGTTCTTAGGTTTATGTGCATGGAGTTAAGCAAACTAGCTTATGAATTTTTTAATTTCCTTTATCTCTGATTATTTCTCTTTCATTTGTGCTTTCTACCTTCTCCTTGATTAGGTAATTAGGACTAATTAGAATATTAGTATATAGTCATGCATCACTTAATGACAGGGACACATTCTGAGAAATGCGTTGTTAGGCGATTTTGTCGTCATGCAAACATCATAGAGCGCACTTACACAAACCTAGATGGCACACCCTACTCACACCTAGGCTACATGGTACTAATCTCCTGGGACCACCGTCGTGTATATGGTCTGTCATTGATTGAAAAGTAATGTGGATGTCACAACTAGAAGGACCCACAACTAAAATATACAACTATGTACTGGGGGGATTTGGGGAGAAAAAGCAGAAAGAAAAAAAAAGAAGAAAGAAGATTGGGAACAGTTGTTAGCTCAGGTGCCAATCTTAAAAAAAAAAAAGGAAAACGAAAAGTAATGTGGCACATGACTGTATTTTCGAATTTTATATTTTTGATAAGTATGCAACATTGTTTATTAGGATCAATCAAATAAGATATGATTTGTGAAAGTGCTGTATGAACTTTGCAGTATTGAAATGTCAGTTGAGTGCATTTTGGTAAACATTTGCTAAGTGTCCAGGCCCTTGGTTGGCCACTGGGGCATTTGGGAGAGTGTTAGACATTTGCTATCTTGGAGGAGCTTATAGTCTAGTTGGGGCCCGCAGAAGGATCAAGGGACATGTACAGAATAGTGAGGCCAGTACAGTGATAGAGGTCAGGTCTAGGTGCTGTGGGAGCCCTAGGGAGGGGTGGGAGTGGAGTGGGGTGAGGGAGCTAGAAGAGGGAGCAGTTTCCCAGCAAAGGGACCCATTAACCTGGAGCCTGGGGTCTGTTGGAGGGAGTCAGACTTGTAAACAGACAGGGCTGGTGAAGGTACTATGGTAGAAATGTGCACAGGGGTACAGAGTGCAGTTTTAGCTGGGGGTCCAGGATGGACTCCAAGAAGAGATAGCAGTCAGCAAATGTATATGGAGTCCCTACTGTGCCTGTGAATAATATTGAATTTGCTTTTGAAAGAGGAATAGGTGTTTTGTAGTTTGTAAGCAGGGAATTTAATTCTAGGGAAGCTGAGGCGAGTGATCTTTTGAAAATATTCAATACCTGAAAATGACTTACCTAGTCTTGAAAAGCTAGTTAAATGACTCTGAATGCATTTTAGAGTATATCTTGAAAATAAGGACTTAGGCTTTTGGGGCAGCTTAGCAAACAGAATGGCTGATGCTATTTTAAAAAGAAATGGAAAAAAATAATCTAGGTTCCCCTATGAAAATGTGACTATTAAAATAATGATATCTTACACTTTGGGGAGTGAAATTTTGTAAGTTTTGATTGCTATGGAGACTGGTAATGTTTCCTCTTTATCAGGCCCAGCCCTAAAATAACAGTGGGCTTTTTTCTCCCCAGACATTCTTCTTTTGGCTGATGAAAAATTTGACTTCGATCTTTCACTGTCTTCTTCAAGGTAAACACATGGGTTTTCTTCCCTTGCCTTGGGCATAACCACGGTCAGTGAAGTCTTTCATTTAAATGCCAGTGTTAATAATCTTTTTCTTTTAAAATAGTGCAAATGAAGACGACGAAGTCTTTTTTGGACCTGTTGGGCATAAAGAAAGATGTATTGCTGCCAGCTTAGACTTAAATAATCAAATTCCCGAAGAGCCTCTTCTGCCAGCGTCTGAAAGCCACTTCACTTGGAGTCCTCTCACTGGGGAGAAATTTGTGGAAGTTTATAAAGAAGCTCACTTACTGGCCTTGCAGATAGAAAGCAACAGCAAAAACAAGGTGGCCCCAGCTGCCAAACCTGAAGACCCTTGGAGCCAGGGTGTGGAAAGATTCATACAGGAATCAAAATTAAAAATAAAGCTCTTTGAGAAGGGAAATGAAATGAAGAAAAGCCCCAAGTCACTTAAAAGGGAGACATACTACCTGTCAGACAGCCCCTTGAGGGGACCGCCCCCCTCAGGCACCCAGCCCCCCTTGGGCGTGGCCCTGCACAGTGCTCCTGCCCAGGCCAGCCTCGCCCCAAGGCAGGGCCCACCACACTCTTCTCATTCTCCTTTGCCAGTGGAACCAAGTACCGCTCATCCTCCAAACCAGGCAGTGACTCAGAAAAAGGCCATCAGCAGATTGGTGCCACCCCGAACTTTGTCTCTTAGAGGGAAAAACGTTCACTTGGCCACGGAGAAGGTAGACATCACCGCATGACAGAACATTTGTCTGGGGAGCTAGACGCTCCCTTGCTTCTTAGGCCTCTCGGTTTATGCCCTATGATGGGCCTTTTTTTGAGTTTCCATTGTATGGGGAGAAACTTGGAAATGCAGCTGCTCTGAGAGCTCAGAAGCATAGGACTGAGAAGTCCTTGAAGAGCAATAACCACGCGGGAGCTGGGTTTGGGGTGGATGTGGGCAGGGCTGCCTTCCTACTCTGATGACTTAAAAACACTTCCTCTTAAATTCCGTTGAAATTTTCCCTTTTTGTTTTAACACGGGACGTTCCATCCATTAGGGATTTCATTTGCATTAATAAGCAACTTCTTCTAAAAATTCCCCTCGAATTTTAGCATCTAGTCATCCTCCTTAACTGTGACTTAGTTTAGATTGCTTTCCTCCCAGGCATTAAGTGAATGAGCTGTACTGGGAAGTGGCGGTGGACAGGTATGCCTTTGAGGTGTGGTCATCCAACCCTGGGAAGCTCAGGGTCCTAGAGGCTTGTGGGGGCAGGCACTCGGGTAGGAGAAGGTGATGTCAGATGATGGCTGCTTCCGGGTTTTCCTGATCTGGCTCTGTGCTCGGGGGAGGGGAGGCAGCAGAGAGGCCCTGGAGGTTGGAGGTTGGAGCTCCAACTATCAGAACCCAGAATTGAGCTGAGCTGAAAGTGCATCTGTCACGCAGAGAGAACCCTGGACCAAGGAGGCATGCTGGCCGTCACTTCCCCTAATTAGCTGGGTTTGTTTTAACCATACAAACTCCTTTTTCTGGAGACCATTCGGGTGTAAATTTCCAAGTGATGTGTCTAGAATGAGAGGAACATGGGTCTTGTGTGTAACACATGGACTCAGGGCAGGGACTTGCGTGTAACACGTAGACTCAGGCAGAGGTGTGTGTGTGTAATATGTGGACTCAGGGCAGAAGTTGTATAATTTTGGCTATTCTGGGTCCTTTTGTTTTCTGGGTACTGGGGAGTGATCTGGTGCCAGAGAGCTGAGCTTTTGGTCAGTGCAGTGTTAGCTGTACAGCTAGGCTGCATTTTGAGCTCACTTGGGAACCCCCCACCACATCCCACCTTGTGGGAAAACTCATTCACTTCTGGAATGACTCGCTGGCACACCCTCACACGTGTGAGGTCCCCTCTAGAAACGACTAGACCACTTGATTGTGCTGTTTAGAAATGTGCTCTCAAGACAGCTGCTAGGACGGCTGTAGTACGAAGAGAAACAAACAATGAAAGTTAGGATATGGAGAAATTGGAACCCTCCTGCACTGCTGATGGGCATGTGAAATAATGCAGCCACTGTGGAAAGCAGTTTGGCAGTTTCTGGAAAAGTTAAACATAGAATTACCATGTGACCCAGCAATTCCACACTTTGGTCTTTTCCTAAGAGAATTGAAAACGTGTCCACACAAAAACCTGTGCACCAATGTCCATAGCGGCATTATTCTAATAACCAAAAAGCAGGAACAACCCAGATATCCATCAACTGATGAATGGATAAAATGTCTATCCGTACCACAAAATATTTTTGGCAACAAGGAAATTCATTACTGATACATGCTAAACATGGATGACACTAGAAACACTATGCTCAGTGAAAGAACCCAGACACAGAAGGTTTCGTACTGTATGACCCCATTTATACGAAGTGACCATAATGAGAAAATTATGTCGTAGAGACAGAGAATAGGTTAGCGGTGGACTGGACTGGGAGGTTGAGGGAATGGAGGGTGACTGCTAATGGCTGTGAGTTTCTTTTAGGGGCAAGAAAAATGTTCTGAAATTAGATTGTGATGATGGTCGCACAACATAACATACAAAACCACTGTGGTGTACACTTTAAAATGGTGAATTTTTTGTGATGTCAGGTATATCTCAATTTGAAAAATGATGTAAAGGAAAGAGTTACCTTCATCTTTACGACTTTATGAACTTCTCTTTCCTCTCATTGAACTCTCTGTGGATTAGTTCCGTGAATGCCCTTGTACCTAAATGTCTGGAATTTATTCTTTGTTTGACTCTGACGGCCAAAGAAAAATGGCTTTCAGTACTAGACAAAGAAGAGTGATTGCAACTGAGCAGCCTCTCCAGTAGAGGGAACGACCATTTAATGAGTGATTCCTTTCTGTGCAGCATTTTGAAATTTGTGTAACTAGAACCAGTTTCCTCATTATCCTTACGTAAGAGTCCTGACTGAGGAATAGCTTTAGAGGCTCTCGCTCCTGTAATCATCTGTCTTGATCCTTTTTACCCTGTCTTTAATGAGGAAGCAGACTCCATCATCACTTTTGTCTGGTGATTTGGTAGAGGAAGTGAGCCGCTGTGTTCCCTTCGGTCTCGTTGCTGAACGAGGAGCATTTTTAGCGTTGGGAGGATAGATGGTGCCTGCAGTTGCGTTAAGTTGAAGCCTTCGTGTGTCTGTACATTCTTAAAAACCAGACAGTTCTCACATTTAAATTTAAAATCTTTCAGCTTACGAAAGAGATACCAGCTAATCCCTGCAGTATGAAAACCCTAAATGAAAAGGAATCCCACAGGGACGTGCGCCCTGACAAGCCCAGCACTGCCCAGGATGTCACCAGCCTGCCAGCCAATGGAAGCTACTTGGTCCAAGGCAAGCGATCGCTCCCCGTTCCAAGCAAGGTGGGTTGGCTGGGGCCGCAGGGGGACTGTGGCTTATGAGTGAAGGGAAATAAGGTGGCAGCTTTGTATGCATGGGATGTGTCTTTTGATAAAAATCAGGGTTAGGAAAGTTGAAAATATGATCCCATGAGAAGCGGCTTGTCGAGATGCAAAGAACGGGCCTGGCATGTGCTGCCGGCTGGCTTCTGGCCTCTGCCACTGGGAGCTGTGTGAGTTGCAAAGAGTCAACTGCTCTGAGCATGAGTTTGTCTGTGATGGCAGAGATGCTCTCTGCTCCCCTCACAGGGTCCTTGAGCAGATGAGATGGGACGTCAGCGCATTGAACACTGCAGCTCCTCACAGGCAGAGAGGCTACCGCCCACATCTCTGCCATTTATTTTCCCGCATTGGTGGTCAAACTGGGCTGTGTATACTTCTTGAAATTGCCAAAATCTGGGCCCTGCAGCTACTGACTCAGCAGGCCTGGGTTGGGTCCCCAAAATCTGCATTGCAGCAAGCTCCCCAGGTGTTTCTCATGCAGGACTTTGAAGATTACACTTTGAGAAGTACTGCTCAACCTTTTTCTTCTTTAAATTCAAGATGATAATTATTAAAAACTGCTTTAAAACTCTTTTGCAGAAATAAGTAATGGGTACATAATGAAATCTTTGATGACTCTGGTTTTTAACGTTTTGTTCCAGTTGGGGCTGAAGAAAACCCTGTTAAAACCACCTGGTTGTGCTGGCAGTCTTGCAAGAAAGTCCTCGTCGTCGGGCAGTGTTTCGTGCGTAACGTCCAGTGCGTGTGCTTCTCCAGCAGCAGGCAAAGGTAAGGCCGGCCAGCATCTGTGGGCTCAGACCACGCCTAGCCAGCTGAGGCCTTGAATGCTGTCCATTCCTCTGAGACTTTTCACAGAACCACTTAGGGTCAGCAGAAGCTTCTGGAAGGCTTGCTGTGTCTGGGCGGGGGGAGACTGCGGACCCCTCAAGGTGCTTCCGCTGCTCTGAGGAGAGGCATGCTAAGATAGGCGTTTTTAGTTTAGGGTGGCCCAGGCAGTCACACAGGAGGCGAACGCTCCAAGTGCCTTGCGGACACAGACAGGCGCTGAGACCAGCTGCAGCGGAGATGTAATCGGGCACAGGTTTTTAGATGGGGCTGTTGGAGATGACTTAGGGCATATGACCCTTGTGACTTCTGCACGTTTGTTTAAATCCACATGCCCAAACCCTTTTAAATCCAGGCTACCTTTTAATTTTACCAAGCCAAGGATGCCATCTGGTGGTAAAGAGAAGAAGCCTTCATAGGCTGGAGGGAGAGGCGTTGTTTCCTGCTCTTAAGGACCAAGCCCTCTTCACATTCTCTTTGCTCTGTAGACTGCCTGCAGTCCAGGCAGCGTGCTGTGGGTTGTGTTCGCTAAATGTGAGAAGTGTGAACTCTGGAGTCAGCCTGATCTGACTGGGAATCCTGACTGCCACCTGGCGATTAAGAGAACTTAGGTTGTTTCCATATCTTTACAAACCGAGGGGACCGTGCCACCCTTGCAGTGTTCTTGTGGGCGCTGGAAGAACTGCGCTAAGTGCCAGTCACGTCTCTGGCACATGGCACGTGTTTGGTGAAAGGAAGGAAGTTCCTTTACGTTAGGTGTTGTGAGTGTGCTTTGCTGTGTTAGTTCATGGCATCAGCACTGTTTTCGTTTGTGATTTCTACATTCCTACCTCTGGGAAAGGTTGAGACAGATTGCATGGGGCTTCTGGTATGTGTATATTCCTCTGTCGTCCATAGCAGAATCACTGGGGTTGGATATGATAGTGTGTGGGGAGGAACACTGTAAGACTGTTAGGCACTGAAGAATATGAGCTGTGGCATTAGGCATTCTCTTAGTTTTCTTTAAGAATCTTTTACCAGATTGACTTACGTATAGGGTATATTGGCAGCTGAGTATTTTCACCCTAGTTTATCTGCTACTCTGTTTTAAGTAGCACTCATGATTGATATGACCCAACCTCCCTGTAATTTAAGGGAACCAACCAGTAATGATTGTGTCTTCTCTCCCTGTCGCCTTCTCACCTCCCTGACTGAACAGGTGGGGCAGGACTAGACTCTCCTCTCCTGTCCTCTCAGCACGGGTAGACTTCTGCTGCTGACGTCGGCAGTGAAGCTCGGAGAGCTTGGGTTCATGTGTACTTATGTGCATCTTTGTCACTGTGTCCGAATTAGCTCCTTAGAACACACCCAGCTAACCCTGAGGGACCTGGGGTGTCCTGGGTGTGAGGTGTTGCCTGGTGGACACAGAGAATATTGTTCCTAT
The DNA here is from genome assembly GCF_041296235.1 of Equus asinus. Classification (NCBI taxonomy): domain Eukaryota; kingdom Metazoa; phylum Chordata; class Mammalia; order Perissodactyla; family Equidae; genus Equus; species Equus asinus. The sequence continues at coordinate 16,076,978 of NC_091793.1, read as the reverse complement.
GTCATAGATTTTTCTTACGTGGAAATCATCATGATGAAATAATTTTTCTTCACTTGAAAACATTTTAACATAGATCTGCTAAGGATAGTATATCTTGGAGGCGTTTGTTAAATAACTTCATAATTTAAAAATAACATAAGCTTGAGTGATAACCAGATTTTGTGTGTCTCCTCTTTCAGCTAAATCAAGTGAACTTCCAAGTATTTCTGCAGATAGTTCCCGGCCTCTGTCACACACCAGCCAGTTAGGCAGAACGGGACCTGCCATGTCACGGCCATCTCTGCAGCCTGGCCCTGCCGGTGTGTCCTGCAGGCAAAGCAAGTGGGCCGAGGTTGCTGAGTTGACAGCTCTTGCCCAACCCCAGACTCCAGAGCAGGGAGGCCCAAGGCCAACCTCTCATTCCAGTCTGTCACAGTCTTCTCAACGGAATACAACTGGGAGTACAAGAGGACGAGATTCCTTTCTGAATTCCAAGACAGTGGTTATGCCTACTCCTACAAATCGATTTAAAATTCCTAAGTTTTCTACTGGTAAGTAATGGATAAATTTTAGTGTGTTTTTAAAATATTGAAGAAATTATATTTAAAGTTAAAAAAATTATTAGCTTTGGTAATGGTGATTTCTTCACTTTCTTTTTTCTTAAAGCACTTTAAATGTCTTCTGGCTCATGTTGTTTTGGAGGAGAAGTCAGTGGTTTTCTTATCCTACATTCACTCCCCTCCGTATAGCATATCATTTGTTCTCTGGCTGCTCTTCAGTTTTCTCTTATTTTCAGCATTTTGATGTAGCTTTCTTCGTGTTTATCTTGCTTGGGAGTCCTTGAGCTTTTTTGATCTGTGGGTTAATATTTTTAATCGAATCTGGGAAAAATGTGGCCATTATTTATTCAAATATTTTTTCTTGCTTCCTCTCATTTCCTGGGACTCTAATTACATGTGTTATAGGGCATTAAAGCTCTGTTCTGTTTTTTTCCAGCCTCTTGTCTTCTGCTTTAGTTTGGATAGTTTCTGCTGTCATGTCTTCAAGTTCACGTATCTTTTCTTCTGCAGTATGTCTAATCTGCTGTTAAGCCCATCCAGTTAATTTTTCATTTCTGACATTGTAATGTCCCCATTTTTGTCCTTGTGCTGTTTATGTTTTCCTTTAAATTCTTGAACATACTTATAATGATTGTTTTAAAGTCTGTTTCTTCTTCTAATTCCATCTTCCCTGTCATTTTAGGGTCTGTTTCTCTTGACTAATTTTTTCCTGGTTATGGTCACATTTTCCTATTTCTTCACATGTTTAATTTTTTATTGCCCTCTAGACTTTGTAAATTTTTTTTTTCTGAGGAAGATTAGCCCTGATCTAGCATCTGCTGCCAGTCCTCCTCTTTTTGCTGAGGAAGACTGACCTTGAGCTAACATCTGAGCTCATCTTCCTCTACTTTCTACGTGGGACGCCTGCCACAGCATGGCTTGCCAAGCAGTGCCATGTCCACACCCAGGATCTGAACCAGTGAACCCCAGGCCCCCAAAGCGGAACGTGTACACTTAACCACTGCGCCACTGGGCCAGCCCCAGGACATTGTAAATTTTACATTTTTGAACGTCTGGATTTGGTGTCTTTGAGAAGCTGAATTTTGCTTTGGCAGGCAGTTAAGTTTGCCAGTCAACTTGATCCTTTTGAGGCTTCTTTTTAAGCTTTGATGGGCGGGTCCTGAATAGCCTTTACTCTTGGGACACTCCAGCCCTGTCATTCACATGTGGCCTTTCCAAGTCCCTACTAGTGTGCCATGTGTTCACAAGGTCTCCACTCTGGCTGGTGGGACGTGAGTGTTTCCCAGCCCTTGTGAGCAATGGCGGTTTTCCCAGCAGTTGTTCTTGTCTTGGCCTTTCAGAATCCCGCCCTGCATGTGTGCTGCTGCTTACTGTGCAGTGGACACAGGGTCCCTGTCAGACTGCTAGAGCTCCTTCTCTCTGTAGCTCCCTCCTCCCTAGTACTCTGCCCCTCAAATTCCACCTTCCACAGCCTCCTGGGACCCTGGTCACTGTCTCCTCAAATCAGTGAGACTGCCCAGCTCCCCTTGGGCTCTTGCCACCTGCCCCAGCATTCTGACAGGGCCACCAGGCAGAGAGCCCAGCATGGTGTCTGGCAGGTAGTGGGTGGGTGTTTGGTCACAGTTAATTAGTCTAATAAATTTGTAAACACAGAAAATTGTGCAGAGCTGATTTAAGGGAGAGGGTAGTTCTGGCCTCCTCCCTCAAGTTGATGGTTTCTAGGTGGCTTGAATATTTTGAGGTTAGCAGCATTGCCAGCAAGTACAGTTGGCCTTTAATGCCAGAAAACCTCATTCTGAGTTACTGCTCATGTAAAGATGAGCCATTTTATTGAGTGTCTTCCAGCACTAGGCACTCTTTTAGGTGCAGGGACTGTAATGATAAGACAGATTCTACTCTCATGGAATTTACATTTCAATAGTAAAAGATAAGAAATGTTATCAGATGAGCATACTTTGAGATCATAACTATAATGAAACGAATGAAGGATGATGATATATGAATAAAGAGGTTGGTGTCACAGTGACTGGTGTGTGTAGGGGAAGAGTTTAGGTAGAGGGTCCTTACACCTAAGATGGTCAGTGAAGGGCTCCCCGCAGGAGGTGACATGGAGTGGAGGTCTGAACCTTGGGAAGAAAGGAGGCAGCCATTAGAAAAGCCAGAAGGAGAACATTCCAGGCAGGAAATGGCAAGTGCAAATGTACTGAGGCAGAAAGATGCTTGACAAATTCTGGAAATGGCACAAAGGTAGGAATGTAGTTATTGTAGTTAGGATGAGATTCTGACATAAGCCCAAAGTAACATTGATTTTAATCAAGACAGATGTTTACTTCCCTCTCACGTAAAGTCTGGGTAGACATTCCAGAGCTGGTATTGCGTCTTCCATCTTGTTTCGCCATGATTAGCTTCTTTCCCTCATGGTCTGGTATGGCTGCACCAGCTCCTGCCCTCATACCTACCAGCAGGAAAGATGGAATGGTGAAGAAGAGCAAATCTCTACCTTTCAAGGAGACTTACTGAAAGTTGTGCAAGCCACTTCCGTTTATGTCATTACTCAGGACTTAGGTGACCACACTTACCCACAAGGGATGCCAAGACATGCTTTTTAATCTTATACCCAGCTAAAATTTCTTAGTAAGACAAAGAGGAGAGTGGATAGTAGAAAAAAACTCGCAACCTCAGTTAGTGAACGAGAGGAAGAATAACAAGAGATGAAGACAGGCCAGCTCGTGTTGTGTCTTGTGACTGTAGAGTGGCTCTCCCTGTGATCTCAGCGCAGGAGGAAGTACTTAAGAAGGTTTTAAGCAGGGAAGAACAGGTCCTAGTGGGCAAGGGTGGCAGCAGAGAGAACCACATGGAAGCCTTGCCGGGATCTGGACAAGAGATTCTGGTGGTGGTGGAGAAAGTGAGGACGGGCTCCAACCCGGGAGGCGTTCTGGCAGCCTAGGGTGGGATGTGGCGGCGTGGCGGGGGCTCAAGAGCAGCCCTGAGGTTTTGGCGGGGGCCCCTGGGTGCTCCCCCTCGTAGTGATGGGAGGCCTGGCGGGAGCACAGCTCCCGGGCAGAGTGCTCTGGTCCAGTCTGGACCTGCTGAGTCCGAGGTGCTGTGGGCGGTGCTGAGCAGGCAGGGCGTGTATGAGTTTGGACTTCAGAGGAGAAGTCATGCTTGGAGATGAAATGTGGGTTTCCACGGTTGTCTTCCCACAGATGGCAGCTGTCCCCCTGCTGTCAAGCTGCGTGGAGCCGCAGGACTTCTCTCTGCTGCCCGGACTGTGCCTGATGGCTCCTCCGGCTCTAACGTTTGCATTCTCGCTTTAGCAACTAGTCCTTGTTTCTTTGCAACATTAGGGACAGGGCCTTTCCTCATTCATCCTGGGCCCCACTGTTCCACAGCTCAGTGCTGGTGAGGCTACGGGAGTGAGCACAGCGCTCAGAACACGCAGCTCTGCAATTGTGTGGCGTCTCGCTTGCTCTGTGACTCAGAGCACTTATAACCATAAGTTATAACCATAAGTGTGACCCCAGCTGTCATCACAGAGACATGGGGACAATGAATAGAGCCCTGCAGGGGAGCTTTCGTGTACAACTTTCTGAAAATATTGCAGAGACAAGTACTGTCATTTATTGTGACTCTATGTGCTGCCTGGGGGCCACACAAAGCATGGAGACCCAGAATGACTTGGACTTGTCTCTACAGTAGTAGAAGCTCCGTAGATGGAACCCCACCTTCAACACTTCAGGAGGAAGTAATTTCCAGCGTAGGATCCTGACCCTGGACTAGCCATTGGTCAATTGTGAGGGTAAAATAAAGATATTTTAATAATGTAAAATTTCATAAAAATAGTTACCCTCCCATGCATCCTTTGGGAGCTCTGGAAGAGTGCTCCAACAAGATGAAGGAGAAAACAATAAAGAGGGGGATACAGGATTCCTGAAAGAGGGAACCTATCACGGGGGGTGAGAGGGGCTCCTGGGGTGAGGGTAGAGGCCAGCACAGTCTCAGAGAGGGCTCCATGAAACCTGTGGGCTCAGGGCCCCGAGCTGGGTAACTGCGTGGAAGATACTCCCAAAGACAGAGGTTGTGGAACATGTAGTCACAGGGACCCCTTTGACCCCCACACCCACCATAAGAAACAAACAAAAAAATGGAGGCAGTTATTAAGATCTCAAGGTCAGGGCAGGGTGGGAGCCCCGGAAAGGAGATATACCATTTGGCTCAGCTGTGCATGTTTGCAGTCCACTGTCAACATCGACGGCCAGGTGAACCGTATAGGGCGGTGGCTGGGGACTGAGGGAGTTAGGTTCTTGTGACATCTGATGTTTTTGAGAAATGAAGAAGTAGCTGCAAATGTAATTTAGAATCATGAAGGGAAATACACAAGAAACAGCAAGTTGGAAGTAGGGCGGGTGTGGCAGGAGACTGCTGTTTGTCTCTCTTAAGATTTTTACCCTTTTTTTTTTTGGTGGATGAGTCACTTTGATAAGGTCAGTTTTGAACAGAATAAGAGATGGGAAGTGGAGATAAGCATGTGGCAACAGCTCCTTTGAGGAGGTTTCGCTTTGAAGAGGTGCGGAGACATGGGACAGTAGTGGGGAGGGAGGAAAGGGCAAGGGCAGGGGCGGGTTTGTTCACAATGGGAAGGGTCCAGAGAGCGGTTGCCTGCAGGAGCAGTGTCCGGGATCATGCCTGGCTGCCTCAGAGCATCTGCTGCAAAGGGGTCTCAGAGCACCAGCCCCACCTTCTCCTTGGGGCCTGGGGTAGGGGCTCTGGGGACAGCTCTCTGTCTATGGCTTCCAAGAGATAGCAAGATGTTGCCTGGGCGTCCTGGCACCTGTGGCTTTGGGGGCCCCAGAGTGAGTTTGTGGATTGGTTCCCATGGAGCCAGTGTTGTAAGGGAACTAACTGTGGGACTGCAATCTGGGGCCTGCACTGGGCCATGCTCAGCCCTCCCAGCCTGCTTGTCATCACCTTGTGATCAGATGAGATCATACACGTGGAAATGCTTGTCCACCACAAGACTGCATGTAATTAATGTAGCATCTTATGATTATCTTAGTGATGTCCTTGTTCAGGAAAATGAAAGCATTGGTGGGCTTTGTGGGGCTCTCTTGGGAACCTGACCACATTAGTCTTGCTTCTGTGGGCGAGTGTCTAGCAAATTCAGGTGTCCCACAGGTAGATGTGACTTGGTTATGCTGAGCACTGCCTTCTCTTCGGTACCCTTAAAGTCATGCTCCGTTCCTGTCTGGGGATAAGTAGCCATCGGTTGCCTGCTAAAGCCCTGCCTGGGGTGGGTCCCCTGGAGAAAGGACGTGTCCCCTCACACTCCTGGGCCCGGCAAGTTTTCCCTGTGGACTTGTCTGACCTTTGTCTCCTGTCTGTGCTATCTTCACTGCAACTTGGGAGAATGGAGACATTTAGAGGAGAATTGCCCGTTTGGTGAAGAGCCCCAAACAATGGACTTATCACTTGATCCATGTTTGACTGCACACTTACTCTCTCATCTCAGGTGAACCCCCAGGCAGTGCAACACCAAAGTTCTCTCGGGCGCAGAGGCCACAGTCCTGCACGTCAGTGGGGAGGTAATGAGTCGATCTGCTTCCTTTCTTTTAATGTTACTATGAAAACTAACTAACACATCTGCTAACTTCTTAAAGGGCCTTCTCAAGTGTGTGGTGGCCACGTGGGTCTGCCCTTAGCCCCAGTCTCTTGCAGCACCACTTTTTTTTTTTTTTAATATCCATTGCAGTTTACCATAGCCACAGACTTGCCTCCTGTGGTGTAGACGCTGATCCTCAGCCCTGAGCCGGGGCATTTCTGTAGCCAGGCCACACAGCAGGAATGCCTTCACAGCAGTTGCAAGTGCCCAGCCCACCCCCAAAGTTCTGATTTGGTTGGCCTGGGGTGGAGCCAGCATCTGTAGGGTCTAAAAGGTGACTCTGTGCCTGGGTGAAGACCCCTGGCGTGGTGCAGTTATTCAGACTAGAGTTTGAATCCCAGATCTCCCACTTCCTGTTCTAGATCTAGTGTAAGTCATTGGATGTTCCTGCCTTGTTTTCTCATCTGTCCGGGGGGGTGGTACCAAACTCAGCACAGCAGATCCTGCAGACAGTAAAGAAACACACATGCGTGAGGCCTAGGCTGGGGCTGGAGTTGCTCAAACAAATGGCAGCCTCCTCCCCTTAACTGTCCTCCTGCTGCCACCGTTTACTGCCACCTGCCGAGGTCAGAGGGCTGCTTCATCCACACATGTGGCCCTTTCTGATGGCCAGGTCCCAGCCCGGCTCTCTGAGGACTCTGTCACAGTGGAGGGACCCTGCCCACTGCTACTCAGTCCTGTGCATAGCAACTGGGGGTGAAGGCGGAAGTGAGGACACTCAGACCCACGGGAGCAGTGTTTCCAGGTCTGAGACCTGGTGTGTGGCCAGCGTGGGAGCCCTGCTTTGAACCTTGCAGGGATAGGATGGGCAAGACAAGCCCTGGGCTCAGGCTCCGGAGCAGGGGCCCTAATCCTGGCTCTGCCCTGGACCAGCCTGGGCCGTCTGTGGCTCTTTCCACGACTCTGGGCTATCCTTTACTTGTATGTGAACTGAGGAGGCGCTTCACGGGGTTGACCAGTGCTTTCCCTCACAGCCTTAGCCATACTGGATTCCTTCCCTTCCACGCACAGTGGGTCAGAGCAAACCCCCAGCCAGACAGCCACTCACCACCTTGCTTTAGCTCTCTGTGCCCCGGCTTTCTCACCTGTATGTGAGGAAATAGCTCCTACCTCCCAGGGTGGCTTCAAGGATTACATTTGTTTATATTTTTATTTATTTTCACTGGAGTTTGTTCTGGAGCTGCCAGTGCTCAGCAATAAAGGACGCAGGGTAGTGATTCCAGAACTTTGCAGAGTGGCAGCTGGACTGTATAGCACCTCTCCCTTCTGCCTGTGCTCCTGGAGTGATGCTATTTTTCAGTTAAAGTTTGTTTTCAGACTCTTTCTGAAGAGCATAAAAGGCTGTCCTTGTCGGATGACAGAACTGATAGGTGATCCCCAGACCTCCTGTGGGCTCCACATTGATAGGATGTCCTGACATGTTTGTAACCATTGGCTTTGCTCAGCCTCTCTTCTTTATCAACAACAACAATAAAACAAACTGACAGTTGGGCAAGATTCTGGGCAGTCGAAGCCATGGGTGTTTTTGCCAGGGCTGGAAGGAGAGATGCATGCGAAACAAGCACCAGGGGCCCTGACTTACTCTTTGCATTCACATTTGACTCAGGCAGCCTTCAACCTGGGGATGAATGAACACACAGTGACACCTCCTTGTCCACTCCCTTGCCCAGCCAGACCCCGCTGTGTGTCTGGACTTCGTTATGGAAACATTTATCCCATCAAAAGGTGACTTAGATCTCTTCTGAACCTCCCATGAAGTATGCTTTCGTGGTCCCTCCCGGAAAGTGCAGGAACGTTTGATTGGAACCTGTGAGGCTAGGGGAAGCCTCGCCTATTGAGGAACGGAAGCCCATGTCAGGGTTTCCCTGGGGGATTGGCAGCAGCTCTGAGTCCCTGCCCTCACTGCAGCCCCTCCTTGTCTGAGAACAGAGCTCCAACATGTTTTGCTGGCTTGAATCTTTTATGTTGAAACCGTAGGACTTTCCACTGCATTAACAGATTGACTGAATCCTTAGATTCCTTTAAGGTCATCTCTGTTAAGGACTCCAATTTGTCTTTCCAGGGTGACTGTCCATAGCACTCCTGCGAGACGCTCCTCAGGGCCAGCCTCACAAAGCCTTTTAAGCAGTGTGAGGACCCCCGTGAGGACGAGACGCATGTCAGCATTGCCCACACCTGTTGGCTGTCGACTCTCTGGACTCCCATTGGTGACCCCTAAAACCGTGCCCAGGCCCCTGGCTTCTCCCCTGTGCATGTCTGCTCGGCAGCTTTCTTCTGAGCCCCGGAAAAAGTCTGCAGTGAGGTAAGAGATAAAGGTTGCAGTAAGTGTGTCTCACGTTCATGAACCCTCAAGCGCTCCCTGTGTTGGAAAGGCTGCCTCGTCTGGCACTTAGAGTCACTTGTCAGGACACAGCCGGGCTGGTTTCTCACCCCTTCTCAGCGACAGAGACTGGAGCCTGACCCCCCGCGCTGTTGTGGATTCTCTGAAAGGAAGAGAAGGCACTGGCTTTCTCATTCGTCATATTTATTATCATCTACTGTCGTATCCTGGGTTTGGGCTGGAGGGCTGGGCAAGCGAGGGAAAAAGCCTGAACCTGAGTACAGTTGTGTGCCGCGTGATGACGTCTTGGTCACTGATGGGCCGTGGATACGACCGTGGTCCCGTAGGATGAGTACCACAGAGCCTAGGTGTGGATAGGCTGTACCATCCGGGTTTGTGGGAGCACAGTCTGTGGTGTTCACACGATGAGGAAATCGCCTCACGATGCATTTCTCAGGACGTGTCCCCGTCATTAAGCAACACGTGGCTGTACACTGGATGGATGAGGGCTCTCACTGGGAGGAGCCCTCTGGGTGGAGCTGCACAGGAAGGTGCGTTCGCGTCGGCACTCCGAGATCTAGTGCTGCCCTTGCGGCTGGGCCCTGAGGAGAGTGCTGCAGCCTGCGCTCCAGGGTCCCTGTCAGGGCTGCCGACGCTCAGGCTTTCTGAGACGCAGGCTCTGGGTTCGCTGCAGTGCCCGCTCTCTCCCGTCTCCCACTCTCTGTCACTTCACTCCAGCCACACTGTCCCTTCGCCCTACCTCCGACAGGTCTGTCCTTGCTGTCCTGTCCCTGGTCCTGGCGGAGCTGTCCCCTCCCCATAACTGAAGTTCACGTTCAGGGGCCGAACTCAGTGGCCTTTCTGGGAAACCCTGCTCTGTACTCAGTCCCTGTGTTCTGTTTCCTGCTTTGTTTTCTCAGAGTGTCTCTCTCCTTCTCGCTACCTGAACAAGGTATGTATTTGTTTACTTGACTGTCGTCTGATGCTCCGTCAGCACAGAAGCTCCCTAACAGCTGGGGCATTCTCTGCCAGACTCGTCACCATGTCCTCAGAGTTGAGAACGAGCTCCTGGCATGTAGTGGTGCTCAGGAAGTATTTATGAGAGGAGTCACCTATGTGGACTCTGCTGTTGGTCACTAGCTTCCCTGTGAGGCAGGTTTAACGGGCGAAGCGAAGACAGCGGGCTTTTGGTTTTCTCACTGGGCCACAGCCGAGCTTTGGGAGAGGCTGGGGGATTCTGGGAATGCAAGGACCTTACGTTGACCCCTCTTTTCCACTTCAATTCCAATTCCACTTCTGGTCTGATGCTTCTGAGCCAGGCAGCTTCTGAGGCTCCAGGCACTAGGGCGAGTGAGGCCTGGACTCTGGGGTTCCTGTGGAGTGGACAGGGGGCTCCCCTGCCTATGGATGAGGCCAGCATTAGGAGCCCCTAAAGCTACGGATTCTGGAAAGAGTAGCCCACATATCTGTGGATCCTGGGTCGTGGGTGGGAAGGTTATGACGGCCTCATCTTTCCAACCCCAAGAGGCCGCTACAGACTCTGGTGGACAGGCAGCGTCCTCTTCCGTCCACGAGGCTGTGAGATACAGGCCAGCAGGGAGCAGGGGACTTCTCTGCCTGCATTGCCCGATGCAGAGGCCGCTAGCCACGTGTAGCTGTTTAAATTCTAGTTAATTAAGATTAAATAAGATTCAAAATTCAGAATTGAATTTTTGAACCTCACTTGCACTAGCCACATTTCAAGTGCTCGGTAGCTACATGTGGCCCAATGGCTACCGTACTGGACGGCACAGATACTGAACATTGCTGCCTTATCCACTGGGGACGGCTTCTGCTCCTTGGAGGGGACAGCATTCTGCTTCCCATCACTTGTGACACTGCCACTACTTGGGGGTGTCCAGTAACTGACCTGAGTCCCAGTGGGCTGACTTTCCCCTGTCTGTGCCCCTTAGCCCCAAATGGCAGTGGGGAGAAGTCAGAAATAAACAAGATCGCAGTGAGAAGACAGACGTGAACAGAGAGGGAAGGTTAAAGGTGTTCTCAGGAAATGTGGCCAGCAACTCTCTGACAGTGAATTTGAAAACCTGATGAAATGATTTCCTAAAAATACGTTATCTAAATTAACCCAGGGAAAAGGGGAAGTGTGAATTAAGCCATGGTTGGAGCTTAGAAAGGTGATTAAAGATTGAATCTGGCTCAGATGAGGTCACAGCTGAGTGGTATGTAACCTTTAAAAATCTAATTTTTAAAGTTAACTGTTTCAAGCTATAGATAAATAAGGGTGGAAAGTTCTATAATTCATTTTAATAGCTAAACCTATAGCTAATGGTAACACCTAAAAAAGGCAAACTGGAGACTGGTTTCACTTATGTATATAGATATTAAAAAAAAAAAAAACAGGGGCCGGCTGGTGGCGCAGCAGTTAAGTTCACACGTTCTGCTTCGGTGGCCCGGGGTTCGCCAGTTGGGATCCTGGGTGCAGACATGGCACCGCTTGGCAAGCCATGCTGTGATAGGCTTCCCACATATAAAGTAGAGGAAGATGGGCACGGATGTTAGCTCAGGGCCAGTCTTCCTCAGGAAAAAGAGGAGGATTGGCAGCAGATGTTAGCTCAGGGCTGATCTTCCTCAAAAAAAAAATCCCAGGGGCTAAGGGGCACAGACAGGGCAAAGTCAGCCCACTGGGACTCAGGTCAGTTACTGGACACTCCCAAGTAGTGGCACTGTCACAACTGATGGGAAGCAGAATGCCCATCTTACATCATGGAGAAAGAAATCCCAGATAAATTAGAGACTTAAATATAAAACACAAGAAAAGTATTAGAAGGAAAAATAGGAGATTGTGTGAATAATTACAGGGCAGGAGACTTTAATCACAGCTGAAAACGTAGCAAAGATGAAGAAAAGATAGCCATATTTAACAGTGTAAAAATGAAAAACTTCTTTTTTTTTTTCCTTTTTTCTTCCCAAAGCCCCCAGGTACATAGTTGTGTATTCTTAGTTGTGAGTCCTTCTAGTTGTGGTATGTGGGATGCTGCCTCAGTGTGGTTCAATGAGCGGTGCCATGTCTGCGCCCAGGATTCCAACCGACGAAACCCTGGGCCGCCTGCAGCGGAGCGTGCGAACTTAACTACTCAGCCACGGGGCCGGCCCCTTCTGTCTTTATTTATGGCTAAAATTACCATAAATGAAATTAGACAAATGGTTGAATATAAAAAAAATGGGCAAAGAATCTGAATAAGCTCAAATGGTTAACGACATCTGTGAAGACACCCAAATTCATTCTTGTCAGGGAAATGCCCATTACAGAAGCCGGGGGACAGCTCTTTGTAGATCCTCAGTGTTCCTACTAGCTGGTGAGGGTGTGGGGAGAGGCATCCTGGAACACGGCTGCAGGAATGGGAATTGTGATGGTGCGTGTCAGAGAGCCATTTATCAACATCTGTTACAGTTCAATGACGCAGACCTCCGATCCACGATCCTGCTACAGGAGTGAGACTACAGTTCGTGTACAGAGATGCCCCTAGCGGCAGGGTTTCTAGTGGCAAAGACTGGAAGTAAACAACCATTTAGGTAGCTGGTAAGAGGCATGAGTCAGCATTGTACCAGCTGACTTGGAGGGGTTTCATAAGGAATCCCTGAGAGAGAAAAGATGCTGAAGAGGGTGTGGAACATGATCCCATTTCTGTAGAAGAAACAATGGCTGAGAAAAAAGTCGTCTGTGTGTAAATATATATCTACCAGCAATAGGTGTTGACCGTGTATATGTCTATTTAGTTCTATGAAAATAGAGAAGACTGTGGAAGAAGAAAATGCTCAGATGGGAGACTGGGCTCCCTGGCGGAGTGGTTAAGTTCACATGCTCTGCTTCAGTGGCTGCGGTTCACCGGTTCAGATCCCAAGCATGGACCATGGACCTATGCACCGCTCGTCAAACCATGCTGTGGCGGCGTCCCACATACAAATAAAAATAGATTGGCACAGACGTTAGCTCAAGGCGAATCTTCCTTACCGAAAAAATGCTCGGATACATGTGACATGGGGAAGAGGGAATGTCAAACAGAAAGGAAGACAAACAAGACTCAGTGTATAAATAGTCATGGTGACCTGTTTAGGTATGTTGTATGTTTTTAAATGTAAATAGAGAAAAAAATTCTATTTTCAGATTGTTGTAAAGCCTTTAAAATATTAAAAAGAAAATACAGTGTATTCCCTATGTAATTCAGTTTTGAGCGATCAGGTGTTGAGGGCCCACCGGGCGGCCGGCTCTGTCCTGGGTCTGGAGGCGCAGCAGGAAGCAGGCAGACAGGCCACCCAGGTGTTCCCTGCACCGTCTAGTAGGAACACAATCCTCAAAGGAGTGTCTGCACGGGAGATGCGTACCGTGGGGGACAGCCTCCGCTGTGGGCACCAGGGAATCCAGACCTGCCTGGGCGCGCAGGCCAGGCCTCCTGAAGAAGCAGCAGGAGGAGGCGCCATTCCAGGCCGGTGGAGCAGCCCTCGGGCTCAGCCAGGGCTGGGAGAGGGGAGCTCACCTAGGAACCGGGAGAAGCTGTGTGGTTCGCTGCACGTGGATGGAGGCGGAACTCCTGCTCATGGCCCTCACTCCTTTCCTGCTATTTAATAACCTTAAGGAAAAGGGGATAAAATGGGCACATGTTGATAGCAGACTGGTAAAATTTTAGAGCTGATAGGAACCTCAGAAATCATTCTGTCCTCCTGATGGAGCTGGAACCAGAGCCAGGATGCCCTCCAGTGTATGATGCTTCTCCAGAAATAACACGGCCAAGCAAACTAGCGTTTTACAGAAATTTCCTTACAAGAGTTTCCTTTTTTTCCTCGTGCAGAATTTCACCAATGAGGGAGAGCCAGAGCAAGGCTGCTTCTGGGTGCTCAGACTTATCATCTGATGGGAGTTTTTCTCCTCCGTCTGCTGTGCCGCAGGCACTTAGCTTTTCTCCAGAAAAGAGTGATTTTACTTTTTCAAAAAGTGTCACCACAGAAGCAGCGCTGGCGGAAGCACAGGTGCCTGAAGATGCACCCCTCAGTGAGGTAAGGAGACAGGCGGCTCACTCCCGTTAGCCTGGTGAAGGGCCACTGCCCTGGAAGCCGAGTGGTGACTCAGGACCACGGCCCCAGAATTGCCTCGACAGGACTTCATGCTGTGACCCTGGGCCTCCAGTGCCAGCTGTGCCAAAGAGGAAGTCAGGCCCTCTGGCTTCCCGAGGAGAAAAAGTCCACACCTTGCCCTTGCACTTGACCACGGAGAGGGCCGGGGTTCCAAGGATGGGACGTGGGAAGCCCGGCAGCAGTGAGGGGTTAGTGGGCTCCAGTGTTGGCTGCTGACAGCAGGGAGGTGGGTGGGTGTGAAGCATGGCCAAGAGGAGAGAACTCAGTCAGTATGTGCTCCCCACCAAGGGCCTAGCCCAGCCCTCTTCCTTGCGTTTCCAAACTGTTAGCCACCTGGGGACATAAGCAGAGCCTACGGTCCCCAGGATGGTTGACAGAAAGATGCTAGACCCGCCTTTAAGTCTTGTGCTGTTGTCTAGGCTGTTCTCGTGGATATCCAGCTGGATCAACTTGTCATCACTCCGAAAGCTGAAAGCGCACCCCTCCTCGACCTCCCTCTCATCGACCTTTGCAGTACTCCAGGAGCGAGCTTGGCTCTGGGCTCCGAAAGTAGACCTCTGATCGACCTCCTGACAAACACTCCGGACGTGAGCAGAAGCGCTGTGTCGAAGCCTCTCCACGAGGTGGGGCAGGTGAGGAGCAGCAGGACGCCCTTTTGGCTTCGCCTTCGGTGGCCTCAGTTCTGGGTTTATTCCTCAACCCCGGGATATCATGGTGACCCTGGAGAGAGGCCACTGAGGCTTCTAAGGGCACCATGTCTAAGGGCATGCCTCATCTTTGTTGGTGAGAGCTCAAAGTTCAGGTCGCACCGAGGGATGCTGCCTGGGCACCCGGGAGCTCTCGGAAGGCAGGGGTCACATCGTTTCCAGCCCAGTGTCCCCCAGGCCTACGGTGCGATGAGCAGCACAAATGTTTGAGAAGCTCGACTCTTCAGTATGTGCATTTTCTCCATCCAATCTTAGACGAGACAGTCAAGATTTCAGTGTGCCTGAGCCGGGCTTGCTGAGTTGCTATGGTGCCGAGCCACGGCGGGGATGGCTTGCGGGCAGCCCAGCCTGCAGTGAACAAGGTCCTGTGGTGTTTATGGGCTGTGAAGGGGCAACAGGGACCTCTGCTCACCTCCTGTCGCTTCTCTCTTGCAGCTGATAGACTTGGCCTCTCCTCTGATCCAGCTGAGTCCCGAGGCTAACAAGGAAAACGTGGACTCGCCGCTTCTCAAGTTCTGAGTAGAACAGAAGCCTCCGCATTTTATTCTTTGTTGCGAGAACAGTCAGTCCTAACTTAGAAATGAATTGTAGGATAAATTGTTTTGGAAAAATTAAAAAGGAAAACAAACCTAAGTCAAATGACTGTGCCTGAGGGACTGGGGGGTGGTTTGCCCACCTGAGGTCACTACTGCCCGCATCGTCCGTCCTCGCTGCCCTGCCAGGCTGGGATGCCGAGTGGAAGTTGCTCCAAATGGAGAAGTTTGTTTTGGAATTTTTGTAAGTAAAATAGCAAGTGACTATTTTTAAAATTAAGTTTGTATGACAAGTTAAATATTCTAGATTTACATTGTAAAATAAATGACAATGAATTAAAGCACATCTTGATTTGTAAGATGACCTTGATTTTCAGAAATACATAGCTATTATCACTCTTATCAGGACGCAAGATTTATATTATCCAAACTGTAATTCTAAATTTAGTGTGAATACTGTGACAGCATGGATGGACCTTGAGGGCATTATGCCAAGTGAAATGAGTCAGACTGAGAAAGACAGATACTGTATCATCTCACTTATATGTGGAATCTAAATAAAGAAAAAAAATGGACTTATAGATACAGAGAACAGATTGATGGTTGCGGGGGGTAGGGGTAGGTGAAATGGGTGAAGGGGGTCAAAAGGTACAAACTGCCAGTTATAAAATAAATAAGTCATGGGGATGTAATGAAAAAAAATTGGTGTGAATAAAACTTGGATTAAATGCAGTTGCCAGGCCCTACCCCCCAGACCTGGGGCAGGCCTAGTAACCTGCATTTTCAGTGGGCTCCCAGGTGGTTCAGGTGCCATGGGCCACAGAGCACGCCTGGAGAAGAGGCTGCTCCAGGGAGGTGGGGGTGCAGAATGGAAAGAGAAGGCAGGAGATGAGGAGGGCCTTCTCTGAGTGCTGAGGTGAGGGCCGTGTCTGAGGGCGGGCTCTTCGGCTGCTGGAAGCAGGAGACTCTGGTGGAGGCTGCAGGAAACAGCGGGGCCTAAGGGCCACTGGTAAGCGGATTCTCTGCCTGAAGCCATTCTAATTTAATATTTTTAAAAAACTAGCTGGCCTGGGGGCTGGCCCCGTGGCCGAGTGGTTAAGTTCGCGCGCTCCGCTGCAGGCGGCCCAGTGTTTCGTTGGTTCGAATCCTGGGCGCGGACATGGCACTGCTCGTCAGACCACGCTGAGGCAGCGTCCCACATGCCACAACTAGAAGAACCCACAACGAAGAATGCACAACTATGTACCGGGGGGCTTTGGGGAGAAAAAGGAAAAAATAAAATCTTTAAAAAAAAATAAATAAATAAAAAAAAACTAGCTGGCCTGAAAGCCATGATCTGTTTAGATATCTCCTTATCTAACGGGGGAATTTCTCAGTCTTAGTTCAGGGGCCTCAGAGCAGGCAGTAGAAAAGCTGCTAATTGGACCGCTTTGGGGGCTCCCATCCGGTGTTCCCTGCACGAGACCAGGGAACCTTGGTCTCCAAAGGGCTGAGGGCAGAGAGCTGGTTGGGCTGTGCATTTAACCTTGATTAATGTCTTGATGTAGAGCACCATTTGGAATGGTGTCTCTTGTGTTATCAAGAGGAGACAGCATTGCTGTGCCTGTGGATAAAAGCTGGAAATTTGAAGGCAGAAATGCTTGAAAGTACCAGCTTATAGCTGGGGTATCCTGAGTAAACTAGCGGTCAGACTCTGCAAACAAGGCTCCTTGCTCTAGGAAGCACCTCCTGGCTCGCTGGAGCAGAGAGCCTGCAGGAGTCACAGCAGTCTGCTCCTCTTCCTCTTTTCTCTATTCCAGTAGGCAGCATGGAAGTCTAGAATCCAGTATTAGCACCGCAAGGTCCTCAAATGTCTGGTGTGGCCCCTCATTTCATAGTGGAAGAACCAAAACCGGGAATTAATTCATGCAACAAATATTTACAGAGACTCTCCTATGGGCAGACTGCATTTCTGCCAGGGGCACGGGTGTAAAGCTCATGCATCCCTACCTTCGGGGGCTTAACGTCTAGTGTGAGAGAGGGACGCCTGGGGGCTCGAGCTGGGCCTTTGGCCTTTGCCTGCTCTCTGGTTTTTCTCATCTGGTGCCCCTCCCCTCCCCCAGGTGCCTTGGGAGCAGCCAGGCTCTCCTTGGGGTCCAGGTGCACCATCCAATCTACAAGTGTCCCCAGGCAGGACAGGAGTAATCTGACTTGTAATTTTCTTCAGACACGGGTGAAGGACTCGAGGAGCACGAGTTGGGTGAAGCAGCGCCTCCCACGCCGTGTGCATCGTCCCCTTTCCTTCCTGGTCTGCTCTCTCTGACAAGCGTCACCCAAGCTCTTTTCCTCTTCTGGCCCCGGGGCCCTAAGCCCACCACACGGAGGGCTCCGTGTGAGAAACTGCACACCACGGACTGGAGACTGAGGTGCTTCTGGAGCTGCGTGGGGGGCAGGCCACTTTCTCTGCACAATCGTGTGATCCACCTTGGCTGCCGCTAGAGGGCCACCCTTCCAGGTTTAAGAGATCCAACTTCACATGATTTTTGCAATATTTCATTAATTTCCTGGTGCAAATGTCTTCACATTTACTTCTCTGGAATCCACATACCTTACATCGCCGTTGGCAGGCACCACTTAGGATGTCACTGTCTTTGCTATCACCTGCTCCATCCATGGACCTGGATTATACACAGTGGTTAATGACTTGGAGCTACACAGTAGCTAAAATACCATATATTTAACTGAAAAGTAGCAGAAAACATGTTGCCAATGTATCATGTTTCAGCCACTTTGTGGGTTGGTTGCGGCATACCTAAACCTGAAGTCCTTTGCTTGGGCAGGAAAACTAGACCTTGCCCTAATCTTGTATCAAACTGCCACACCCAGCAAGGGCATGGTCCTATAGACTGAGCCAAAAAATCCAGTGACATCAGCCTGGCTATGGCCACAGCCTCGAGTAAACGTTCACCACTAAATCTGCCAGAGGCCAGATACTGGGTTTACTCATCTCTTTTGGGAAATGCAAGATGAAACTGCTACCCTTGTTGAGTGTTCTTCTAATAGTTTCTGAAAAAGCATCATTCTTCTGTTTCCCCACAGGGGCCCTGCCACCTTCCCTCCTGTGGGGAGCCCAGCCCGTGCCTGCTCTTGGCACCAGTGGCCATGACTCTCCAGTTGGCAGTTCCTGTTTCTCTTCTCAGAAATGGAGAGTTGGAGCCTTCCTCATTTCACTCAAGATCCTTACAAGTCCTGTTCTCAAGGAAATGGCTTGCCTTAGTAATTATCCATGTTTAAACATTTATGTTGCAGGAGAGGAAGAGGAATCCTCTACCCACTCTAGGTCCTTCTGGCTCAGCTACTAATTAAATTGACAGGAGATAGAATAACAGGAGAAAAGCAAGTTTAATGACATGTATACATGAGAGAAACCCAGGAATACTGAGCAACTCAGCCATCTGGCAAAAGCTGCCGCCTCAAATATTATTTTCAGCTAAAGGCAAAGGAGGATGTTGGGGGTAGTGGTTTGGGATTTCAGAGGGGAGGAAGACTATTTACATGGAGATGGAAATGCAAATGTTTGTTAAACAAGTTTTACTGGGCCAAAAATGGGCTTGTTGGTGCCTTTCTATCACACCTATTTTACATTATACTATAGCTGTCTTGTGGCATTAGCTCCTTCCTGGAACAGGCCTTCCATGTTAAATTCTTTTAGGCAGTTTGGAGGAAGGTCAAATATTCTTCCTGAGTCTTCTGAGCCTTTATTGTGTTCAGCTCAAAATAATCCACATACTAGAGTGGCGCATCTTTTTTTTCTTTTTTTTTTTGAGGAAGCTTAGCCCTGAGCTAACTTACTGCCAATCCTCTTTTTGCTGAGGAAGACTGGCCCTGAGCTAACATCCGTGCCCATCTTCCTCTACTTTATATGTGGGACGCCTGCCACAGCATGGCGTGCCAAGCGGTGCCATGTCCGCCCCGGGATCTAAGCCGGAGAACCCTGGGCCGCCGAGAAGTGGAACGTGCACACTTAACTGCTGCTCCCCCTGGCCAGCCCCCTAGAGTGGCACATCTTGAGGCGGCCTGCCCTGAACCCTGGACATTGATGATGTCCACTGTTGACCTTTTAAGAAACTGATTTTATTTATTTTTTTAAATTTTTTTTAAAGATTTTATTTTTTCCTTTTTCTCCCCAAAGCCCCCCCAGTACGTAGTTGTATATTCTTCGTTATGGGCCCTTCTAGTTGTGGTATGTGGGACGCTGCCTCAGCATGGTTTGATGAGCAGTGCCATGTCCGTGCCCAGGATTCGAACCAACGAAACACTGGGCCACCTGCAGCGGAGCGCATGAACTTAACCACTCCGCTACGGGGCCAGCCCCAAGAAACTGATTTTAATGCCAAGCTTTGGTGTGGGCCTGACTTCAAAACCATCTGGTGGTATTTCCTCCCCTGCAGTTTTCAAACCATGGTTCAGATCCTACCTGAAATCAATTTAGTGGACTATACCAGCAGTTTTAAAAAGCAAAAAAGAATAAAATGAAAAATAAGATTATATGGCACATATAACAGTAAGGACTGTTTTGAGATGCATTCTTTTTATACTTATGTGCGTAGGTGGGTGTGCACTCTGGGCCACCCTGTAAAATGTGACACTGTCGGTTGCAGTCTCTGATTTGAAGCATGCCTGTATCTGGCACATGCGGGTCGTAGCTCCTGGCGTCAAACCAAATCTCGCCATCCTCGGACCCCGGCAGCACTCTTGGTCTGTGTGTGTCATCCCTGGCCTCAGCACTCCACTGACAGCCATGTCCTTGCTCTCCCAGCCTCTTGGTGGGTCAGTCACTGGACCTCCAGCCCATTCTGCTCTATCGCAGTCTCCTATCCAGGCCTCTTCCTTTGGTTTCATTTGCGCCCTCCTACCTTCCCATAGTCATCTTTTAGGCCCAGCAAATGTTTCCAAGTTCTGCTGTTTCCATCATCCAAAAATCTCCCATCTGTCATTTGCCAGGCTCCCCCAGGCATGCATTCACTCGCTCATTCACTCAGGAACAGCCACATCTCCAGTCTGATGGCACCAAGGCACCTCAGTTCCTCCTGTATGGGAGAAGGACAATTCCTCTCCCCTCTAGGTCCTTCTGGCGGGTCTAAGAATTAAATTGACAGGAGACAGAACAACAGGAGAAAATCAAAGAAAGTTTAATAACACGTATACATGGGAGAAACCCAGGAGAACGAGTAACTTGCCAGAATGGCTGAAGCCACCACTGTAAATACCATCTTCAGCGAAAGACAAAGGAGGGTGTTGGGGGTAGTGGTTTGGGACTTCAAAGGGGAGGGAGACAATTTATATGGAGATGGAAATGCAAATACTTGATAAACACGTGTTCCCAGGCCATCTATAGACAATGCAACCAGAGAAACGGAACTTTAATAAAAATGGGCTTGCTGGTGCCTTCCTGTCCACCCCACCTTGCTTCCATTATACTAGAGTTATCCATGGTATTAGTTCCGTTGACGAAAATAATCCATAACCAATCTATAAATGAAAATTTGGGTGAGTTTAGTTTGAGCTAAAATGTGAGGACCATGGCCCACGGCCTTCCTTCCCAAAGGAAGAAAGGGCACCAAAGAAGTGGAGTGCACAGAGTGGTTATATACCCCCAAAGAGGATGTTTCACATATGATTGAAATGTCCCTTTTACAATAATCACAAGACTGCTCTGTCGGCACAGCGATTGATGGACACAGCAGGGTGGCACGTCTGCTGTCTCAAGTTGGGTGGTCACAGGTGAGCTGGGTGGTCAAAGGCTAGCTGGGTGGTCAAAGGTGAGCACAGCAGTCAGTTTCTAGCCTAAGGAAAGATGCTTATCCTTAAGAAAATGCCAACGGGGGCGGGGGGGGGGGGGGGGGGGGGAATTGCACCTTTATCTTAAGGGCATTTGTTCTTGCCATAGTAAATGTTTAAAGCAGATATACAATGCATGCTCAACAGCCGCGTCAGGCCCTTTTGTAAAAAACAAAGTCAGGCTGAATTAGGTTTACACCATATGGCTTCCTCATATACTCCAATATACCCTATTGCTTGCCATTTCTGTCAGTTCCTTCCTAGAACAGGCCTTTCACCTTGACTTCTTTTAGGCAGCTAGGGGGAACATCCAAGTCTTTCATTCTTAAAAATGATCGACCCAAAGAGACATGTTTTGGGGAGGCCAGTTCTGATCCCCCAAGCTGCCCTCATTTATCAGCCCAGCACCAGGCGCCCACGTGAGCCCAGACTCCCCCGGTCCGGGAGTACCTGGGAACAACATACGCCCTCCCGCGCAGCGCACTCAGACGCCAGCGCAGGCTGGTACTGAGCACCGTGGGCCGCGGTGCGCGCGCAGGAGGGAAGACGAGAGCGCGGCGAGCAGAGGGCGCGGGCGCGGGCGGAGCCGGGGCCACCGAACGAACGCCCAGGGAGGGAGGCCCGGACTGCGGGCCTCGCGGAACGCCGCGCGCCGAGCACACGCTCCCGGCCGGGCTGCGTCCGCGGCGCACCGCGGCGGAGGCGGGCTTTCCGGCGCGGCGCGGAAGCGGCGGTGGCAGTGGAGAGTTGGCGGCGCGCGGATGCAGGCGGCGCGGCACGTCGTGTGCGCCCTGTCCGGCGGGGTGGACAGCGCCGTGGCCGCGCTGCTGCTGAGGCGGAGAGGTGAGCGGCCTCCTCGGGGAGCCCAGCCTCCTGCGACGCCGCGAGGGTCGCGTCCGCGCCGGGCTTCTCCCCGTTCGCGGGGCTGGCGGAGCCGCTGGGCCGCCTGGTCCCCGACTGCGGGACTTCCGGGGCCGTGCTCGAGGCCCTGCGGCGGGGCGGCGGCGTCGGGGCGCTGACCCCTGCGGGCACGGCAGCCGCTCGGAGAGGCCTCGTCCCAGTCCACGGCCGGCCGCGGGCCGTCGGCTTGTGCGAGCGCGCCTGTGGTCGCCGTTCTCCGCCGGAGCCCGGGCCTGTGTCCCGGGCGTTGAAGGGGGGAGGGCGGGGAGCGGAGGTCAGCGCCCGTCCGAGTTCTCCGTCTGCGCGGCCCTCGCGTGGTGAGGCCTCGTCCGCTTAGCCACGCGCGTGGAGCCCCTGCTGTGAGCTGCCTCTCGTGCCAGGCGCCTGGGATGCTGCGTGAATGCGAGGTTCCTGCCCCTGGGCCGGTTCCTTAAACTCTCCCCGCCTCGCAGTGGAGACAACACCTCCCTCATGGGGTTTCTGGAAGGATTAAGTGATGTAACACATACGACGGTTTACCCCAGTCTCCAGCACATAGGAGGCGTTCAGGCAACGTCAGTGGCTGTTAGTACATGTTATTAATAACTATTATGAGCGGTATAATAAAAAGTGCTTAATAGGCACGTAGGCAAACTCTAAGCATATATAATTGTGAGAAAGGGGGACTCAGAGCATCATAGAAATGGTGGTCTTTGAGCTGAGACTTGAAGGAAGAGTAGGATTTCACGAAGCGAAGAGTTAGGGGTGTGAGGTCAGGTGGCAGGCTCTCCTGGCAGGGTCCGCAGCCGTGCAGAAGCGCAGAGGCCCGAGTGTTGGCTGGGTCTGGCCAGAGAGAAGTGGAAGGAGAAGGAGGGTGGAGAAGTGGGTTGAGCCCTGCTTTGAAGATGTGATGTTAGGGACCTAAGACTATCTTGGGTAGACAGTGCAGAGCCCCTGAGGGTTCCTGACAAGGGGTGTGGACTTGTTTTGGGAGATGTGGAGGACTGGGCATGGGGATACCAGACGTATTATTTTACTCTTCAGGAAGCTAAGTTCTGCCTCTTGCCCAGGATCCAGACCATACAACTTCATGCTCCAGCCTTCCTTTGGGGAAACTGATGGATGTAGCAAAGAAAAAGCACGGTCCTCTCCTCTTGGCATCCGGGGCTCTCCTAGTCTTGTTGGAGGTGCATGTTCTGTCACGTGCCCCCTGGGGAGTTAGAGATAAGCAAGGCACTGAGTTCCCATCCCAGAGTGCCTGAGCCTGTGCCCTTGTGAGTGGGTCATGGCTCCATGCAAAAGATGATGGGGCCGATGAGGCTCTAGAAGACTGGATTTTTAAAGCTCTGTGTGTGGAGTTGTTTACTCATTCTATAAGCACTTTTTAAGCTCCTGTTCTGTGCTGGGCTCTGCTAGGTGCTGGGGACACAGAGTTATATGAGACACAGCCCCTGCCCTTTGAGGAGTTCCATGCTTTCGTTTCACGGGGGGACAGACTGGAACAGCTGGAGCCCAGTGTGGTGTGTGTTGTAAGTGGAGCAGAGTCAGGTGCTTCTGGAAGCAGAGGCGGGAGGGCCTGACCACCTGCTGGGCT
This sequence comes from Equus asinus, assembly GCF_041296235.1. NCBI lineage: Eukaryota > Metazoa > Chordata > Mammalia > Perissodactyla > Equidae > Equus > Equus asinus. The sequence continues at coordinate 16,053,797 of NC_091793.1, read as the reverse complement.
GGGGGTGGTATTGCAAATGTGGCGTTTTAGTTTTGGCAAAGCTTTGCCCTCGAATCTTTGTCCCTTGAAGTATTATAGTAAGCCTTTTACAGTCAAATACTCTGTCTTGTTTCATTGAGTCTACCCAAAAGAAACAGATTTCTCATAAACGGTAGGCGCCTGTGTAGTTCACTAAGATGGTGTAAGGCTAAAGTTGGTCTTTCCAACATTTGGACACTTTGTCACAACAGAAAAGGAAAAAAATAGGTCATAAATTGTATAGGTAATACAGCCTTTAAAATAGCCAAAATTTTAATTGTCTTTGGTGACTTTGAATCTATCTTAGATGGTAATTGGAAATAACTTTTGAAATGAATTTACTTTTCTGATAACTGAATGGTGGTTTGTATTTGCTTTGAAAAAATTTTTTGAATTTCTGCTTTTTCATTCAGCACAAATTTGCTAAACCTCTCTATGTGCTAGGCATTGTGCTGACACAGGGTGGGGACACAAAGATGAAAAAATGCCATCTTGCTCATATCCTGGGGATGCAGGCAAACAGGTCAGTCCAACAATGTATTGTGATGATGGAGGCCTTTACAGAGTGCAGCGGGAGTGCAGGGGAAGGAGCCTCTCAGTCAGCCGGGGAGAGTCAGGCCTTCACCAAGATGGGAGTCAGCTCTGGGGGCCGTGTGGCAAAGGACTGGCAGGCAAGCCAGCACATGGAGGCACGGGAGCATGGTGTGTCGGAGCTGCTAGGAGCTCGGGAATCGCTGCCTTCTTCACTGAAGGTTGATTTTATTTTTTATTTTATTTATTTTACTATTTTTTTTTATTTTTTATTGAGTTAATGATACAATCTTGTGAAATTTCAGTTGTACAGTATTGTCTGGCAGTCGTGTTGTAGGTGCACCCTTTCACTCTTTGTGCCCCACCCCCCCTTTCCCCTGGTAGCCACTAATCTGTTCTCTTTGTCCACAGGTTTAAATTCCTCATATGAGTGGAGTGATACAGAGATTGTCCTTCTCTGTCTGGCTTATTTCACTTAACATAATTCCCTCAAGGTCCATCCATGTTGTTGCAAATGGGACGACTTTGTTCTTTTTTATGGCTGAATAGTATTCCAAAGGTTGATTTTATATACTCTCTTTAATTTGTCCTTCCTTCTTCCCCCAGGTTACCAAGTGACAGGGGTATTTATGAAGAACTGGGACTCGCTAGATGAACATGGAGTTTGCACTGCTGACAAAGACTGTGAAGATGCTTACAGAGTTTGCCAAATCTTGGACATCCCTTTCCATCAAGTGTCCTATGTGAAGGAGTATTGGAACGATGTGTTCAGGTGAGTGCAGTTCACAGACACAGAAGCGTTCCCGATGAGCAGTGAATCCTTTCCCAGGGGAGGGTTGCCGTAGCCAGCCAGTCTGTTGGCCAGCAGCTGGTGCTCTTTGGCAGTGGTGCCAAAGACCATGTGTGGGAAGCCTCAGCTGCTCTCTGGAGCTCTGTGTGAGAGGCCAGCCTGGATCCCAGAGCCCCCCCAGCTCTTATTCCTGTTATTGTGCCCCCTGCCAGCAGTCTCTTTAATGCCTCTTGAACCTTGACAACAACTTGCTGCTAACTTAGGCGAGGGGAGCTAAGGCTGAGATCTGCCCTGGAAGGTGCCATGAGGTGAGTATCCGTCCACTGCCCATGCAGGTCAGTGATTAAGGGGTTCTGAGAAAAAGAGTTAGGTGATCCATCCCCCTTTGCCTTTGAAAATAACAAAGAAACACACAAAAATTTTAAAAATGAAATATAATCTCAACACTTATTATTAAGCTCTTACTTTGTACTAGGCACTGTGCTACATTTGGGAACATAAAGATGGATAAACCATGGTTCTGTTCTGTAGGAGTTTACATTCTAGTTGGGAGGAGGATGTTATCTTCATAAGAGATAATGGTAGTGAGTGGCATGTAGGAAGTACCAGAAATTCTACTGAAATGGTGCAGGTTCAGAAGAGGGAGAAATGTGTCATATGGAGTAGTCAGGACGGCTTCCTAGAAGAGGTGAGGTTTGACCTGCCCTTGAAAATAGCGGAGTAGAGAAGACATTCCACATGGGATAGCAAGAGCAGTAGTGAAGAGGAGGAGAAATGCCCGTCATTTATTTGGGGACTGTTGAAAAATTTCGGTGGACCCTTGTTGCTGCAGAGGCAGGATGCTTAGGGCTGGAGAGTGGTGAGCCTTGACTAGGCTCTAGGGCCTTGGTGGCCATTGAAGGCATCCGAGGCAGCAGTGGTGTGCACAGGGGTGGGTTAATGCTTTAGCATCAGGAAATCCTTGTGTTTAGTTCTGATTCTGCCACTTGTATGACCTTGGGCAATTGACTTGACTTTTCTAAGCCTCAATTTTCTCCTTTAAATGGAGATAATACCTCCCAGGGTTATTGTAAGAATTAAATGAGATTGTATATAAAGCTCTTAGCACGGTGCCTGGTATATTGTTAAGCAATAAACGTAGCTCTTGTTATTTTCATTATTAGAGAGACAAATCTGGCCGCCAGGTGTAGGATCAATTACAGGAGGAGGCTGCAGGCCGAGAATCTCAGGAAATACTGCTGCTAGAGACTTGGAATAACGTGGGGAGTGTGGATGGGAGGGTAAGGCTGGCCGTGATGGGTCCCCAGAGGACAGATCCCCTGGGCAGTAGATGTCAGGCTAAAAAGTCAGCTGAGGTTGCTTGTTAACACATACCTGGACCTGGGTCTGGCACGGGGCCCTGGAACCTGCACTTCAACAAGCCACTTCAGTCGAGTCTGATGGAGGGGTTCCTTCAGGTCTTACTTTGGGAAATGGTGCGATGGGGCTTGATGAGTGAGGGGGCAAGAGAAAGCAAGGAGTCAGTGATAGCTTCAAGATTAAGTCTAGATGGGTTGGAAAGGCAATTTTGGGGGTTCCTTTGAGTACTGCAGGGTTTGAAGTGATTGTAAGAAATCCAAGTGAATTTAAACTTCACCCTTTATTGCTTAGTTTTGAAAGTATGTGAGTGGATCATTTTTTTGGAGGTTAACTCACCTCTAACTAGGGTCAGACAGGTAAAATGACTTGTCCTGAGTCCTTTGTCAGATTAGGAGCAGAGCTTGGCTTAGAGCCGTGTTTCCAGGCCAGTGTTCCCAGTGCCTTCTGTTAACGTCCCTGCACAGACCCTTGGGCTCTGCTGGTCGGGCTGAAGGCAGAGAGCCCTGTTAGAGTCTTTGGCTCATCTCTGTGCAGCCTCTCAGCTCACTGGGCTCTGACCAGTCTTCTGTCTGTCCTGGCCTTGTCTCCACTGCCTATGGGTGTGGTTATAATTGTGCTCATTGATCTCTTTGTTCTGAATGCTCACTGCTATAATAACCCTCTCTAGCTCCGAAATTTCTTCTGAATTCTTTTGTTCAAGACGCACTTGGCCTTCAAGAGTCAGAGCCCAGGTGTTCTTTCCAGGGGCCATCTCCCTCACAAAGTGCAGGCGAGGACTCTCTCCTTTCACTGTGCTGTGCTCCATTGCTTTTGCTGTTGCCAACTGAAGCGTCTTCTGTATGCCGTTGAGGAAATGGTGAATAGTATCTGCTTTTCATAAACTGGTTTAAATGTTCAATCTCTTCAACATTTATTTAATGCTTATTAAGTAGAAAAAGTTTTGGAGGCTATGGACATACAGAGAGAGTAAAACATGGGTTCTGCCTTAAGTAGTTTACAGCTTAATGAATCTGTTGACGACTTTCTAACAAAAAAAAAAAGAAAGGGTGTAATAATATCAAGTGTTGAAAATATGGAGCAACACGAGTTTTCTGCACTCCTGGGAGGAGTGACACGCGGTAGGAACACAGTTTGGCATTGCCTGCTAACATGGAATGTGCACTTGACCTGTGACCCTGTGCAGATTCTTAATTTGTCTTCATAACATGACCCTCCTGAGCAGCGTTGTGTTTTGATTTTTTTTTTTTTTGAGGAAGATTAGCCCTGAGCTAACATCTGCTGCTAATTCTCCTCTGTTTGCTGAGGAAGACTGGCCCTGAGCTAACATCCGTGCCCATCTTCCTCTACTTTATACGTGGGACGCCCACCACAGCATGGCTTGCCAAGCGGTGCCATGTCTGCACCCAGGATCCAAACCAGTGAACCCTGGGCCACCGAAGCGCAACGTGTGAACTTAATGGCTACGCCACCGGGCCAGCCCCCAAGTGTCGTGTTTTTTTAACCATTGTTGATCAATGGAGAGCTTTAGGTTAAATGAAAAAATGATGATCACATATATCAAAATACACCCGAGTTTAAACTCCTGAGGCAGGCATCATGACCCTCCTGAAGTGAGTCCTCGAAGCCCAGGGAGTTCCTACTGAATCATCCTTCTCCTGTGTGCTCGGTCTGTTAGAGCTGAAATCCACTTCCTTCGGGTGTCTGACCCACCCATAGGTGCCAGGAGGTGGCTGGTTCTCAGAAGCATGTGTTGGTCACATTAGAAAAGTATTCTTTGGCACATTTGCCGGTGACCTGTATTCCCAGGCCGAGATTGTGGAATGGCTTAGAGAGCCCTGAGTCATTACTCCAGATGCTTTTAGTCCTGCTCTGTCTTGGGCGTATTCTGTTCCTCACCCAAGCCTTCCTCGGCTGGAGAAGTGGAAGGAAGCCGGGGTTTAGTGCGTCCCTCTCAGCCCCTCCCACAGCCTCTGAGCCTTTGGGGAGATGGAATGGCTACTAAGCCATAGCAGCAGGTAGTAATACCTTATTTAAGTCCAGGTTATTAGTTATCATAGATTCAAGTGGAAAGTGCAGCTGGTTTTAAGCAAATTTTTTATGAAAATGGCTGTATACTGAAGCTCTCCTGTTTTGTGGAAAATTATAGTTTTGGAAAGACAAGGAGAAACTCTAAATTAAGCGAGTAATTTCACTGGTTTATTTTTTGAGGAATGTTTCATACTTAAGAAATGAAAAGTCTTTTTCTTTTATTCCAGTGATTTTTTAAATGAATATGAAAAAGGAAGAACTCCCAATCCTGACATAGTCTGCAACAAGCATATCAAATTCAGCTGTTTTTTTCGTTATGCTCTGGATAATCTTGGTAAGTAATTTGGATTATCTTCCTTTGTCTTTTAAAAAATCATAAGATTTTTATAGATAGCCAGAATCCAAAACCTCGTAAACAGTGTCATCTTTCGGACAGAAAGGAAGCAGTGAAAATGATAGTATTTTGTATTTCATTGAGTAAGGAAGAGCTTTGTGGCGATGTGAAATAGTAGGATCTCCAGGAGTGGAGAGTACCTCTTCATCATGGACCGCACAAATAGAAGGACAGGCACGGTCGATTTCAGGAGAACAGCTTCAGAAAGTCCTGCGGGCAGGTGCGGATCACTGGCCAGAGCGTTGAAAGATGGGGCCGCTGGGCCCTGCCTGTAGGTTCTGCGTTGCTCAGAGCAGCTCTGGTTCCAGATGTGATTGTATTTAGTGGAAGTTTCAGGAGCCCTAATGCGGGGCTCAGCAAACTCAGCATTTAGTGTCATGTTAGCTATCCTCTTTTCTAGTCCTGCGGAGACCTCCTCTCTTTCTTCTAAAAGCGAGTGTCTGCTTCGTCCCGACAACAGGTCCGGGTCTGTCCCTGATTCAGGATCCTCGGTCTCTGTTTTGTTTCCCTGGGTTTGAAGCCATGTCTTACTCGCCTGTTGTAAAAACCCATCTTGTAGTCAAGGCCCTGCTACCTCTGACAGCTTGCCTGCAGATTTTGTCTCTTCCTAGGTTTCTGCTTTCTCATTTCCGTCTGCCTGTGGGGACATCCCCCTTCCTGTACGTTGAACCTTCCTGATGCTGACTTGCTTGCTTAGACTATCTCTTGGTATCTGTTGCTGTGCTGTTGTGAATTCCCGGTTCTTTTTCTTGTCTCCTCCTGTTGGGACCACCAATAATAAGCTTCGGAACTTGCAGATACTGGCCTTTTAGTTGGTTCTGCCCCATCACAGCTCACCCTGCCGTGTCTGGCCCTATGCCGAGACATATTGTGTGCCCGTGGTCCAGTGGTATCACAGGACTGTTGGCAGCTCTGTCCTGTCAGCATTTCCGAAATGACTTAGATGGGGAGAAAGTAGGCTTGCAGATCCAATGTACAAGTGACCTGCAGCTGAGATGACAGTGATGAAAAGTTGGTTCCTGGAGTTAGGTAGTAAAAAAATGCCTACAAAAACAAAGAACCAAAAAGTCTTAACAAACTTGAATCCTAACTAACACCAAAAACATGAAATCGCACAGGGATAAATGCAAAGTTTGCTACCACGGTTCAATCAATTAATTCTCCTAGTGGAAGATCAGGAGAAGATCTGGGGCCTTGAGGTGCCTCGAGCTGACGGTGAGCCTGATGTCTGATGTCTGTCCTCAGAGCCGCACAGCCTGCGCTCGCCTTGTGATCAGAGAACGTCCAAAGAAGGGAGAGGGGTCCACTGTAGTCTGCCCTGGGTAGGCTACGTCTGGTGGGGTACACTTCATCCCAGTTTATTCAGGAAAAAGAGCGACAGATGTGTGGAGTGTGTATTGATTTTGATTTTGAGCATGTCTGGAAATATACCATCTGATGAACTGTGTGGGGTCCTCACAGCGGTGCTCAAGCATATGATTTATGATTACCTGCTAGTGTGTGACGCCAGAGGGCAGAGCTGGATGCACAGGAGAAATATGTTGCTCCGGGAGGCACAGACAGCTCTTCAGGAGGAGAATGATGCTTGCCTCTGGAGAGCTCAAAGCTCCCTGTCACTTTAGCTTTTCAGGCCCCTAGGTGGCCATCTGTCAGGGATGTGTTGGAAGGAATTTCCTTAGGGAGTGTTTCTAAGTCTGAATTTACTGCATGAACAGTGTAACAGAATAAAAATACATGAAACCTAGCCTCCTGAAATCTTAGGACTCCTCACAGAAGCATCCTGTGCTTTTGGCAGTGTAAGTGGTTGTTCTTTAAGGAAATAGACTTAAAGCGTTGTTTTTTTTTTTTCTATTAGAAAATCAATTGCGGTGTAATAATGTGTTCCTAAGTGCACTTTTTCAGGTAGTTACTGTGCAACAGTTAATTCTTACTGTGTCGTTTTTTTACACTGAGCTAGTTTGGTTGGTTAAGCACTGAATTCGTTTTGCTGCACTTTCCAGGAAAAAGTGTCTTGCAATACTGAATATCTGAGATTTTCACACAGTGAAAGGTTATGGACTAATATATACCTTGGTAGGTTATTTCACTTTTTTGCATAATGTGGAAAGAAGAACTTGAATGTGCTAGATGGTCCTTCACCATGATAAAAATAATATGTAATTATTAAGGAAAATTTGCAGAACAATGAAAAGAGGAGGGAAAATGTCATCTGTAATTTTAATTCCCAGAATCAAAGGAATAGACTTTCTGATATTTTTCTTCATCTTTTTCTGTATGGTATAAGAAGTGCCATCATAGTATTACAGACTTTTCACTCTAAGTCATAAGCATTTTCCCATGGCACTGTTACTATGGCAATGGCATTTTAATTTACTTCATATTCTCCTGGTGTTCAACATTTTGGTTATTTTCAGTTTTTTCTTAGTATAAGAAACTCTCAGATGAGCTGTTTGTACTTAAATCGTTGTGTGCATATCTGCCTGTTTCCATAAGCTAGAATGAATGAATAGATAGTAACTTTTGAAAGGCCCTTAAAGAGGCGATAAACCCTTGTAACAGGGTTATATCCTTTTAAATGAGGAGTGAAAGGCCGCTCGTTGAGCAGAATTTGAGGCGTGCCCCTGCTCCCTGGGCTCTGGCTGTGAGATGGCGCGGTCGTCTGCGGCCGCTGTCGGGTAGACTTGCAGTCTCCGTGCTGCTCTAAGCGCCCTTGGCCGCTGCTGGCCAACGCCGCAAACGCCAAGTCTGAGACCTGATCTTTGTGTTTTAAAACCCTCATAGGAGCAGACGCGGTTGCCACAGGTCACTATGCAAGAACTTCACTGGAAGATGACGAAGTCTTTCAGCAGAAGCACGTGAAGAGGCCAGAAGGGCTTTTTAGAAATCGCTTTGAAGTTAGAAATGGTAAGTAAAAGTGCACGCATCAGAGCTTGTTAGTGAACAAAGTGAAATATTTTGAGGAATGACAGTGGGTCATCGTTGGAGTATACCTGCCAGGCCTCTGTGCCTTCCAAACTGGCTTGTTTGTTTTGGTTTCCTCTTTGAGAGTTTGAGAGTTGCTGAGAGGGTCGTTTGCCTAAGGGCCTAGTGATTGGCAACAGAAGTCCGGGCCGGGCGCTGCTGGGAAAATTGAATCTGTGATTTATAACCCAGTTCTAGACACTGTGTTTTGGTGATTTGCGGGTTCTCATGATATTTGAGGAAATATTTGACAGCAGTAACTGGAGTGCAGTTGGCCCTGTTACTCACCCTCGAGTTGTTGAGGGCTGGAGATCAAGGTATACCTCCATGTGACACAAGTGCTGGGACCTGGCATTCATAGCGCAGGCCTGGTGGCCAGGCTGGGAACTATGTTTACAAGGATTCCATATACACATTAGTTTATCAGTATCAAAGGGAGCAAAGTTTCACCTTCCTGGAAAAACGTAAATGCCAGACTGAACTGGGAAGCTGCTGGCTTGTCTCTGTGTACATTTGTGTGTAGAAAAGAGGAATTCACATCCTTATTAAGTGAAAGACAAAATGGGGCCCAGAGCCATGATTCTGCAGGGAATTTCTGTTGTTGTGAATCATTGAAGGGTTATTAGCATTTCTCCATGTCTGACCCGCCGACATTCTGCCTCACGACCACCTGCTCCCCTCCCCCAGCTCGGGGCTTTCCATGTACACATCCCACTTTGCTCCTCTTAGCAGTGTCAGGAGGTATTTACTCTCATCCCATTTCACAGATGAGGAAACTGAGGCTTGGATGAAGTCATTTGACCTGAGTGCCTCCACTAGAGCTGGATTTCAACCCACTTCTGCCCAGCTCCATGATCTATGCTCTTTCTGCTGTGCCAGGCCCACCTGAGTTGTGTCCTCTGCATCACCGAGCCCAGTTTGAAGGCTGCGGCCATCGTGCGGTGGTGCACTTTGTCACAGGAGCCCTGAGTGTGATGGCAGTTGCGTGGCTGCCCTGTTGTCTTTCCCTCTCTCCTTCCTCACAGCAGAGGGTGCACAGATAACCTTACTGCTTCGAGCCCAGACAGAGGGAGCACTGACTTGTTGGGAAGGCCTCCCGCTGCTGTCTGCAGATGCTGGGCCTGCAGCTGCCATGTTTGCCAGGGGGACCTCTGCGGTACTGACACTGGGGGAGAGATGGCAGTTTTCCTCGGCTGTCCCCCTAGTTCCTCTCCAGGTGCTGCCTTTCATGCTCCTGGGCGCCACCCACCTGGGGAAGCCTTCCACATCAGGAAGACATGATTTCAAATGCGAAGCCCTACCACGTGGGGCTCTGCAGCAAAATGCACCCAGTGGCTGTGGCTTTAAGGGCCCTGAGTAGATGAAGGATTTATTGCCCTATTGAGCAGACATGCTGCCTCCCTCCTAGAAACTGTTTGCCTTCCAGAGCTGTCTGGACCTTTGTGATAAGCCATGGGCACTAAGAAACTTCTCTGATCCCACTGGCACACATTTTGTTGAGTAAGTTTTATGTATAGTTGTTTTGATAATACCACAGTGTCTTTGCATTCACTGTTTTTTTTAGGCACACTAAAACTTTTTATTTTATTCTTATTCAGTTGCCCTGGAGTCCTGCAATAAGGCCTCCTGGCCTGGGCCTGGGCCTGTGGGGAGGGTGCATAGCGGGCAGCAGAGGGCCTGGCCCCAGGGTTAGTTGGCGCCTGAAGCTGGTGCTCCTGAGCCCTGGCCTTGTGACCAGGGAAGTCTCTTCGCCTGTACAAGGTGGCGGGTGGCATCACTGGCCTGGTTGAGTGCACACAAGGCCTGAAGGAGCAAAGGTGTGTGAATAGAGCTCCTGGCACAAGCAGGCCCTCGCCAAATGTGAGTTCCTTCCCATGGCTTAGGATTGCCAGCTTGCTTTTTTACAAATAATAGATTTTGAGCTTGTTTTAAAATAATTCAGAACTACAAAAACATATACATCACTCCCAGTATTCTGAGGCTTTTATACATGCACTATTTGGTAAATTCAGTTTTGAAACAAAAAGTGGCATTTGGCAGGTGAGTCTACCTACCTGATGACTGCTTGGCCGGACTCTGTTTTTCATTTTTTGACTGGTTTTGTTGTTTTGTATGTAAAGAGTAATAGAATAGAGATTTAAGCGGTTGGCTCCGTTTCCAGCTCTGCCATTTCCTCCCTGCCCCACGCGGCGTGAGTCACATTAGTTATCTGATCGTCAGTTTCCTCATCTGTAAAATGGGCTTCATTCTACTTCACATGGCTAACGTGAGAATCGCATTTGAGGTCATGAATGGAAAACAGCTACACAGAGAGCGTGTTACACACGTGACTGTGCCCAGCCAGACTGGTGCACATGTTGTTTAGACCCATCACATGTGTAGCGTGCTCTGAGTGCAACTTGCTGAGGCTTCTCTTTGCACTAGATGTGAGAAATGTGACACCGTCGTGCTGATGATACTGTGTTTAGTTCTTTCCATTGGGCCTTGAACTTCACAGTGGGGAATCTGACAGTTTCAGTCTTGGAAGTTCTGTAACATGCCAGGCGGGACTGATCTGGCTCAGAGATGGGACTAGGCCTTCTTTTCTGAACCACTGTCATTGGCCAGGATCAGTCACACCTCTGCACCATTGCCCTAAGCCAGAAATGGTTCTTTATAATAAAATAAAGAATATTAGAGAAATTGCAGAGGAGCATCTGACAGATGTCAGCTTGGACTCTAAGCAAAAACCATTTGCTGCCGAAGGAGCGTAGTCTTTCCCCGGTGGGCGACCCTGGGATGTTACGAGAGTCCTTGAAATCAGCCGTGGCAGGAACACATCTGGGATTGTTAGAGAACAGCCAGCTGACACCATGTCAGCAGAATTTTCTGTAAGTTGTTGTCTCATCCAATTTTCCCTAATTGGCTGGATTTAGTTTAGACTTGTTTTTTTCTTAGTGCTTCAGAACATTTTTTCATGAGATGTTTCATCTTTGAAGATAGTATAATCTAAAGTATGAACTGGAATAAATTTCCTTATCACATAAAATCTATCTTCCCTGTATTTTTTTTTAGAAGTGGAAAAATTGGGAGTGAGACTTTTTTCTTATATTAACCACGGTGGCTCTTTTTTTCCAGTAGCCTGCTATTGAGTGTTCATCTTTGTTTCCCCCAGACCACGGGTAATCTAAGTGAACAGAAAGACATTATTAAAAGCAAAGTGTCATTATTTTTATTCCTGCAACATCTCTTCTTCTTTGGCAGCGGTAAAACTTCTCCAAGCAGCTGACAGCTTTAAAGACCAGACCTTCTTTCTCAGCCAGGTTTCCCAGGACGCCCTGAGGAGAACCCTCTTCCCTCTGGGGGGATTAACAAAAGATTTTGTAAAGAAAATAGCTGCTGAGAATAGACTTCATCATGTGCTTCAGAAAAAAGAGGTAGGATTGAGGGGGGTGTGCTCACGTCCGCCATCTCCACGGTCTGGGGACAAGCGGGCCTGTGGTCACAGCACCTTGGAGGAGCTGGTCCCGTGCGCAATAGGAGGCACCGTTGACATTCAGAAAGCAGTTTAAAAGTGACTTCTCCCTCCTGAGTCCTCCTCGGCTCCCTGTGGGGGCAGCTTTCCCAGCAGCCGTGGTAGCTCAGTGGGGTGCTCTTGGCTCAACCTGTCAGGTGAGAGCAGGGCAGTAAGGACCAGGCCCCGAGACACCCCAGTGAGGGGAAGAGCTCTGTTGCTGTCTGCACACAGATCTGCCGTTTTCATTCCCTTGGCCAGCACATCCTTGTCAGGTGCCTTCTTTGTGCTGCTAGCCTCAGGCTACAGTGAGGGGCGTCCACGTTCATCCCTGCCTTCTCGGAGCTTACAGTCAGGATGGGGAGACAGACCCGAAACATACCACTGTAAACTCAGGAAGTGTCTGAGAGAGAAGGGATGGCATCCTGTGAGAGAGGACACCAGTGGGCTCTAATTTAGATTGGGAGATAGAGATGCCAAGAAAGGCCTCTGAGGAAATTACATTTTACCTAAGGCCCAAAGGATGAATAGGATTAGTGTCACATAGATGGTTGGGGGAAAAACAGTCCAGAAAGTGGGAAGAGATGTGCAAAGGCCCTGAGAGAGCCTGGCGCATTGGGATTCAGATGATGCCAGTGGCGGGGGCTTGGTGCTAGAGGAGGGGTTCGATGGGATGATCCTGGCAAGCTTGGCAGACCCCCTCGTGTACTCGGTCTCATCAGACCGTTTCAGGGGTTGAGGCAGCTTTAGCTGTAGCTCCTACTCCATGTCTGCCTGCCTGGGAATGGGCATGGCCCTGCCTTTTGTCAGCAAGTCATTGTTCCCAAGGAAGACAGCCCTCCACCCATCATTTCTGTTCATCCCTTTACCTGTTGAGTTTCTGGGCGTGACTCTGTAGGAGCCAAGGGAGCCACCCTCATCGGACCACATTCTAGAGAGACAGACCAAAGAAGTGCTGGAGCCGTAGGATGAGGGCAGCGGAAGAGAAGCTTCTTCCAGCTCAGTCTTCTTGTGCTGGCAGGTAGCAGCTTGTGGAAGACTCTCCTTCCTCAGACTCTGCCTCAGATGCCTCCTGAAACTCATGGACGCAGGCCTAAAGAGCTTGAGCAGCTTTAGTTTCCTTTCCTGGGGCGGCTGGTCTGGCGGTGTGCAGCACAGGGGCCAGACCCTGCCGAGTGTGAAAGTGATGTGGCCTTGCTTATCAGCTGGCACAGTCCAAGTTTGGGAACCTTAAATAAACCCCGAGAGGCTGAGACATTCTGTAGGCCTCTCAAGATCTGTTTGTTGGTGGTGACTGGTGTCAGTGGGTGCTGGAGGAGAAAAGCCAGGCCCTGGGCCTGGAAGTGTGAGGCTCAGGGCAGGAGGTGAGGCCTGAGGAGGCCTGAGTGGAGCATGGCTCTGGTTCTCCTGGCACTGGCCCGTTCTTGCCCATCCGTTCATCTCATCGTTGGCCTATCTTTCATTTCAGAGCATGGGCATCTGTTTCGTTGGTAAAAGAAATTTTGAAAATTTCATCCTTCAGGTGAGTGTTCTTTGATGTAAAAGGATGGAGCCGTGTTTCTGCTCTGCACCTGGACCCATTAGTAATGAAATGTTTGTTTTCCAGTATTTACAGCCTCGACCTGGGAAATTTATTTCTATAGAAGACAATAAGGTTCTGGGAACACACAAAGGTGAGACACAGCCTCTGGCTACTTTTCGCTGTAAACTTGGTGAGTCGTGGGGTGAGTTCCGGCTCTGTGAAATTAGACCAGATACCCATAATGCCTTCCACATTCCCTGTGGTCAGAGAAGACTGCTGGGGAGGAGACATGGATGAAACAAGGACGGCAGCAGTAGCTTCGACTGGGGGTTTGCATTTCAAGGGGTGGGCTCCTTGTAAGCATTGCAGCTAATAAAAAAAGATGTCATCTGGCTCAAAAAGACTTTGCCCTCTGAGTTGTGTATGAAGTTCTTGTGAGTAGAATTTCTTTTTTCACTATATGAAGAAATATTAGCGTCTGGCCCCGTGGCCGAGTGGTTAAGTTCGCGTGCTCCGCTTCGCCAGCCCAGGGTTTCGCCGGTTCAAATCTTGGGCGTGGACATGGCACTGCTCATCTAGTCATGCTGAAGGTGGCGTCCCACATGCCACAACTAAAAGGACCCACAACTAAAAATACACAACTATGTACCTGGGGGTTTTGAGGAGAAAAAGGAAAAATAAAATCTTTAAAAGAAATTATTAGACTACAGAAAAGCCGCACCCTGAGGAAGGAGTTAGGCTGACTTCAGAGCCTGAGCTTCGTGACTTGGACAGTGAAGGGGTGGGATCAGGGGGTGCCCCTCACAAGGCAGTGGTGCTGCCCACGGTGCTGCTCACTCATTTGCAAACTTTTATGGGAGAGGGGTGCCGTGAGCAGGTACTGAGCTGGTGTAGGGAGGACAGGGACAAAGACGAGTCAGGCGCAAGAGTTCACAGCCCAGGTGGGAGGACAGGTTGGGTTGGTATGTGGTGGGGCTGTGCCCTTGCGGGCCTGGTGACCAGACGAGTCTTGATGCGGTGTCGGTCTGACCTGCTGGGAGGACGAGGGCTGGCGCTCGGACGGACATCTCACAAATGAGTTGTTCTTTGGCAATCCCTCACTCGGTTTGGGCAGACGGCTTCCCCTTCCTGTTGGGGGGAGCAGGGCTTATGTCGTGGGATCCTGGAGAGCCAAGCATTCTGAGGCAGGAAGAGGCGGCAGCCTTGCTGGGACCGAACTGCAGGGTGCTCCCAACCCACCTCCAGCAGAGGGCCCTCAGATGGCTCATGGCTTACAGAAGCCTGCAGTTCAGATGTCCAGCTTTACTGAATTAGTGCGCCAGGCTCAGGGCGCGAGGTTCCCTCCGTAATCTCTGCCCGTGCGTGGGTCATTCCACAGAACGGTCCTGCGATGTTTGCTGTGGGGGTGGGGGGATCGCAGAGGTGCTTGGGGGGAATTGGGCACAGAGGACTTGGGGGCAGCCCTGATGTCCTGGCCCGGATGTGGTTAGTACACGGAGGTGGGGGGCATACCTACGAAACCCACAGATACGTCAGGAGCTCAGCAAGACAGGACTCATGGCCTCAGTCAGGGCACCCAGCCCACATTCTAAAGGAGTTGTCCCTGCTTCTTGTGGGTCAGGTGCTCCCGCAGCTGGGACAAGCTCGGGGCCTTGGTCAGGGCTGCTGCTGGTGGTCGGAGAACCTCAGCCTCTCTGGGCTGCCCCTCAGTAGTCCACGGAGCCTCTGCCCACTGCCTCCCACCCTCTGCTCCCCATCACGAGGGGGTGATGTTCGAGACGAGACTCATTCCCCCCTCACTGAGAAACTATTTCCATAGGTTGGTTCCTGTATACATTGGGCCAGAGAGCCAAGATAGGCGGCTTACGTGAGCCCTGGTATGTGGTGGAGAAGGACGGCGCCAAGGGTGACGTGTTTGTGGTGAGTCGGGCTAGCCTTGTAGACAGGTGACGGAGGTCTGTTTTTGGCAGAGCCCACAGTGTTTGTGAGACGAGGCAGGGCTGGTGAAGTCGTACAGAGCAGCAATGACGGATGGAGCATCCTTGCCTTTCCTCTTCACCCTCCTGGGATTGGCCCAAGGTACCAGAAGGATTTTGTTTAAGGTACTTCTTAGGCTCTTATTGTGTGCTGGTACTCTATTAATCATCACATTAGTCCCTATGATAGATAGACTTCCTCTGATTCTACAAAAGAGGTCAAGACTCAAGGAAGGAGTAGTGTGCTGAAGGTCCCAAGGAGAGGAGGTAGCCTCGTGCCTAGGATGGGGCCTGCACAGCAACAGTGGGCTCCCGGGAGTCATTGTTGGATGATGGAGGTGGCACAGCCAGGACCAAACCAGGCTGTCTGCCACAGCGGGGCCATGAGCCACTGTGCCCCGGCCTCCATCCCTGGCTCTAGAGCAGGCTTCACAAAGGGGGTGGGTTTGCCCTGCCTTCCCCCCTGCCCCCACAGGACATTCGGTAATGTCTGGGGATGTTTTTGGTTGTCATACATGGGGAAGCGTTTGGGGAATGGGTACTGCTGGTAACTAGTGGGTGAAGTCCAGGGAGCCCCCGTCTCTAACAGAATGATCCAGCCCCACATTTCAGTAGTACTGAGGCTGAGAAACCCTCCTCTGAGCAAGCTGGGGTGTCATCTCGTGCTCTGTCACAAAGCCTAGGGGACCTTCTCTTAGACACAGGCAGAGAGGACAGCAGATTCTGGGACATCTCCTTCCAGGAAGAGCTGTGGGTGTAAAAGCCTGGACAGGGGTTGTGGTCAACATGAATTAAAGTGGTTTCAGTGTAAAATTCACTGGTTTCTTTTGCTTTGAGAAAAACCAGAAGGGTCTTTGACTGACACTGGTCCCTGTATGGGTCTCCTAGAGCCTGAAGCCCCCAGACTTAATACCTTTGGTCTTGCCTCAGAGGCAGGCTTGTTAGATCCTAGGAGTCAGGGGGCACATGAGGACAGGGGACAGGGGCCTCAGAAGCAGACCCGTCAGTGCAGCCCCAGGGAGCTGGCACCGTCCCTTTCCCCAGCCACTTGGAATTTGGTGGGATTCTTGCTGTGGCCTTTTCGAGAGAGAGGCCAGAGGCATGGCTGGTCCCCATGTTCCTGGCGCTGGCCCCAGGCAGGTTGTGGGGGACAGGGTGAGACTTGAACTTAGAGGAGGAGTGCTGAGTGAGATCCTGGGGTCGGACCTCGTGCACCTCTGCTTCTTGCTAAGTGTGACTGGGACAAGTTACTTTCCCTCCTGTTTCTTAGTTTTCTCTTCTGCAAAATGAGAGCTAAAAGACTTGTGGAATGATCACCTGAATTTTCACATCAGACACTGCAGTTTTCAGCAAGTGTGTGCTGTGAGGGTTGTTGTTAAGGAAGTGCAGTGAGGAGGCTTTGGGGCGGGGCTCCTCTGTGAAGGGCTCCACGGTGTTGTGACCTTCACGTTTCGCTCCGCAGGCCCCCCAGACAGACCACCCGGCCCTGTACAGGGACCTGCTGCGGACCAGCCGCGTGCACTGGATCGCGGAGGAGCCACCCGCCACCCTGGTCCGTGACAAGATGATGGAGTGCCACTTCCGGTTCCGCCACCAGATGGCGCTAGGTGACCGAGTGGGCGGGATGCACCAGGAGAGGCCAGATTTAGGATGCGGAGATTAGTCTCCTGCAGGAGAGTCCCCCACTGTTGATATTATATAACATATTCAAAACCCCTTTCCCCTTATCTACTCGGGGACAGGACTGGGAAGTGTTGAGACCCAGCCTAGCTTCCTGTGTCCATGAGGCAGGGAGGGCCGCTGGGGTGAGGGTCCAGGTGTGGGCCAGGGCAGGCAGCACTGAGCCCCTCTGGCTGTCACCCTGTGCCTCCCTGAGCATTCCTCTTCCCCCTGCTGCTGGCCTCCTGCCCCTTCCTCCCCGGGGGTCGAGGCCTGGGGCTGTCCACACGTGGCAAGGCCAGTGCCCCCCTCCAAGGGCCCCTCTCTTCTACGCAGTGCCGTGTGTGCTGACCCTCAATCAAGACGGCACCGTGTGGGTGACGGCTGTGAAGCCTGTGCGGGCCCTCACCCTGGGACAGGTGAGTGGGCGCACCCAGCTCTGTGCTGTGCTCCAGAGGGAGGATGGGACACCCAGCTGGGAGGCAGGATGGGGTCTCAGCACCCAGTCCTGTGGTCCAGAGCCCTGCCCTTGAGCACAAGATGGGCTTCAGCACTTGCTCATCTGCCCGCAGGCAGCACCTGTGCGGATGAGCGGGCTGTGGCCAGGGGGCTTCATGCATCACACTTCCTCCCTGCCAGAGCACCTGATTTACAGATCAGGGGTCACGGGGCAGGCGGTGTGGGTGCTCGGGTCACACAGCCAGTGAGGGTGGGAGCCCTGTACCTGGTGTTCCTCTCCCAGCCATGACGGCACTGATGGCCTGGCTCCTGCTTGGCCACTGGGAGGGCTTAGCTGCCCCTCCTTGCCCTGCCTCCAGGCTGAGCCTCTGAGGGCAAGGACAGGAAAGGGAGAGGCAGAGCATTGTCCCCCTCGCCTCTCCCCAGCCCCAGACCAGCAGTCACGGGCCCAGGCTCCTGGCTGCCCCACGGGCACCCCTGTTTCTGGTCCTACTGCAGCTGACCCAGGTCTCTTTCCTTTCAGTTTGCTGTGTTCTACAAAGGGGACGAGTGCCTGGGCAGCGGGAAAATCCTGCGCCTAGGGCCGTCTGCCCACACGCTCCAGAAGGGCAAGAGCAAGTCCAGAGTGGCCACCGAGGGCTCCATTGATGGCCCGGGCCATGGCCCTGGCTCGGGTCCCACACTCTGATGGAGGCTGAGAGGCTGCCGAGTGCCCAAGAACAGATGTGGAGGAGCAGAGCCCAGGGTGTGGCAGCCAGGGGCATGGCTGCTGCTGCCCAAACCAGGGGGAGCCTGGGCGCATCTGCTGCCCAGTCCCGGCCAGGCTGGCCAAGGTCCAGAAAGGTTCGAGAGCCTGGGAGCGCCCTGGGAGGAGAGGGCCCGCCCTGTCTTCTCGAAGTTGCAGTACTGGTCAGAAGGACTTGCTGGCCAGTGGGTCTGTCCCAGGTGCCGCATTTATAGAGTTCCTCTTTCATACCCTAGGAAGGTTTTCCACTCAGGAGCATGGAGGGGACCTTGGAGGGGGCGGTATGGGCTGAGGGACAGCGTCGAATAAAAATTCTGGCTGGGGGGCTGGCCCCATGGCCGAGTGGTTAAGTTCGCGTGCTCCGCTTCAGCGGCCCAGGGTTTCACTGGTTTGGATCCTGGGCGAGGACATGGAACTGCTCATCAGGCCATGCTGAGGTGGCATCCCACATGCCACAACTAGAAGGACCCACAACTAAAATATGCAACTATGTCCTGGGGGGCTTTGGGGAGAAGAAGAAAAAAAGATTGGCAACAGATGTTAGCTCAGGTGCCAATCTTAAAAAAAAAAATTCTGGCTGAGATGTCGATTCTGACGGTGGCCTCCAGTGGGGCAGAGGCCCAGGTGGGCCCCCGTGACAGTGTGAGGGACGGGAGAGCGTCGAGACCCCGCCCTCCTCCTCTCTGAGATCCCAGCCTTCTCCTATTACAGCTGTGCCCACCCTCCCCTGCGGCAGAGGACTCGTGAAGGTCCTTGAGCTGAGTCCCAGCTTGCAAGGTTGCACTCAGTGTGTCTGAGAGGTGTCTTAAGGCCCCCCTGAATCCCCCTTCCCCCCCCCCGTCTGTGGGCGGCAGCCTGGAGGCCACCCCTTCCCCTGCAGAGTGCCCCGCACCCTGGCCTGTCAGTCACGTCAAAAACCAGGACTGAAGGGCCTGAGTCCCAGTGAGGAGCTACTGTGAGGTGGAACGTTGGCTGGGTGCGCGTGTGCGTGTGTGCGTCTAATCCCTTTGGGCAGCGATGACAAAGTACTAGACTGGGGGGATTAAACAATAGGTTTATTTCTCACAGTTCCGGAGGCTGGAAGTCGGAGATCAGGGCACCAGTGTGGTCAGGTGAGGGTCCTCCTGTGGGTCTCAGATGGCCATCTTCTTGCTTTGTCCTCACATGGCAGAAGGAGCAAGGGATCTTTCTGGGGCTTCTTATAAAAGCACTGATGCCACTCGTGAGGGCTCTGCCCTCATGACCTAGTCACCTCCCAGAGGCCCCGCCTCCCAACACCATCACGTTGGGTGTTAAGATTTCACCCTGGGAATTTCAGCGGACACATGCTCAGACCATGGGAGTGTGTGTGTGTGCACGTGTGTGCTGTGCGGAGAGGGTGGCTCAGGGCAGGCTGAGAGCTGTTCGACACATGAGAATAAAGAACTTCAGAGCTGGCTGTGCTGAGTGGGCAACACGCTTTGGCCTGGGGGCATTTTGGTCACCACTGAGTCCTGGGGTGACTGTCATCTTGTTGTAGGTGTTGAAGAGACGGGCTGGGCCCAGGACTTGGAGGCGGGAAGTTGGGAGACGCACAGTGCTGCCTCTCCTGCACTTTTCCTCCTGGCCCCCTGCCTGTGGGAGTTGTTGTCAGCTGGGTCAGGCAGGAAATTGGCCCTTCTCGAGAGGGCGTGTGTCTGCAAGCCCACTGCCTCCAACTTCCCTGCCCGGCGGGTACAGAATAGTCAGTCCCCTGTCCACGCTCCCGGTGGCCCCATGGTCCCTGGTGCTCTGCCCTGAGGGCATACCCATCTGTCCTGGGCGCTGGGGACAGCAAGCTGAACCTCAGGCTCCCTTCCTCTCTGGCTTCAGACCCAGCACCTGGTGCTTCACTCTAGCTCCTGTGGGGACTAGAAATGTGGTTCACCATCTCCTGTGGGTCAGAAAGTTCTAGACCAGAGGCAGCACAGTTTTCCAGGTGCTGTGCTGCAGGAGGAACGTCTTGGGAGGGGTCACGTGGCCCCCACTCTCCAGGGCTCAGAAGCTGCTAGTGCTGAGTAAAGGGGCTGCTGGTGATGGCAGTGTCAGCCTGGGTCGGAGCCCCCTGGAGGCAGGTCGCAGAGGCCACACCTGACTACAAGGGAGGACCCTGGAGCAGGGTGATAGGCACTTGGGCACCAGAGCACACAGGGCCTAGAAGCCCCAGAGAGGAGCAGGCTTTCTGAATGGGAGGGGAGGCTGAGGGAGGGTTTTGAGCTGAGGATCCCCCTGGCCTCTGTGAGGTACAGATGTGGGGAGCCAGGTGGGCTCTGGAGGGTTGGATGAAGTGGCAGGCAGGGACAAAGGTTGGATTTGAGAGGTTAGACAGTGGGTCAGGGAGCAAGGAATTGACCACTAAGCCTGTACTCGTGGCCACCGGTGGCTGGCAGTGTTTCTGCTCAGCATGGGTGGCAAAGCCAGGCATCGTCCAGCCGGAGGAGGGGGGCCAGGTGCCCTTGGTTCTCTAGTGGGTGGGGACAGACGGTTCTTCAGCGCAGAGCAGTCACCCTCCTGCAGGTCAGGCAGGCTCTACCACCAGGGACAGGACAAAGGAGGGAGGAGGGCAGGGAGGCCAGCACCAGGCACGTGGGACTTACCTCAGGTCTGGTGTGGGGGCTGCAGTGCCTGGGACAAGGGTCGTGAGGGGCAGTGGGCCCCACAACCGGCTTAGTATGCCCCTGCATTGGGGCGACAGGTCCAGGGGAGCTTGGAGACCAGGCCACTGAGCGGGGCCGAGAGCTAGGCACGAGCCCACCACCACTAGAGGCTGGACAGAAGCAGCCCCGCCTCAGCGGTGCCCAGTCTCGGAGCAACCATTGAGGGGCTAGGGACCCGGCCTGGACCCTACCCTGTGATGTGGGCAGACCCCACAGGGAGGAGGACACACTGAGAGGACCTCAGTCCCACCCCACACCCTAGAGCCCCCCTCAGCGGCTGGGCCTTGTGACTGGGCAGAGCAGTCAGAAAGCTGTGGCTGATCGACGGTTAGGGACAGTGCCCCGAGCGAGCATCTTCTCCCACGCCACTCTGACTAGAGGAAGCAGTGCCTTCTGAAGGGCTGAGGCCCCTCGCTGCCCCCACAACTCCCAGCCCTCTCCCGTTGCCCGGCCTCTGCCCTGTGTGCCTCGTGCCCTTGGCTCCCTCCTCCAGCCCGAGGGCTCACTCAGCAGGGGGCTTCCCAAGGTGGAAGGGGTGCAGAGCAGCCTCCCATGTGGCTTCTGAGACCATTCCCATGATCCAGATGAAGAACGAGGCCCTGAGGGCTGGCAAGCTCAGCCTGGCGGCCAGTGGGGACAGTGGCCTTCAGCCGTGACTCAGCCTGCTCTCTCCAGCTGGGCTGGACCAGAGGGGCCCTGTTCTGCCCTGGCCAGGAGGCAGACCACAGCTCGGCATCCACTTTCAGCTGGGCCCTGGGGACTGGACAGGCCAGCAGTGGCCCTGTGGTCCCTGGAGATCCTCAGCCCAGCATGGAGGCCGGGGCTGAAGTGCCGCCTTTGTTCTGCCAGCTCCAAGGGCAGCCTGGAGCCCCCCTGGGCTCAGGTTTCCCATGATTCGTGGCCCTGGTGGCTGGGCCTCTTGCCTGGAACTGAGCTCTAAGCTGTGGCCCCCATCTGGGAGCCTCCACAGTGCTCACCCTGCTCTGTGCAAGGCTGACCCTTAAAAGGGGCAGAAACATGAGCGGGCAGGAGGAATGGCGGCCAGGTGGAAGTGGGCTTGGGCATGGGCTGGCAGAGAGAGGCTGCTTTCCTAGCCTCTGGATGGCGCTGCCCGTCCTGCCAGCCCGATGCCAGGCCTCCAGTCTGCCAGGTCAGCCAGGGGAGAAAGGTGGAAGGAGGAGGTACAGACCTGCCGTTGCAACGCGGGTCACCCAGGCCTCACCCGCGGCTGGCGCCCATGGCAGCCACCTGCTCAGCAGTGCTACCTTCTCTCTCGTGGGCGTTTCCTCTTGTGCCCTCAAGGCTACTGGCTGACTCTGGAAGGCCTCTGGGCAGTGCCTCAGAGAGAGATTTAGCAGCAGCAGCCATTGGTCAGGGGCACCACTGGGCCAAGTTCATGTGCTGGGACTCTGGCCTCTCTCCCGTCCTGCCCAAGCACCTGGGGGCCTCAGACTCCAGGGCTGTGTTCCCCAAGGACCATCAGAACACCCTGGGCAGGCCCGCACATCGACCAAGAGTAGGGGAAGAAAAGGAAAATGTTCCGGGCCCAGAGCCGCAGGCCTGTACACACCTACTCCCTGCTCCTAGATAAATGGAAGCACTGCCCCCCATACCCCCAGCATCATTCCCAGAGTGATTTCCGTGAGACGGGTCCTAGAACTGTGCACCCACACCGCACACCTGGAAGCGCCTTCCCTAGGCCCCAGGTCACTTTCAAGCCCCTCAGGCGTGTTTTCTGCCCACAGCTCCTGGGCTTCGGCTGCCCCATGTCCTCGGGTCCCCGTCCCAGGAAGCCTTCCCGAGCCCCTGATGTCTCTCTCCGTCGGGTGTCTTAGTAAAGCCTGTCTACGGGGAGGGGAGCCTGGACTGAGGCCACAGCTGTGCCTGGTGAGGAAGCAGGTGCTCCTGTTAGCTGGGACGGGAGCTTTGGACATTTCTGTGGCTTGGATGATGTTTGGATGTTCCATGCGGATGTCTGTGTTCCGACATGATTACGGAGGGGTCTTGTTTCTGTCTTGATCCCTTGTGGTCCCAGGGTGGCCTTGTCTGAGATTGGTGTTCCGTGAAATTATTTATGTCCACAGGAGGACACCCAGGCCCAGCTGATGCCCCAGGCCGGCTCCCCTCTGCCAGGGGCCTCTCTCGCAGACGTTTCCATTATTTTCCCATTAAGCATGGCTTTTGGGTTGAGACAGACAGTCTCTCCTGTTCACTGCTGAGCACTCGGAGAAGTGAACATTAGCCGGTGGGATGGGAAAGAGCAAAACTCAGAGAACGACCTTTAGGGGGTGGGCTGTTTGTCTGTGGGTGATTTTCCTCTTTTTTCTCCCAGATTTGACCCAAGGATGGCCCCAATCTCTGGAGCTGTGTGGCCAGTATTGGGGCAAGCACTCCAAGAGAGGCCTGGGAAAGGGGGGCCCTGTGGGCCCGAGAGTAGGGGGGAACCCCCTGGGCTCCCAGGAGTCAACGCTGCTTTAATTCTTTATTGCTTTGTCTTTCATTCTGTGAGCCAATTGGCTTAAGTCCGATTTAGTTTTCTGTCACTTGCATGCAAAAATAAACAAATGTAGACATTTCCCTTATACCCCTATTCTCCATATGCGTAGCCTTCCCCATCAACAACATCACTTAACGTTTTCTCTCTTTGCTCTAATTTTCCCTGAGGGTGGCCCCAGTTGGGGGAAGTGTGAGACAGTGTGGATGGCTGGAACTCTGGAAGACACCCATCTTTCTGGACAGAGGAACCAAGAAAAGGGGCCCCCCAGTAGTTAGAGCACGTGAGGCAAATCCCAGAGAGGAGAGAGCTGGAGAAGAGGCCCCTAGTTTTCCATATCTGACACAGGCACTGGCTCACCCCCAGCTGTGGCTGTGCGGGCAGCCCCAAAACAGCACATCAACAGCTTTGAGAACAAAATGATGACAGAGACTACTGCCCAAGTCCCACGCCAGCCAGCGTCAGATATGCAGGGCATATGCTAAGGCAGCAGAACAAAGGCCTTGAACACTGAACCGACACTGGAACTCACTGCTCACAGCGGGTGACACAGAACTTGGGAGTCTAAACCTAACTGGGTTGCTTGCCTGCTAAAATAAACAAAAAATGAGGATTTAACAGGACCCAGAGTCTCATAACATTCAAAATGTTGATCAAGGATTCCATTAGAAATTAATGAGCATACAAAGAGCCAGGAAAATGCCCAAAGACAAGAGATTTCAGCCCCAAGATGACCCAGATGTTCAAATTGTCAAAGAATTTAAAGCCGCTGTTATAACCACGCGCCATGAGACAGACACTCTTGAAATGCATGGACAACTAGAAGCCCTCAGCAGAGAAATAAAAACTAGAAAAAGGAACCAAATGGAAACTCTAGAACTGAAAATTACAATATTTGGAGTGAAAAAAATTCACTGGATGGACTCAGTAGCAGAATGGGGATTACAGAGGAAAGAATCAGTGGACTTGAAGGTGGGTCACTAGAAATGATCACATCTGAAGATCAGAGAGAAAAAGAATGAGGCTAGATGAACAGAGCTTCAGGAACCTGTGGGACAATCTCAGAAGGTCTGACGTTTGTATCACCGGAGTCCCAGACGGACAGGAGAAAGAGATCGGTGCAGGAGGAAAATAAAAAAGGAATACTGGCTGAAAATTTCCCCAGTTGGGTGAAAGACATAAATTTAAAGATCTCAGGAGACCCCAAATCGAGGCTGCTCATCCAGACTGTGGCAGGTCTGAAGGAGAATGACCAACAAATTCCAGCGAAGTTCCCGATTCCCAGGCTTGTCACCAGCCTCCTGTCCAACCCCTTCCACGGGGAGGGAGCAGGGAAGTGAGGTGGGGCAGAAGCAGCACAGCAGGAGGACAAATTCAAAAATCTTAATTTATTGTAGACTCTCTTCTCATTTGCGTTGTCATTCCAGTGTTCTGAACATTAATAAATATACATTTGTTTAAAAAAAAAACCCTCCAGTGTCTAATTTCTCTCATAAAGTCTTAAGTCACAAAAATAGGCTTACATTTTTCCTGTCTTAGCAAAACAATTGGTTTTTGGTAACAGTTCTGATCAAATTGAAAGCTGCACCTCGAGGGGCAAAACCCAGTCTCAGAAGACTAAGAGAATATGAAAGTGGAGTGTTCAAAGACTTAAAACTGTTAAAACCTGCTTTCCTTAGAAAACGTCTCATTAGTGGTAAACACTGGGAGATACTATCGTCTTGTATCTTCAAAGGCCACTCACCTGTTAAGGCACATTTATAATGCAGGTATGAGGACTTGGGGATCTCATTTCACTTCTGCGTTAAGCATCTGGTCTTAGACCAGTTTCAGATTTGCTCTCCTCTCGTGCAGTCATTCATTAGCAATGCATTAACATTTTCATCAGAATAACACACTATGGAAATCTTTGCATTTTACCTGATTTTCATCATATCTTATGGTTTCTCCTATTGGAAGCAGCTGTGCTGGTCATTTATTTGGGTATCTGATTTGAAGAACAAAGGAAATACTGAAATAAAACATGTCTGAGTAATTCTGGGCCCCATTCCCCCTCAGGCCACACTGTGCCAACTGCCCACGGTGGGACAGTCACAGCCAGCCGGTCCTTGGTATGAGTTTCCAAAAAACAGCTTGGTAACCATTGAAAAGTGTGGCTGCGGCTTTGTCCCTTTGCACAATTGGCCATTTGAAGCAAAATGAAGTAATTGGTCAGACTCTGGGGGTGGGACCCCAGGCTGCTTGGAGATCTTCACAGACTAAAAGAGCTAGAAAATTGGCAGGAAGGAATGTGACATCCTGGAAGACCTCATACCTCTGTCTCAATCGGGAACGTGTGAACACTCTAAAATCCCACCGAGAACAGGGCCAGAGGGACAAAGGAGTCCCCACCTGCCATCCCACGCCGACTGGGAAGGGGGCCAGGGAGGCCCTGCAGAGCTGAGCGGGGCTCAGCGAGGAGGGGCAGCCAGGTAATGACCAGCGTGTAAATCACGGCCGTGTGGCACCTGCATTCTGTGCCGACCTCCGCAGGGCTCCTTGAGTCCTGCCCCGTCCCAGGTTGCCCCATCTTGGATCCACAGCTGTCGAGGCAGATGGGAGCTGAGGGCAAACAGCTCAGAAACAAGCGTGCTGTGAATTCAGGCACCACATGTAAGGCCCGCAGGCCCCTCACTTGCTGGCTGAGAGCAACGGCAGGAACCTCCGTCTAATGACTTCGTGTCAACCTCTCTCCCAATGCTCTTCCCACCTTGGATTTGCCGGGACAGCAGTTTCATCAACGCATGCCAAATTCAAGTACAACGGTGCAATCTTCCTTATATAAAAATAGTGAGAGACCATTCCACAGATCTCCATTATCGACAGAGTCAGTACAAATGCAAAATATACACAGAGTTTCGCCTTCTTGGAGTTCCATACAAATATATAAAAGCATCTACACCTTTTCAACATAGGAAAGTAATCTGCTTTAAGACAAGGGGTGCCTTTGCAAACGGCTGTTCAGGCTGCTGGCGGGGGCCTGTTCTGCAGTGAGATGCCTGCACGGCCGGCCCGACCTTGGTTTTCAGTCTGTGACCAGTTCCTCTCACTCGAGGCCAGCTCAGGCCCTGCCAACCCTCGTGCTGTGCCCTCTGCCAGCCAGGTCCGGGCACGGTTTTGGCTCTGTCTGCAGGCTGAAGATCGAGCTGTGCCAGCCCAGAGTCCACACCTCCTCGTGCCCGTGGCCTTTGGCACTTGTCAGGGGGTTGGATGGGCCCTGAGCCCCTGGGGGCAGCCCAGGGCTTCCTGTCTGGACCGTCAGTCATGCCAGTCATGGGGCGGCCACTGCAGGGACCCCCACCACCAGGGCCTGCTTCACTGGAAGGACAGTGGCCCCTCGGGCTCCAAGGGCGCGACGACACGGCACAGAGGCCTGGGTGGAGATGACCGGCTTGTCTCACAGTTTCCTGATAGTTCAAATTGAAGTTTCGTTACTGCCTCTGTGCGTGGGAAGAAGCCATCAGGCAGGTGGAGGGTCAGCAAGGACGGCCCCTGCCGCCCGTGAAGCTGCAGCTAGGCCGGATCCAGGGCATGCAGGGGCAGAACCCCCGCTCAGGGACAGGGGAAGCCTAGGGGGTCCAGGGAGGGCAAGTGCATGCGAGGACAGCTACACCAGACAGCAGGAGAGAGGGCAGGTCGAGTCTGCACCCCTGACACCCAAGGCCAGCTTGGCAGCCAGGCCCATCTGAGTGTCCTCCACACCGCTGGCCCTGAGTTGGGGCATGGAGCATCAAGGTTAGCAACCAAACTCATTCTTTAGGTTGAGTTTTAGGAAGGCCATTCTAGAAGACCCGGCTCCTGCTTTTTGCTCCCCTTTTGGAAGTCCGTAGGAGGGAGGAGCCATGAGAGAGGTCAGCAGGCCTGTCTGGAGCCTGGATCCCAGCTCCACGCCTCTGCAGCTGGGCACCCGGAGCCTCGGTCTCCTCACCCACAATGTGCGGTAGTAATGGCCCTGGCCCAGGAGACGATGTTTATAAAGTGCTTACTCCAGCAGGGTCGCAAGTCCTAGAATTTCAGGGCTGGACAAGACTTTGGACTTCAGCTAATGTAGCCCCCACAGGGCCTGCATGTCGGCAGCACCCCGGGACAGGGAGTCTGCCCCATCTCTGGCCAGTTCCTCCTGACTGGAGCTGGAGGCCCCGTCCTCGGAGGCACCCCACCGCAGCCCTGGGCCCTTTTGTGCTCAGGCCCCTGCCTACTGCCCCTCTCTGGACTCGGGGCCTCTCCACTGGACAGGGGACAGAGGGAGAGCTGTCGGGGCAGCTTCCCCCCCGTGCTGCCTTTCCCCCCCAGGCCCCAGCTACTCACTCGGAGTCGGAGCCGTGGGCCTGGGCGCTCCCGGCGCGCACACTCATGGCCATGCCGTTGAGGTGCTCACGCCCCAGCTCCCGGCGCGGGGTCTTGACAGTGATGGTGCCGTCAGGGCCGCGGACCCCGTCGCTGGAGCCCAGGGAGGATGAGCGTGAGGACGCAGGGCTCTGCTCGCACTCGGCCAGCTTCTCCCGGAGCCGGGACTTCAGGGTCTTCTCGGTCAGTGGCGGTGGGTAGGTGACTTTGTTCTTCAGGATGCCTGGAGGTGGGGAGACGGTCATGGTCAGGCTGGCTGCAGCGGACTCGGGGAGGGCCGGTCCCTGCGGCCTGGGCAGCCCTCAGCTGCTGGTCTTCCCTCCTTGAGTGTCAGTCTCAGGTGGTGGGACCACAAGGCCCCCTCCGCCCCACCCTGCCCCCAACCCACCAGCCCCGCCTCCATGACTCCCACCTGGACCCCGCCCCCACCCGCCCAGACCCAGCCTCTGTCCCCTTCCCCAGGATGAGGGACTTCGGGGGGCAGCGGGGCCCTCACCACTCCCGAGGCACCTTTTCTCTGCTCCGGGGGCTGGCTGGGGGCGCCCGCGGGCTTCTCGCAGTGGTTGCCCTGCTCGTCCAGGTGCAGCTCCACGCTGACCTTGGTCTCCACCTTCAGGCGTGGCTTCTGGCCTGGCTCCTCACTGTCGCTCCCAGCCAGGCTCTCGTCGGGCCAGCCGGCAGGGACGTGGTCAGCCGCAGCGTCCGCTGAGGCACAAGAGTGACCCTCGACAAGCAGGAACGACACCCCCACCCCCTCACTGCTGGGAGCTTCACCTCCTAAAAGGTTCCAGCTCATCCCTCTGCCGGGAGTATGCGTCCTGAGTGGCCCTGACCCACCACTCCCAGACCTGCGGGTCTGGTGGGGCCACACCCTCCAGGTGGGGAAACTGAGGCTCAGAGAGGGAAGGTCCTGGCAGTGGGGGTCCAGGCTGCAATCTGCACCACTGCACCCCAACACCCAGGAGCCTTGGCTGGCTCCCCTGGCAGCAGGTGGGGTCAGCTTTGTGGAGTCTGTGCATTGAGAGTCCCCAGACAGACCCCCCAAGACTTCCCTGCCTGTGCTCTGTGGATGGCGGGGAGGGGAGCAGGGGGGGGGGTCCTCCCAGATAGCACCTCCCACCCACTGGCCTTCTGTGTGTGCTGCCCACCACTGGGTCCTGGAGGCAGGTGGCCCCGCCACAGTCGAGGCCCACCAGGCCTGCTCTGCAGCCCGCCAGCCACAGCCCAGCCTGGCCTGCCGTGCCCAGCCTGCTCACCTTTGGGGGTGCTGTGGACAGGACCCCGGGTTGGGTCCCACTTGTCCTCGGCATCCCCCACGTCGTCCTCGCTGTCTGAGGAGTGTGAGGAGGCGTAGGAGCTGCTTTGTTCATCCAGGGACAGCTCACTGTCCGAGTCTGAATCGTGGCCTGCAGGGCGCACAGGAGGGACGCAGGGCTCAGGCCCAGGGGGCTTCCTGCCAAGGGCAGAGGGGAGCCACCGGGGCCCCTGCTGACCCTCCGAGTGTGACGCAGCCGCAGACACCTCTTCAAGGCTGTACCTTTTCCAGGGGCCGAGAGGGCCACAGGACGGACGAGAGCCACAAAGGAGCTCTCGCCCATGGGCCCCCAGAGGGAGATGCGCAGACTGATGGGAGACCACCCTCCAGGGGACACATACCATGGGGCTTCTTGCTGCTCCTGGGGAGGAAGGACGGATCTGGCTCCCCGGGGCCGCCCCGTGTGGGCCCAGAGGACACATTGAGCTTCTGGCCCCCTTCGTCCCTAGAGAGGAGAGTGGGGAGGGTGGGCTCAGCACCATCGCTCAGGGGATGCATGACTCGGCCACCAAACATCACTGAGCACCCTCTGCACGTGCCAGATGGCCACATGGAGCTCTAGAAGGTTCTCTGCCACGAGAGACTCCCTGAGTGCTCAGGAAAACGTCAACTCGGACAGCACACACTGCTCGGGCCCTTCCCGGCAGGCTTGGGGTGGAGGTGATGAAGCCTGCGTTTGCTCCGAGAGCGGGGCCTCCCCTCCCCCGAGACGACAGCAAGGGTGCGCGCTCGGCCTGACCTGAGGGTGCTGTCCAGCGAGGCGGTGGACTCGCCCAGGGCCGTGCGGAACATGTTGGGCTCCTCGCTGTAGGTGTTGTTGCAATTGAGGGAGCGCTGCGGGCAAGAGGGCTGGTTATCCACTGAGCAGAGGCCACCGGGATGCAGAGGATGGCTCTGTCCCCACAGCAAGCCCCAGTGCCCTCCCTGACTGTGCCCTTGCCGGGCAGACACAGGGGCCTTGCAGTGGCCGAGAGGAGAGCATCGCTGGCCCCCGCCATGGTCAGAGGACAGCCTCGCTCCCATGGCCACTCCTTCTGGTCAGGGATCCTCATCGGCCATTCCCTGTCTTCCCAAGACCTTGAAAAGTGGAGCTGTCTCTGTGACAGACCCCATCTAGTCGACTCCACTCGCTTCCCGGGACCGCAGGAAAGGCACCAGGCTCGATGCCACGCTCTGCAGACGGCTCTGTGATGCCCCTTTTGTGGGGGACATGAAGCCCACGGAGCCGTGTCGAATGCTTGGTCCAGATACCCATACGGACCCCTGGTGAGCGGTGCAGCCCAGCCCCCAGGCCGTGCGGTCCCCGGGTGCCTCCTACCGTCAGCAGGGTGGCCCTTGTGGTGGCCGAGTCGTCCGGGTGCGGCTTCTTGCCGGCGAGGACCCCCTTCAGGTGCTTCCGGACCTCCCTGTTGAGCACGCAGTAGAAGAGGAGGACAAAGAGGCCCTGGAGGGAGGGGCAGTGCGTCAGGGTCGGGCACGGCCCCCGGGGACAAGGCCAGGGTTCTGTTGCTGCCACACTGTGTGCCCGCCTGCCCGAGGACATCTGGCGCCGAGGGTGCCCAGAGCAAGCCTGGCCGCTGTGGCTGCAGAGATGTGCATGAAAGCCCAGGCTTTCCTCCCCACCCCTGGGGCTCCTGCTTTCTTGGGGGAGCCTGGGCAGGGCAGCCAGCATTTGGGGGGCCCTGACCCAGGCCACAGCCTTTGGGCCATCTAGGGGTCCCCAATGTTACGTCTTTAATCAACTTTCCGGGAAGCCCTGGGTGTGAACCATAATTGGCCCCTGCACTGGCTGAGCAAAGGACGGTGTCCTGACGAGACAGGAGGACCACGGAATGGGGGTCCCTGGGCAGGCTCTGGGCAGCTGTGTTTGGAACACCAGGCTCCTTTTTGACCCTCTCAGCCCCTCAGGGTTGGGGCATTTCAGAGAGGAAGCAGCACAGGCGACCCATGGCCCTACCAGGTCTGGCCACAAAGAAGGCCCCGCCGGGTCACGCTGAGAGCCGCCCACCTGTAAGCAGCTGAAGATGGCGAAGAGGTAGTGGAAAGTCAGCACGTCGCTGTTCACGGCCAGCAGCCCCAGCAGCCAGGTGGCGCTGATGAGCAGCAGCAGGAGGAAGGCAGTCCTCAGCAGGGAGCTGCGGGAGAGGGGGACACAGGGGTGAGTCCACAGTCCTACTCCCACCCACCCATCACCTATCCAGCCATCCACCTACTCATGCATCCGTCGATCTGTCCATCCATCCATCCATCCATCTGTGCATCCACCCACTCATGCATCTGTCCATCTGTCCATCCATCCATCTATCTGTGCTTCCACCCGCCCATCCACCCACTCATGCATCTGTCCATCTGTCCATCCATCCATCTACCCACATTCCCTTCCTTCCCAAACCCTTTCTAAGTATCTACGATGAGCCAGCTACCGGCTCACACAGGGGAAAAGACAGACGGAGCTTACATTAGCAGGGATGGGGGTGGGAAATAGTCAATAAATTAAAAAGCAAATAAGTAAATAAGAAGCTATGAGCCATGACAAGTAAAAGAGGCCTGCGTCCACAGTGACTCCCAAACGTGCCCTGGGAGCGGCTGCAGAGCCTGGTGGGCGGGCTGCAGTAGTTTCTGTGAAACTTGAACGTGCGTGGAGAGATGCAGAGGGGAGCCGTCCAGGCCAGCCAGTGCAGCTTCCAGCTCTCTCATTACTAGCGAGTGACTTCCCGCTCTCTGCCTCAGTCTCCCCAGATGTAAGGGGGATGATGAGGGTGCGCCCTGTGTGGGGCTATGGGGGGACTGCTCGTGTTAATGCAAATCCAGTGCTTGGAAAGGTGTGTGTCAGGGGGAAAGCACAGGATGATGGAGGCGATGACCAGGCTCAGCCCCAGGGCCCCTGCTCAGGGTCTGCCCCTCCGCAGCCATTTCAGACTCTCTGCTCTCTTCTCAATGGGCTGGGCAGACTCTCACCCTCTGCTGCCTGGCAGCCCCTCCTTGTGCATCATCCCTTCATCTGCCCCCCGGCTCAGGTCACCCAACCCCACAGACACCCTTGTCCTCCTCTCCCCTGACCCTTTCTTGGCTCCTGGACTCCACACTGAGCTCTCCCGCCACCCTGCCTGCCCCTCAGCACTTTTTTTGTGGGTCCCTTCTCCTCTCCCAACCAGGAAACACTGCAGGTTCCCTTTCTGCTGGGCCCCATTCCTCTTCTGGGGGAGCGCCTCCACTCCTGCAGCCCAGCCTCACCATCACCACCGACCTGGGCGACCCCACCTGACCCCACTCTGCTGTGTCCAGGCGGCTCAGCACCGCCCCTCACCTGACTGTCATCGTCCTCCACCTCCTCCCATGAGCATCTGTTACCACGGCCGCCTGCCCTGGTCCCCCCCGTGGCCAGCATCCCTCCCTCTCCTCCACCATGTCCAAATGCCACTTGGATCCAGACACCGCTTGGCACAGCCCAGACAGTGTCCACATGTGGCCGGCCTGTCCCGCACTGCGGCCCATTGATCCCTGTCTACGCAGCTGTCAGCAGCCCTCCGGACCGGCCCAGCCAGTTGTCCTTAACGACTGGTCCTCAAACCAGACACTGGGGGGGTCTCCACATCAGGTCCCACCCACTGGTCAGGTTTAGCACCAACTTACACAATCCCTTTTCTTTCATAGTAATGGTGCTTTCTTTGGCAGGAAACCTTTGCAGACAGGACAAAAATGACCGTGTTGACCTGAAAAAAACAAAACAAAATCAGGGGGCCAGCTCGAAAGCATTATCACGACCGACTTTCAAAAGCCAAACACTCGTGAGGGTCTTTGCCCTGTGTCTTGGGAGGTGTCGCTGGGGTGACAAGGCCTGGGGCCCACACCCCAGCCTGCTTGTGAGGGCCCCACCTGGGGGCTGGGTGCCAAGCGGCCTCACAGGGGATGTGGATGTGGAACGAAACCCGGAATCCAGGGGTCTGAGGACAAGGCCCTTCCTGCCCCACCCGGCTGCTCAGAGGAGCCGGGGACCCAGCCAGCCCCGAACACTCCTTCCAGTCGATGCATGGAGGGGCGCCTGGCTCCCCACGTCCCTCAGAATGGAGGGCTCCTTGAGACCCGCACTCACAATTATAACCGTTCCGATGGGCCCCGCAAAGCTCCAGATTAGGGTGTCTCGGAGGGACAGCCAGCAGAAGTCCGGGTTTCCGTAGCCCTGGGGGTCCAGGCCCACTGCAAGCCCTGGACAACAGCGATGGGAAGACTGAGGGCCATATCCCAGGAGAGGACCCCTCCTGAGGGCCAGCCCCACCCAACAGGACCCCAGGGCCCCAGCATTGCCCTCAGAGGGAAGGGCAAGGAGCCGAGATAGACAGCTGAGATGTGACAAAGGCCCAGGTCCCCTCTGAGCAAAGTCCCTCTCAGTGCAAAAAGACAGGATCACCAGAGCCACAGGGGCCCAGGCAGCCACGAGCCGCTCATGGCTTCACCCAGAGGCAGGGAGCCCACCCAGGCAGGGGGTTGCCGAGGGTGACAGAGAGAGGTCAAGGAGGGGGCCAATGGGATGGGGTGCAATCAGCTGTGAAAGCACAAGGGGGGCACCCTGCTGTTGGGCCACATGGAGGCCAAGATGCCACGACGGACCACAGGTGCCAGGGCAAGAGGATCTGAGAGCTGCACACACCACACGACGCACACACACACACAGACCATGCGCACATGCACACAGACCACATGCACATGGACCACATGCACACGGACCACATGCACACGGACCACGCACACGTGCACACAGACCACATGCACATGGACCACATGCACACGAACCACGCGCACGTGCACACAGACCACATGCACATGGACCACATGCACACGGACCACGCGCACATGGACCACGCGCACGTGCACACAGACCACATGCACACGGACCACATGCACACGGACCACGCGCACATGGACCACGCGCACGTGCACACAGACCATGCACACAGGCACACAGACCACATGCACACGGACCACATGCACACGGACCACGCGCACATGGACCACGCGCACGTGCACACAGACCACGCACACAGGCACACAGACCACATGCACACGGACCACATGCACACGGACCACGCGCACATGGACCACGCACACAGGCACACAGACCACATGCACACGGACCACATGCACACGGACCACGCGCACGTGCACACAGACCACATGCACATGGACCACATGCACACAGACCACGCGCACGTGCACACAGACCACATGCACATGGACCACATGCACACGGACCACGCGCACGTGCACACAGACCACATGCACATGGACCACATGCACACGGACCACGCGCACGTGCACACAGACCACGCACACAGGCACACAGACCACATGCACACGGACCACATGCACACGGACCACGCGCACATGGACCACGCGCACGTGCACACAGACCACGCACACAGGCACACAGACCACATGCACACGGACCACGCGCACATGCACACAGACCACATGCACACGGACCACGCGCACATGCACACAGACCACATGCACACGGACCACGCGCATGTGCACACAGACCACATGCACACAGACCACATGCACACGGACCACGCGCACGTGCACACAGACCACATGCACACAGACCACATGCACACGGACCACGCGCACATGCACACAGACCACATGCACACGGACCACGCGCACGTGCACACAGACCACATGCACATGGACCACATGCACACAGACCACATGCACACGGACCACATGCACACGGACCACGCGGACGTGCACACAGACCACGCACACATGCACACGGACCACATGCACACGGACCACATGCACATGGACCACGCGCATGTGCACACAGACCACATGCACATGGACCACATGCACACAGACCACATGCACACAGACCACATGCACATGGACCACATGCACACGGACCACGCGCACATGCACATAGACCACGCGCACATGCACACAGACCACATGCACACAGACCACATGCACATGGACCACATGCACACGGACCACGCGCACGTGCACAGACCACGCGCACGTGCACACAGACCACATGCACACGGATCACACGCACGTGCACACAGACCACATGCACACAGACCACGCACACATGCACACAGACCACATGCACACGGACCACATGCACACGGACCACGCGCACGTGCACACAGACCACGCACACATGCACACAGACCACATGCACATAGACCACATGCACATGGACCACATGCACACGGACCACGCGCACGTGCACACAGACCACGCACACAGGCACACAGATCACATGCACATGGACCACATGCACACGGACCACGCGCACGTGCACACAGACCACGCACACAGACCACATGCACATGGACCACGCGCACGTGCACACAGACCACATGCACACATGCACACAGACCACGTGCACACAGACCACATGCACATGGACCACGCGCACGTGCACACAGACCACGCACACAGGCACACAGATCACATGCACATGGACCACATGCACACGGACCACGCGCACGTGCACACAGACCACGCACACAGACCACATGCACATGGACCACGCGCACGTGCACACAGACCACATGCACACATGCACACAGACCACATGCACACGGACCACGCGCACGTGCACACAGACCACGCACACAGACCACATGCACATGGACCACGCGCACGTGCACACAGACCACATGCACACATGCACACAGACCACATGCACACGGACCACGCGCACATGCACATGGACCACATGCACACGGACCACGCGCACATGCACATAGACCACATGCACACAGACCACATGCACATGGACCACGCGCACGTGCACACAGACCACATGCACACAGACCACATCCACCCCAGACTGCTCACCGTCCCAAAGTGCAATGCAAATGGGAGTTCCTTATGTCACCTAAACCCCAGCCACTGTTCCTAACAACCACGTGACAAGCTAGAGGAGCACTTGTCTTTGCAGAGCCGTCAAGGTGAAGTTTGGGGTGACTTCAACACAGATCTTGTTAGGAGAAAGGAGCAGGCCTGGCCTCCACCACTCCTCCGTCCGCAGGTCTGGACTGTGCCACAGTCCCCGAAACCCCCGACTCCTTATTTCAATCCTAAGATCAGGTCTCCCCACTCCCTGCTAAAAGCCTCCAGTGATTCCCCACTGCCCTCAGGAGACAGGCCGGCTGCTTCCGCGGCCGTCTAGGCTGAACTTCGTGGCGTGGCCACAGCCTTGCTCCAAACCACGTGGTACCCCCACGCCTTGCTCCACCCTGGCCTGGCCTTGGGTCAGTCCCCAACCAGTCATGTTCCTGTCGGTCCCCACACATGCTGGGCCCCAGAAGGCATGCTCCCCTGCCCACTCTGCCATCTTGTTCCTACTTGCCCTCCAGTGCAAACAGTGCTTCCTCCAGGAAGCCCTCCTGGCCTGCCTTGGCCCAGGGTCCCCATCACTGCTCCCCCAGCTCTGCGCCCATAACAGTGCAGGGTCCACGGATGACCAGTCAAGTGGGCTGTTACTTAATGCCTGTCTTCCTTGGAGGGGCAACCCCCTAAGAACAAAGGCTTTGCTGTCCTCACTCACTGCTGACCCCGGGCCTAGAACAGAACCTGGCATACAAGAGGCGCTCTAC
Source organism: Equus asinus (assembly GCF_041296235.1). Lineage (NCBI taxonomy): Eukaryota > Metazoa > Chordata > Mammalia > Perissodactyla > Equidae > Equus > Equus asinus. Next base: position 16,017,382 of record NC_091793.1, on the reverse strand, counting down.
AAATGAATGAATGGATGCATGCACACTCCCGATCCTGTGGGGCAATGGGGTAACTGAGAGTTGGTGGGGACTGAGGAAAGTGCACAGGAGAACGGCCTGAGAAGACTGGTCCCGTGGATTCTGGAGGGCCCAGGCTGGGACAGGCACCCACGGCTCTGAGACAGGGCTGTCACCGCAGCCCCAGACAGCCTGCCCTGCCTCTGCGCGGGCATGTGGCAAACATCACGGAATCAGCCCACACAGGGTCTGGGTGGAGATGCTCTGCTCCATTTAGCGTGTCTGGAGGGGATGCCCGAAGTGACCACCCAGTGAAGTGAAGACAGGAATGTGTGCCCCCCACACAGATGGCAGGACAGGCAGGAGGGGGCCAGCCGGGCCGCGAGTGGACGGGAGCCGGGGCTGGGTAGGGAGCAGTGGACATGTAGCCGGCAGGGACGAGCCAGCCCCCATCTCTGGCCGAGGGTCCCTGGAAACCCTCTTAAGTTCTTCTGCAAGAGGCTTAAGTGTTTAAAAAAAAAAAAAGAAAAAGGTTTTTAAAGTAAGATAGAAATGTGAAATATCTGAATTTAGATTCCAGAGCTGTCTCGGAGGCAGTGGCATTTCACTGTGTGCAACCTGACAGCGAGCTGGTATCTCTCCCCAGATGAGGCGTTTATCTTGAGAGAACGTTGAAATGAAAAACGTGTCACAGAAAATGGTCTCCAGCTTCTCTGTGTAAAGTCGTCCCTGTGCCTCGGACGGAGGAGGCCTCCGCCTCGGGGCTGCTTCCTCAGGCCGCTTCTCTGCAGGACCTTCTGCCCTGCCACCCCCGCCCCAACTCGGTCAGGGCCCTCCTGTGTGTCATTCGTGACCACAATGGCCAGCCCGGGGCCAAGAAGCATTTGTGATGTGAACAGGGAAAGTCATTTAACTTCCCCTGTAAAATGAGAATGACCCACTTGGCGTGGCCACATGGAATAGCTGGCCTCGGGTCTGGCCCTCGCAGGAGCCCTTAAGGAGGGGTCAGCTTTCTTCTAAGAAGCCCCTGAATGTGCTCATCATGGCCTCCCAGTGCCTCTAGCCTCAAACTTCGTGTCTGGGTCCCTGGAACCCGGGACTCCTGAGAAGAGGGTGTGGCTCTTCTTTGATGAATAGAAGCGTGGGTCTTTCCCAAGAGACAAAAAACTTTGACTTTGATACTCAGTGAAAAGTGTGCTGCGGAAATGCTGCTGTTCTGTTCATTCATTCACTCATGCACCCATCCATCCATCACTCATTCATTCATCCATCTGCCCATCCACCCATCCATCCTCACTCATTCACTCATCCATCTGCCCATCCACCCATCCATCCTCACTCATTCACTCATCCATCTGCCCATCCACCCATCCATCCTCACTCATTCACTCATCCATCTGTCCATCCACCCATCCATCCTCACTCATTCATTCATCCATCTGCCCATCCACCTATCCATCCTCACTCATTCACTCATCCATCTGTCCATCCACCCATCCATCCTCACTCATTCACTCATCCATCTGTCCATCCACCCATCCATCCTCACTCATTCACTCATCCATCTGCCCATCCACCCATCCATCCATCACTCATTCATTCATCCATCTGTCCATCCATCTATCCATCCATCACTCATTCACTCATCCATCTGTCCATCCATCTATCCATCCATCACTCATTCACTCATCCATCTGCCCATCCACCTATCCATCCTCACTCATTCACTCATCCATCTGTCCATCCACCTATCCATCCATCACTCATCCATCTGTCCATCCACCTATCCATCCATCACTCATTCCTTCATCCATCTCTCCACTCATTGGATGGATACAGAGTTTTTCTCTGGTGCCACAGACAGAAACAGCCCCAGGCCCAGCTCTCCAGGATGCACACCCCCACGGAGACACTGAGTGATCACACTCGTGTGTGCAGATGACCGTGCAGGGCTGGGGCTAGTCGAGCTGGGTACAGAAGAGGGAGGGGGCCAGAGAGCTCCTCAGCCCACACACGAGGGCGCTGGCTTGTCTGACCTGGGTTCCTGTGTCAGCCAAGTCAGGTGGATCCCCCGAGTGGTGGTCGCTTCTGCCCCAGGCCACCCCAGTGGGGCTGCTCTGCACATCCTCACCTGTGACGATGGCTGGAATGCCCCAGCCCACGACATAGTAGAACCGCATGGGCCCCGCATCGATGTTGCGCACCTCGGTCAGCATGCGGTAGACGTGCAGGCTCTCCACAAAGGACCAGGCGAAGGTGCTCATGTAGACGTAGTGCAGGAGGATGGCGATCACCGTGCACAGAAACTGCGGAGAGGGGGCCCGCTCAGCGCCAGCCCCTGCACCACACCCTGCACCGAAGCCTCAGGGCTGAACGGGCTCGGGGTGGGGAGGGAAGTGACCAAACTGGGTCACTCTGCAAACGTGAGGGTCTGTAGGTCTGAAAACGTAAATCAAGTTGTTTTCTACTTGTTGTTTTCTATTTGATTCAGCCAGGAGTGGCTGAGCGTCAACAGTCACAGTGTCCCAGTGGATGTGGGTCAGAGGATGAGGAGTGAGGCACCTGGGGGCCTAAAGGGCCCCTCCTCAGCCCGGATCAGTGATGGGCGTGAGCATCACGGGGGCGGGGCAGGCAGAGCCTCTAGTGTTTTCAAGAGAAGCTAGAATTCTGCATTTTCATGTGATGGTTCCAAGTTTTGAAATGTTGGCATTTAATTTAAAGTTAAAAAAATACTGTGGAGGCGGCCTGCTCAGGCTGTGGGCCCCAGACTGTGATCTTGGCCTTCACCCAAACCCCTGGCCCTCATGCAGGTGTCCTCAGTCCAGCGGGGGTGGCCAGAGGAGGGAGGAGTGTCCAGCTCCGTGACCTGTCCGTAGAATAAGACCCAGCTCATCGTGCCTGCACTGACTCCACAGAGACTTCCATCTTCCACCAAAGAAAGGACAGGGGCGAACGCTTGTCCCACTTTTGTCCTCTGCCAGGTGGGGTATGTCTGGCCAGTGGCCAAAAGCCAGGAAGAGAAAGTCACCTCCCACAAGGCAGCTGAGGGACGGCATCCTGGCCTCTGGGGGTTTTGGCGGGCCAGCCCTGTCCCTGGACACAGAAGGTGGTTCGAGAACAGGAGAAAGGCGGTGGCAGGGAGGGGTTTGGGGACACTGGGATCACGAGGAGTCCAGCCTCTGGGGCCGTTAGTGACATCCAGTCCGAGGTGTTTTAGGACGGACCTCGAAGAGCTCTGTGCCTTGGCCCAGAGCAGCCTCACGTGGGTCCTTCTGGGAGGGGCTGCCCCGGCCATGACTCCCAAGGCCGGCCAGCTGGGAGATGTGGCCAGGCTCCCCTCCAGGTCCTAGGAAGCTGGACTGGCAGGGTGGGAGAGGGGAGCCCTCAGAGGAAAGGGAAGAGAAAGCCCCTGGCCACACCCACAATTGGGCCCCACCCCTGATCATACCCCACATCCAGGCCCAGCCCCTGACACATTCTGTCTGATTCTGTCTCCTGTTCCATCACCCAACCTCTGAGGGTCTCAGTGTCTGTGTCAAGAGACACCTCAACTCCAATAGACACAAGAGTAGGAGGAGACCCGGGGAGAGCCACCACCTTGACTGATGCTGGAGGCCACTCTGCTCAGGCCCCAAGTCCGTGTACCCCGTGGGGAGCTCCACGGAGCTGCGGGCTTGCTGGGGAGACGAGGGCCACCTGCTGCCACATCCACCTCCACAGCCCATGTTCTCTCCTGAAACTAGACCCCAGAAACGTGGAGGGACCATTCTAACATTAACATTTGTCAAATACAGTAAAAGCAGGACCCAAGAAGAAGAACAAAAGAATCTTGGGTTATGAGTGGAGACAAGCCCAGTGTCAGGAAAGGGGAGAGTCTGGGCTCAGGGACGGGAGAGCCTGGAGCTGGGTGAACCCCACACCAAACGCCCCCTGCTCCCCCCGGGTGCAAAGCACGCTTGGCTTGGGAAAAGGAAGAATGGGGAGGAGGCTGGTTGGCTTGTTGCCTTAAATAAAGTGAAAAGCAAACCTACAAAACTAGCTTTTGCAAAAAAAAAGCAGCACTAGAAATATGACTTTTTGAAATGTAATGGGGCGATATATGCACAGACTTCTGCACTAAATGTATTACCTTTTCCAGAAACAGAACAAAGACAAAACACTAATGCATAATAAATCATTTCAGCCTGCCAGTAATCCGGGAGATGAAAAACCTCGCCCAGATAGGATTGTGAGTTTCCAGAAAACCCATAAAGACCAGGTGCGGTGCCAAGCCCCAAGAATTATGGGCAGCGCATTCCTTCTCTTCTCCGTGCTCACCGGCGCGTGGCCGGCCGAGAGCTCTCATTCCAGCAGCGCAGGGGTCGGCGCTTGAAGCCAGCCGCCAACCTCTCCGCATTTCCCCGTGGTGTTTAGTTGCAAGGAGTGGCCTGCCACCACCAACTCAACTCCCCTCTCTGGAGACCACTCAAAGGCACACGGGAAGGGTTTTGAAATGAGTCACGCAGCCTCCCCCAGAGAGCGGTCGCCTGTCTGATGCACTGATAAGGACGAGTGCTCGGGCGGAGGTGCGCCTGACGAGCTGGGCTGTAGGCAGAGGAACCGCTATAGCAGGACCGTGGGGAGGACCCTTCACCCAGCCCACGCCAGCCCGGCACCCTGCCTCAGGAGCCCTTGCAGGGCAGCAAGGTTTGCCCTTGCTCGTCTGACAAGCGCTTATGGGTCTGCTCCCCTGAGAGGAGCCAGAGGAGGAAGACTGAGGAGGCAGGTGGCCCCGAGCGGCTAGCCAGAATATTCCACCTTCGTCTTTTTACTCCCCTCCTCTCCCACAGCCTGCTCATCCCCACAGACACATTTCCTCTTCATGCGGGCGATGCCTCCCCATGCTCAGCTCTGCACGTTCCTCAGCTCCCCGACTGGCGTGTCCAGCCTCACCCAGACCTGGCACTCAGTTTGCGTTCTCATCTCATCTAGTGGTGTCTTCCCCTCTGGAGACTGAGACACACCCACTCCTTCCTCCACTGGTGCTCCATGCCGGCTGGCCCTGACTCCTGCCCCTCTCCTCATGCCCGCTGTCCAGGCCTCGGTGCTGGGCCCCGACTCCACCCCCAGACCTATGAAGATAGCCTCCTGGCTGCTCTCCTGACCTCCAGCCTCCTCCACCCATCTTCCCCCTGTCGCCAGGGTCGTCTTCCTAAAATGCAGACCCAGTCATGGCTCTCCATGGCGCAAGGCTGCCTGCAGGAGATGGCGCTGCTTGGCACAGCCCCTTGGGCTCTGGATGATGGGATGCCCAATCTGTCCCTGACTTACTCTGGACCCTCTTGTTGGACAGCAAATGGACGGTCTTGTTCAGCTCTTCCCCGACCAGGTACAGCTCCCCCACCCACCCCCATGGTGTCATTTGGACCTGACAATCGTGTACCACCATGCAGGTGTGTGTCCAGAATGCTGGCTGCATGGGCAGGAATGGGAGGGCCTCTTGGATCTGGGCCTTTGGTAGGCTTAATACAGTGACAATCAACACTCCTGACTACATGAGGAATGAAGAAATGACAGCTACGTCAACACCTCGTGGCAGTGGTGTGGGAATGGCCCACTGAGAGAATGATGGCCCGTCACTCAGGGTGGGAGAGATCAGGATTAGTTGAGAGTAACCTTTGAACTTCCTGGAGTCAAGACATGTGCATGTGTGACGGTGGGCGGGCCTCACGTCTCCTGAAGGCTATTAGGGTCACCATTTAGTGACGGACACGTGAACTAACACAGACAAACAGAACCGCGTGCTCTTGGGCGGGTCGCTCAATCTCGCTGGTCCCCAGCTGTCTCACCTGTCAGAAGGGATGCTACCACCTCCCGGGCCCCAGGGATGTGTCAGTAGCCCAAGCGTGCATGGAAAGCCTCGGCCACAGAGCCTGCACCTCCACCTGCATCCCCACCACGTGCTGTGACCCTTGTATTTTGAAAACCCCCTTTGTAAAAATGGAAAATCATTTGCCACGAACCGGAGACTGCCGCAGTCACAAACCTCCCTCCCTCCTCATGCTTTTCTCTCCCCGTCATCTCAACGGTGCTGCTACCTCCCCCTCCAAAGCTGGTCCCTGCCCCACTCCCCAGGGTCCTCACCCTGGCCACCCACCCATCCCTTCCTCCTTCCCCTTGACAGGACGTGGCTCAGGCCTCTCACATCCTACAGAAGCTCCACCAGCCCCACTCCACCTCCAGCTGCAGCCAACGTCTTCTCCTCTCCTCCCTCACAGCCAGACTGACTTCACAGGCATCTCCCTCGGGGTCTCCACCACGGTCACTGCTGCTCACGCCTTTGTAAGTTACATTTTAAGTACACTTGTGGCTGGTGCTCAGGAATGCAACTGACTTTACATATATTTCTCCAGTAATAGCCAGCTACCTTGCTAACCTCTCCAATCACTTCTCATGACATGTCCGTAGATTGGTTTGGATCTTTCTGTGACGTCCATCACATCACCTATATAATCTAATCACCCAGTGATAACTTCCGTGAGCATATGCAACACCCCATGAGTACACAGGACACCCCAGGAGCACACAGGACAGACCAGGAGTCCCCACAACTGGCATGGCTTGAGCAAGATGCCCCTATATCTAACCAGATCACATCGGAGCTCACCCGCCTCCCTCTCTCCCCACTCCCCCTCCTCCATGCATCCTCTCAGCAAGCTCCTGTCTCTCTGCCACCCTCTCTACCCACCAGCGCCGCTCCCTGAGCTCCCTGAGCTCTGGCTGTTCTAGACGCACACCCTTCCGCCCCCCAGGAAGTACATGGGCTTCCACAGAAAATGCAGCCGTGACCCCTCAGCAAAGGCAGGGGTCGGTGGGAGACACTGCCCGACAGGGCCGCTCATTAACAACGTGCATTGCACGTCTTCAGGCTGCTGGAGATCAAGTTATAGCTCGCAGGACTCTGGCGTTTGGCAAATGACTGTAATTCCTGATGAAATCACTAGTGTCTACGTCAGGAAAATAAGAGTTGACGCACGTGGAGCCCCTGGCCCTTCTCCGTGGCTCCCGTGGCCGCCGTTGGAGGGAGATCCCCACCCAGGATGACAGGATGAGCCCCCTGCCTTGGCCCGGGGTCCCCACCTTCCCATGAGACTCCCTGCTGCACCCACGGGACTAAAAGAGCAGCGAACACCCGCCCAGCCCCTTAGAAGGGAGAGGGAAGCCCTCCACTGCTTCAGCACACGAGAGCGCTCGGGCCTCGGCACACGCCCTGGGGAGCAGAGGGGCCTCACCGGGTTTTCCGTCTGGGTGATGCCGATGACGAAGACCAGCTGGGAGAAGAAGAGCGCCCCCGTGAGGTTCTTGTGGATGCTGTGCAGGTTGGAGCGCAGCGGCCGCACCAGCGCCAGGAGGACGAAGGCCACCAGCAGGGCGGCCAGGGACAGGGACACGGCAGCATACGTGATGATCTTCAGGGGCAGGACCTCTCCGTGCTGCAGGGGGATTGGTTAAAGGCGGGGGAACATAAGGGCCGCGGCTCTGAGGGAGCTTTCGCACGCTAAAGACACATCCACAAAACGACTACGACGGACAGGAACCCACGTGACGAGGACGTGGGTCTCCGGTTGGCAAAAACAGGAATAAGAACCAAATGAATGGTGCGGGCTGATAAAAAAAAAGTTCTGGAGATGGACGGTGGCGACGGTCGCACAACAAGGGGAATGGGCTTCATGCCCCGAGCTGTACAGGAACATGGACGAGATGGTGAATTCTCTGTTCTGTATCTTTTGCTGCAATAAAAACCCCAAAAACCTCACACATAAATCCTGCTGTCCGGGAGATGCTGAGCCTGTCCACCCCGAATTCTGAGCGGGGGGAGGCCTTCCAAACAGACTCGCGGTTTACTCGAGAGCCCGAGGTGCCGCATCTGCAGGGGACTCCAACCGTCTCCTGTGCTTTTGAAAAATATGACACTTGCTCGGGACCCAGTGCCCTACAGAGTTTGGCATTTGGGGAACAATAAACTCTGGTTCCCGGTAACTGCCGGAAAGCGTTGTTCTGAACTCACACAGAATTCTGGGCCAGGGCTACTCAGGGGCCACGGGGAGACAGGCTGGGCGGGGACGGGGAGGGCCGAGTGCCCAGGGATGTCTCCTTCCACAGCTCCTTCGAGAGCTGGCCCTCGGGCGTCCACCTGGAGGCTGCCGTCCGGGTCCTGCCGCGACAGGCCGGGAGCCCCAGCAGCAGCCTGACTCCCGCACGCTGGGGGCTATTCAGGGACCTCTGGATTTGCGGTACCCAGGGCGAGGCAGCCTTTGATTCCTATGCTGGTTTAATTTCTTCTATCCGAATTTCAGCTTCTTCCACCCGTGAATCTGCTCCTGGCACTGCCTGGCTTCCTGGCCATGAGATGACCCCAAAATCCCACCCCTACGTGGACAAAGACCACTAGCAATTCACTCCCCCAGGCCAGGACCCAGTGCTACCTGCCCGTGGCAGCTCTGCCATCTGCCGGAGGCCTGAGGGCACTTGCGGGCGCCCCGAGGGCACATTACCCACAGCCCCGCTGTCCAGCCGTCACCCTGACACCCACAACAGCAAACCACGGCTGACTCACCCTCCCAAGAATGCGACAGAAACTTGGGCCACGGAACACCAGAGAGGCCTTGGAAGGGTCATGGCCTGGCCTCCTGGGCTCCATTCCAGGCCTGAAAAGCGGGCGACGGGTGAGGTCACCCCAGGCCTGTGTTCTGGCTCCCAGACACCAGCGTCCTGCACACGCCATGCCCAGGGTGACCTCATCGCCCCCTTCACCAGCGGGCCCACAGAGGCCGGCTCGCATTCCCAGCCTGCTGAAAATGCCAGAGGTTAACCATTAGCCGCCCCGCTGCTCAGTGGCTCCTGACCAGGCTTCCTTTGTCTTTTGGGGCCAGTGTGTGTGGCACTGAAGGGAGATACTCCCACTGTTCCTGCCAGCCGTCTCTTTTCTTCCTTAAAATTTAAAGTGGGGTGGAAAGAGCATCATCTAAGAGACGGCTGAGAACCCTGCTTTGAAGTGAGGTGCATATTCTAGGAGTTTCTTTTCAGTCTGAGGTTTAGGTCTGCCATCACGGTTTTTAATTTACAACCTAGGGTCTTTGAAAACCCTTTTAAGGGGGTTTTGTTATGGAAATCCTAACAGATTCTGGCCAATCCTCCTCCAACACGGTTTTTAATCTGTCAATTCAGTTTGTTCAAATCGCTCAGAAGGAAAGATGGAGTTTGTTGAGTGGGGAGCTTGGGGACTGAAATTTGTAAGGGATTAATCCCTGGACACCCTTGCCGGGTGGGCAGGGCTGCCTGTGGGGACGCCCACCTCACGTCTGGAGACGTCCATGAGCACGGCACAGCTGGTGGCGTGGCTGCACTGGCAGGAAACGTGGGTCCGGTTCCGGGACAGCAGCTCGCAACCCTTGGCCGACCAGCCTCCAGTCCCACTGATGCTGCAGAGAGAAGCGGGGGATGAGCTGGTTCCCTCCACCATTGGGGTCTCCGAGGCCCTCTTGCCCCCGCTGGAGCCCAAGCAGCATCCTCGCTGCACCCAAGAAAAGCGCCAGTGTCCCCGCTAGCAGGACCACAGCCCTGGCTGCGCCCGGGACCGTGTGAACGCTCTCCCCTCCCTTTCGTGGCTGGCGAGGGCCTCTAATGAGCACCCTCTGAAGTTGACGTTTATGTGTCATCTAGCAGTAAAACTTAAACGGGGACGTCTTGGGGCCACCACACGCCCCTTTTGTCAGAAACAATAGTCAGTTGTTGAAACAGCCGCTTTGTACTTCTGTCTTCTTTAGAGTCTAGATGATTTAAGAAATAACATCTCACCTTCGTTCTATACTTTCATCTTCAGGTTGCACAATGTTTTATGGCAAGTGCCTGGAAACAGGGCCCCATTATTACTCCTGTTTTACTGATGGGAAGCCCCAGTGACAAGCTTCGACGGGTGCGTGTCGGCCTCAGAGACAGCCCTGCCCTCCCTGACTTTGGGAAAGTCAAAGTTCCTTCTCTGATCCTCAGTTTACTCATCTGTAAAATGGGATGTGAAGGCTAACCCGTGTTTACCAAGAATTTTAAGATCCGGGCATGACAGGTGCAGCAGAAAGCAGAGGGGTAATTAGAGCAAGAGCTAATTGCCAGGATTCAATCAATGACCATGAGAGACAGCCGTGCCCGAGGCATGCCAAAGCCCTCCACGCGGCCCTCATTGCGAACGTGGGTCTGCCATTCTCTCTTTTATAAGCCAAGCGTCCATTATACTCCAGACACTATGCCGGTGGCTCATTAACTAGAATTTGGAACATACAGAAGAAGGGGGAGAGTGATTCACGGTCTCTGCCGAGCCAAGCCTGCTTCCCAGCGGGAGCCCCGTGCGGGCCGGGCGTCTGCCCGCTCACCCTGGGCGCCAGCACCCGGCACAGCGCCCAGCAGAGCCCCACTTGGTGGAACCCCACTCAATCCAGGGAAGCACGATTTTAGGGAATGTCTGAGGTGCACGGGAACGAACTCTCAGATTCCGCACAGCATTCAGTCCCCTGCAAGCACAGAGGTCGGGGGGGAGGGCTGAATGGACCCTGCCGAGGCAGGCGCAGCCTCTGTGGGGTAAAACCAGGCCCAGCTGCTGTCCTGCTGTCACCCAGGTGGGCCAGCGGAGGTCAGGGTTCCCCGTCTGACACAGGGACCCCCACCCAAATCTGGGACTGCCTGCTGTCGGTGGAAGGGCCCAGTCTCTGAGTCCTGTTTCCTGTGTGTGTCCCCACCTTGCTTGGCGGTGGGCTGGGTACTTGTCCGCTGCTGTATCAGAGTCCTGCAGGTGAGCGGCTGTGTCTCCGTGGGCTTCTCGAGGAAGAAGTGTGCCTGTGCATGTGTGTGCACATATGTGCATGCCTGTGTTTCTAGGCACGCATGTCCGTTTGCATGTGTACACGCATGTGTGCATTTTTGTTACTGGGCTCGTGTGCACAGGTATGCGTGCCTGTGTCTCCAGGTGTGTCTGTGTCTACGTATGTAGATGATGTGCACGTGTGTGCACACGCAGGGGACTCTGACAACCCCAGGACGAGCCTCCTGCCCCATGATGGGCTGGCAGGGGAGCAACAGAGAATGCCCACGGGACACTCTGCCAAAGGAGTGTTGGGGACCAGAGGCATGCTCTAGCCTCAGTGCAGCCCCCACATGGAAATGCCCGGCTCCAGGGCATCAGGTGGCCGCCTGGCTCTTGTGTCACCCTTACGTGATGGAGTGGTTCCAGAACACACAGACGGGCTTGGTGCGCTCCTCGGTCTCCAGCAGGGTGTACTCCACCAGGATGGGCCTCTCTGGGGGCCTGGTGAGCGGAGCCCCCTCACGGTACACCACCGCGCTCACCACCGGTGTGTTAATGACGGGCCGGTTAGGCAGCCTGGGTTGAGAAGCAACAGCACAGGGAGAAACACACTTAGAAAACACTTGTTTCAAACCTGTGTGCCAACGTGAAGAGGACACAGGACAGGTGTCTTTCTAGGAGGGACCAAATCATGGCTAGAGCATGGAGCCGAGGCCTCTGCCCTCGGGAAGGGCCTGGGCTGTGGCAGCAATGTGCTCCATGCAGGTTTTCTCACTGATGGGGTGCACACAGGGAGCAGGTCACCTCTGGGTCAAAGGTGAACTTCATTTAAAAATGAAGAGAAAGTCTGTGTGGGGAGATGGCGCACCCCTTACGACATACCAGCAGAACCACTGGAAAGGGCCAAAATATCCGGTAAAAGGAAGCCTGTGGGATAATTACAGCTCACAAAGGCATCCCACCGAGCCGCTAAGGATGAACATGAAGACGACAGATCCAGGAAAGGATCCAGAAATGGTATTAAGGTTGAGGAAGTGGAGAGGCTGTGTGCCCGCCTCTCATTGGGGCCACGAAGCCCCTTTGGGCATAATTCATTTTTCCAACCAAGCAGCCCTTAGTGCTGGGGCCACTGGCGGCTGGAGGCAGACAGGTGTTGGGGGACAGACCCTGTGAGCAGGAGTTATACTCCTGAGCCCGGGCTGTCAATGGTTTCCATTGAGTCAGAAGGTGGGGCATCTGCTGGGAGGGGGCATTCTGGGCAGAAATCCTAGGGACAGTGCCCGAATGGCAGACCCAGAACCTCTGTCCAGGGGAGAGCCCAGGGCAGTGGTCTCTAGCTTTGGGCCAGAGTCACAGTGTAACGTCCTTACACAGATGCTCGGGTGGTCGACATTTTGACTTAGGCAAGCCTCAGAACTCTCTGGAAGCCAGCCCTCCCTGCCCTCAAGGGGCCGGCCTCACCGCAGGCTGCGACGGTCGGGGTCATAGTGCTCGGGCAGGAGCTGCCCCAGGGTTCGGTAGATGACAACCAGGGCGACAGCGAACTGGCCGGGCTCATCGGGGTGCCTCTTCCGCCTCCTGAACTGGGCCTCCCTCTCGGCACTCGGCTCCGGGCGCACCGTCTGCAGGGCGGCCTTCCGACTGACCGGCCTCACCGTGGGGCCCTCTGCAATGTGAGCACAGTGTGAGGATGGGGGGCGGACACCTGGGGTCCCACCAAATCACTTTCTACATGAGCAAGTGCTTCCTGAAGGAAGTCAACAGACGTTCTGTGGAAAAGAGCAGGCCGTTCCTCAAAAGATTAAACCCAGGGCTGCCGTGGGACCCTGGGACCCCACTTCTGGGCATGTGCCCAGGAGAACTGAGAGCAGGGACTCAAAGAGATACTGCACACCCACGTTCACAGCAGCAGGAGTCGCAACAGCCAAAAGGTGGAAGCAATCCGGTGTCCATCAACGGGGGAATGCGGAAACCAAAGGTGGTCCTATCACACAATGGGATATCATTCAGCCTTAGAAAGGAAGGCAGCACGGACACACGCTACAACATGGATGAACCTTGAGGACATCATGCTAAGTGGAAGGAGCCGGCCAAATACTGTACGATTGCACTTACATGAGGCTCCTGGACCGGTCAGATCCACAGACAGAAAGCAGAGTGGAGGCTACCAGAAGCTGGGGGTGGGAAAGGGGAGTTAGTGTTTAACGGGATGGAGTTCCAGTTTTACAAGATGAAAAGGTGCTGGAGGCATATAGCGGGGGTTGCACAACAATGTGTGTGTACTTAATGGTGCTAAACTGCGCACCCAACATGGTCAGGACAGAAAATTTTGTGTTACGGGTATTCCACCACAATCTAAAAAAAAGCAACAGCTGCCATGTGATGACCGGCTGACGTGCACAGCCAGCGCAGGGGTCTCCCCACAGGGCTGCGCACGTGGGAGGAAGCGCGAGTTTGCCTCCTGCTTTTATTTCACATAAAACAGGGGCGTGTTTTAAACTGTACAAGCTCTAGGGATCCGAGAGGCTGTGCGTAGATCTCACAAATAAATACACATATTTTGGGGTGTACTTGCTTAAAATTTCTTGCCACTGACTGGAGCATGAACTTCCCAGTCAGTGTGCCCCATGGCGTTACGGGTGAGGGCTCGGCCCTCAGCCCGACCCACCAGCAGGGGAACACCGCCGTCTGCTTCTCCGTGAACCTTGCAGGAGGGTCACAGGGCCACACTGCCCCGCATTTTCCACAACCGACACAATGCCCCCAGCCTGCACCTCTGGAAGCATTGGGACCACCCACTGCCGAGCACAGGCTCCAGGCTCCAGGGAGGCAGGAGGGACAAGCCTGAGGGATGGGGGCTCTGGAAGGGGCACGGCTGGGGAAGAGGAGACAAGCCTGCGGAGGGGCTGCAAGGTGCAGTGGGGGAGGAGGTCATCTCTGGGTGGGGATGTCGCACACCAGAAGGCCCGTGGCTCAGAACGGCTAATAACTGATCCGAGCAAAACGCCGTCTGACCAACCTGTGTCTGCCCCTCTGAGGGGCACACACACTTTCCACGTCCTGCTCAGGGCCGCGCTGGTCAATGATGGGTTAACAACACTGCTTAGAGTCACTTGGGCTGGTTAGTCACACAGGCTAGTTAATGACACTGGTTAGCAACACTTGGGCTGGTTAGCAACACTTGGGCTGGTTAGTGACACTCAGGCTGCTTAACAACGCTGGTTAGTGACACTCAGGCAGGTTACAAACATTGGTTAGAGATACTCGGGCTAGTTGATGACACTGCTTAGCAACACTTAGGCTGGTTAGTCACACTCAGGCTGCTTACCAACACCGGTTAGTGACACTCAAGCTGGTTACAAACATTGGTTAGTGACACTCAGGCAGGTTACAAACATTGGTTAGAGATACTCAGGCTAGTTGATGACACTGCTTAGCAACACTAAGACTGGTTAGTCACACTCAGGCTGCTTACCAACACTGGTTAGCGACACTCAAGCTGGTTACAAACATTGGTTAGTGACACTCAGGCTGGTTACCAATGTTGGTTATCAACACTGGCTTTGGGGTCAGGCAGGGACGTGGCTCTAATTGCCACAAGGGTCGCTGTTTTCCAGGCTTTGTGCTGAGCAGCTTTCTGGAAAGCGAGTGTAGGAGGCCACAGCGGGTGCGTCTCACAGGCCGCTGCAGGGCATCGCCACCCAGCTACCTGCCTTGGCTCACTCACCTAACCGAGCTGTCCCCAGCTTCCTCTGGGGGGAAGGTAGTGCAGCCTGGGGGCTTTCTTGAGTGACAGGGCCCGATGCTCCCCACAGGTGCTCCCCGGGCTAGATGATTTTTTAGGTCCCCCACCCCAACGTGGGCCAGACGCCACCAGTCAGGGCTTGGGCCAGAGTGGGGCAGATGTAATTATCTTCACCCAGCAATAACGTTTATGAGTGCTGCACTCCTATAAAGTCCCATAAAGAGGGAACCAAAGAAACATGCTGACTCCATTCTCCCTAGGCCTTCCCCACTGTCTGGTCCTGCTGCCTCTCATTCGGCGGCTTCTCTGAAGCAGAGAGGGTCCGGCTCACGGGCAGCCCCCCTGTCTGGGCTCCCAGCCGCCTCCTCTGGCAGGGCTGCCACCTGCCCAGAGCATCGCACGAGAGGCTGCATGGGGCACCTGGCAGCGCCTTGCATCACGGAGGCCTCTTGGGAGAGTCTCACGACCCCGGAGCACACTGCAGAGCAGTGAACAGCTACCCTTCCCTGTGTTTGTTCCCGGCCCCAAAGAAATCACTGGTTTGAAAGCCTTAGTTTCCTCCATGACTCAACTGGCTCATCGTGTCTCCAACCAACCAGTCAGCCAGCAAGTGGGCACGGGAGGCTCCCCTTGGGTGAGACACCCAGGGGCACCTCACCCCAGCAGGACGGGCAACACTCGCCTTCGCGCTGTCTGGGCCAAGGGTGGGCCAGGGCATGGGGAGTGGGGCCCGGAGGCCAGGGCTGGCACGAGAGCCTGCCTGGGAGAGTCAGTGCGAAGAAGGGATTTGGGCCAAGGTGGGAAGGCCAGTGTCTGAGGTGGAAGATACTCGCTTGGTGATGCCCAAGGTGGGGTGAAAGGTGGGCAGAGGCCAGCCCCCAGAGCCAAGCCTTAGGACCCACATGGTCATCGTGTGGGTGGTGGGGAGGAGAGGCAGGTTGTCCGAGAGAGACATCTAAGCAGCCGGGGGGGACGCCGAGGGGCCCGGGCTGCACCCCCTCTACTTTCTGCAAGCTCAGCTGCACGGTCTCACCCACAGCGGCGGCTGAGGGAGCTTGCGAGCTCTTCCCCTGCTTTCCCGCCTCGTGGAGTCAGGTGTTTGCAGAAATTGAGGGCGGAGGTCACAGAAGCCAGGGGCCACATCCTCTCATCAGTGAAAGAATCGACGGGTTTATGACGTGGTGACTGTGCTAGCTAACCGACAACTTAGCAGGGCAAGTAAACACCATGGGGAGTAAAACGCCGTGCACAGGGCTGAGGGACCAGGCGTCAGTGGGCGGCTGTCCCAAGGACAGCAGGGGAGCAGGCCCGGAACCTTCTTCCACAGGGTTTTCTAAACAATCTAGGCTCCTGTGCGTCTACTCCTGAGGGTCACAGGCCCGAGAGAGAGGAGGACCCAGTGCTCAGTCCAGAAGCAGAAACACTGATAAGGTCAGAGAAAGAGCCCACTTTTAGGCCCAGAGAGTAAGCAATCTATGTACACAGGCATACACGTCACCTCCGGGCAGCGCTCTGAACAAACACACTGCTGAATGCGGAAAACCCACATCCACCCCAAATCAAACAGCTGGAAAGTCGGGGTCAGTGCTGAGCCTGATGCTACATCAGATCGGGCCCTCTTGAAAAGTTTTTGAGACACCTGAATAACAGTATCATATAACCGATAAAACTGATTTCCTAAAAACATTCAAATTTTCAATTGGCCGTTGCAGAATTTTACGTTTTTCCGTCCCTATTATTTTGAGATGCTCGTCAGTAGCTGGAGTGGATCTGCGAAAAACACTTCCACGAAAGTCAGAACGTTCAAGCTGTTTGGTGTTAGATCCTAACACAGGATCGAAGAACTGCGCACGGACGCCTTCTGGTTTGTTTGGGTTTTTGGTGGGGGGATTCTAAACTTTTATCTGCGCGTGTAAGCAGATTTTCACTGTACATCCAGGAAGACTAGCTCACACGCAGTGAAGGGCTCTCTCGTTTGTCACATTATAAATTAACTATTTGTGAGAAACGACCCACACAGCCACGGAGGTCTGACACCAGCAGATGCCCCAGTGGTCCCCTGATTTCAGGGTGGGCAACATGCCCCCACAGAACGTGCTCTGCTACCAAGAACTGTCTGGCTGATTCTCCTAGGACCTTTCAGAGGGTCCCCCACCCTCCAAAGACTCCAAAGAGCGGCACCGGTTTCTAAGCGGCTCTACCTTTCCTTTCGGTGGGTTTGAAGAAGTCAGCCGAGAAGACGACAGAGGACTCCAGCTCTTTCGGGAAGTCCTCACGGATGTCCTGGAACCGCGGCACCCGGGCTCCCGTGAAGTTAAACGTGTCGAAGACGTCGACAGCGAGAACTGTGGGGACAATTCATTTCCATCACACACCGCTCCCAACTCCTCCCACGGAGAGCTTCCTCGAACCCTCAGGGAACTGCCGGCCCTGCCCGACCATCTTTACAACACAGTCTCCTCTCACCCTTGTGTGTTCTTTAAACCTGCCGAGAGTTACACAGCAGAATACCTCCACGCCGAGGGAGACAACATGGCGGCAAGTTCGACGGCTGAACGTGGCATCTGAGGAGCTCCGGGAGGCAAGCATGACGTGCGGTGTGCACCTCCCAGCCCCACCCCATGGATGCATCACTTCCCTGCAGCCAGTATCCCTTCCGGGTGGCAGAGACGGATGGTTACAGAGGCAATGGAACTTAGAAGCCCTGCTCCCCTCTCCTTGGCTCACAGAGACAGAACCTGAGTGGGGGCTAAGACCGACCGAAGGGGCTCGTGGTTTTGTTTGTTCAATGACACTGTCCAGCCTGAGGCTGTCGGGGTGCCTTCCCATTGCTGCTGACTGTCCCTGCCCTGAGGGGCCTGAGGATGAAGAGGCTGACAGTCACCCTGCATGCTCCAGGCCAGCCCGCCTCCACCCCAGCACAGGGCAGGTGGGCTCGGGGGCTCAGGAGGGCCCGGGATGCGCAGACCAGCCTGAACATCTTCTCATCGGGAAGCGAGGACCCCTCCTGGGTCAGGCCCTGGGGGTTCACGTCAGGGTCGCCGCCTCCAGGTTAAAGGGCCAGGCCCTTCTGGTGAGTGAAAATCGGGTCCATCAAGGTGTGACTCCCTGGGAAGGGACAATCCCTGGGTGCTCCCCAGCCCTCATGTGGTGCTTACTAAACACTTGCAGGAGCAGGAAATGAGGAGTCTCCGGCCCCAGGACTTTGCCAGCTCTTTCTGGGTGGGTGGGGGCTGGCTCCACTTCCGGGGCTTCCTCTCATGAAGGAACGTGACTCTTCAAACCCCCGAGCGACACTTCTTGGGTACCAGGGGTGACTTGGTCCACAGGATGTTCTCCTGATGGCTCATCTGGCAGGGTGCTCAGCCGCCCTGTCCTGCGTCCCTCCCTGGGTCCGCACCTCGGAGTGAGCCTGGACCTGTGGCCAGACCCTCCACGCCCCCTTTCCCAGACAGCCAGTCTCACACCCAAGTTCCAAGAGGCCGTGGACCACCAAGGTCACGCTGCCAGCACCTTGCCTCCTCGTCTCCCCTGCCTGGCACCTGTCCCCGATTTCCTGGGCCCAGCAGAGACGTGTGTCTGTGGATCATCTCTGAAAAGGCTGGACAAGGAGGGCCACGTTCGTCCCATTTTACAGGCAAGGAAACGGAGGCAGAGTGTTGACCCTGTCCTGGGAGACGGCCGAGCTGGGAGGCGCAGCCCAGACGGCCCCAGGATCTGCCCTAGGAGTGCCCCACCCCCCCATGCTGGCACGAGGCCCTTACTCATGTTGGCGGTGACGATGACAAAGGGCCTCAGGTAGGTCTGCCGCACGCTGCGTGCCACGTTGCTGAAGTAGGCCTCGAAATGCTTCAGCAGCTGTGCGGCGCCGCCCTCGCTGCGCTGGATGTGCTCCCACGCGGCCCTGGTGCCCGGGGCCAGGAGGGCGCTGCCCGTGTGGATGACGTCCTGGTCAGACAGACAGACAGATGGCGCTCAGCTCGCTGCGCGGCCGCCCCGTGGGAGCCCGGCCAACGCAACGGGAGCACCAGGTTCCAGAAACCTTTAGCTCGCCAGGAGCTGGGTGGGCAGGATCAGAGGGGCAAAGAGACTGTTGGTGTCTCATTTCAAAGACAGTGTGCCAGGGAGAAGCCCCGAGATGCAAAGGGGAGACGCCCCTGATTACATGAGAGCCCCCAACCCCACCACCTGGCCGCTGAGCGCACAGTGAGGCAGCCCAAGGACATGGGGCAGGTTCCTCTGTGGTGGTACTCGCTCCCCCGCACACCTCGGGGTTACGTGAACAGGTGGACACTGTGGGGCACGTGAGAGGCTGTCTATGGGGCTCGGGGGCCCTGACGCAAGACAGAAGCCAGGAGGGGAAACTTCCATTTGCAAAACATTGAAAATGGGAACAAACTCCATTGACCCAAACACTCAGGCAAGATTGACATGCAAGTGAGGATGCTGCCTGGGCCATGGGGGCTCGGAACGGGCAGGGAGAGCCCCCAGGAACTCTGCATGGATGGAGAAGCCCCCCAAAGGCTCTGCGTGGACGAGAAGGCCCCCTTAGGGGCTCTGAATGGACGGGGAGAGCCCCCCGGGGGCTCTGCACGGATGGAGAGGGCCCCCAAGGGCTCCGTGTGGATGGGGAGGCCTAGAGAGGAGCAAAGAGGAAGCAGGAGGCGAGGCCGCCCCCTCCAAGAGCAGGCGCAAACATCAGGATGAGTGCGTGCCTCCCCAGCAATTATTCTAAACAGACATTTCTCGGGGCCAATTACTTAAACCCACAGAGAACAGGACGGTCCTTGCAGGAGACAGGACGGCCTTCTGAAAGCAGGACCTTGGAGTGTGCAGCTGGGAGCGGGGGCTCTGGAGACCCACCCTTACGCACTGTGTGCCCTTGAGCTCTGTGCCTCAGTTTCCTTACCTGTCGAATGAGGCGATAACTGCTCTATGTCCCGGGGCGTGTGTGGGGAACAAGTGGGCCAGTTCACATAAGCCACCTAGAACACCGTCTGGCACACAGAAGCGGTCAACTGCTCGTGGCCATCACCATCATCATCAACACTGTGGACCACACGTGCCCTGGACACAACGCTCCTGCCCCCCCTACTCAGTCCTGCTGGTCACCGCCAGCCTCGGCTCACGTGGGAAAGTGAGGCTTTGCCTCGAGGACAGTGGGCACGAGGAGCCCTCACAGCCAAGCGAGGCTCCTGGCCGTCCCCCGAGCCCCTGAAGGTGCCTGAGCTCCCGGCTTGGCCCCGGGCATGCGAGGCTTCCCCCAGGGGCCACCTGCCCCCTGCCTCCTACCTCGTGGAAGTTGGCATCCCGTGTGGCCGCCAGGTCGAAGCCCTGCTGGCCGCTCTCGTGCTGCAGGACGCGGCCCAGCAGCTGGTAGGCCGTGCGCACGTCGTTGCCGAAGGGCACGTCCGTGTGCCGCGTGGCGTTGCGCAGCGCCCTGGCCAGCCGCAGGGACCCGTCGCCATCCATCCGCGTCTCATTACGGCTCAGCTTCTCGTTCTGGAACGGGGAGCAGAAGCCGCGTCTGTGAACCTACTGAGGTTGCTTTGGGTCCCTCCTGCTATTCAGAAACCCACTACTTTCCGGCAGAAAATTCCTCGGCAGAAAAGAACTTACAAAATCCAGAAACCCAAGAACGAACTTTGGCTGACAACTGTGGCACGAGAAAGGAGGCTCCGTGAGGCCACAAAACCCTTGGGAAAAGACACCAAGTGGAGGAAGCGAGAGAGGATGATGCATGGAGAGAGGGGCAGGACGGGAGGGCAGCGGATGGAGTTTGCAGACCCAGGTGCAGAGCTGGGTCCCGAGGGGAAAGAGGATGCGATGCCGATGTTCCTGGGCCACGCCCTGCCCGTGACCTCGAGCCCACCCCCTCAGGTAGCCCTGTCCCCACGCACGTCCCTGGGGCGCAGGCCTACCATGGCTTTGAGCTCCACGAAGGAGACGGTGGTGCAGTTAAAGAGCTCGGGCGGCAGCCAGCCCTTCTCCCCACTGCAGTGTCGGACGGCGTTTCCTGGGGAGCAGAGAACAGACAAGTAAAACCTGAAACTTGAATTGTTAATTAATCCTTGTTTATCCGAATGTATTTAACCTGGGGTATTCAGTGAGGTGTGAACCCCAGGGGTGATGTGCACCCCTCGGCCAACCTAGGGCCAGGCAGGTGCCATGGCCACGACGCCAACACGAGCTCTCTCCTCTCATGCCTGGGGCCACGTTTAAACTGCCCGATGTTGACTATCAGCCCTGCAGCTGGCCTGAGCTGTCCAGCCACCACGGGCCAAGACCTGAGCAAGTCCACAAAAAAGACAGCAGCTCAGGGGCTCACCAAATACCCACAGTTTCCCAGGGCATGACTGGCCTGCCACCAAGCCAACCCGGGCTGCGCGCTTTCTGTGCTTGTCTCACTGGACCGCCTCATACCGCTCCTGGTGCCACTGCAGCCACCATCCCCATTCCACGCAGAGACCCCAAAGCCAGGAACAGTGGAGCAGCCTGCCTGAGTCCCTCAGCCACTTGCTCTGTATGTTTACTTTATGCCCGTTCCAGGTTTCGTCATTTACTATCAAGGAAAAGGTTTTCTTCTTTCCCCTTAACACTTTGGCTAAAGAAATTTTTTCAACACGCAACATCCGTGAGTTTCGATGCCTCGGTCAACTCTCAGGCAAGCTGCATCCTGCTGTCCATGTCCTGCCTGGAAGGGATGCCACAGGCCACGGTACTTACCCACAGATCCCTTGGGGCACGGCACCGCGGCCGGCTGCCCGAACTTGGTCTGCGGCCACCAGATGCCGGCCTCAAACGCCCTGGGACATCCATTGTAGATCACTGGGGGACAGAGGAGAGAAGGTGGCTCAGGCTGGCATGGCCGTGCCTGCAAATGGGCAATGCTCTCTGCACGCTCCTCCCTGGAGGAGGCCCCCTCCTGCCAAGAACCGGACCCCTCGCATCTTCCGCCATCAGGGCTAGAACAGCAGGCAGGGGAGACCCAGGCTCTGAGCCACGGAGGGCCAGAGTTAACTAAGGCCAAGTGGACACGGTGAGACCATGAAGCTGCTGAGAGCTCCCCAAACCCCAGGAGTGTGTGGTGTACACGCAGACACATACACACAGGCGAGCCCAGCAGCCTGTCCCCGAGATGCGGCCTGAAAGGGGGCTCAAGGGGCAATGCAGACCTTCGCAGCCAAGCATGGTGACCTCGGCAAAGGGGTTGTCGCAGCGGTTGCACTGGCGGCCGATGACACCAGGCTTGCAGGCGCACTGCCCGGTGTCCGCATCGCAGGTGCGGCTGTGGGAGCCGTGCGGGAAGCAGTCACATGGCAGGCAGGCATCCTGGTCCGGCGGCCTGTAGTAATTCTCCTGCAAAAGCCAGGGCAGCACGTGGGACCGCAGACGCCGGCAGAGGCTCCATGCACGGAAGGACGTTTCCTGAGCTGCGTCTGGGTCCCAGCCCGGCTTCTGGGCTTCCCCCACTGCCCTCCACCCGAGGTCCCGGGGTGGGCAGACCTCGGGGACCCAACATGCCAGACGGGGCAGGTGTTCTCCCTTCCTTGTTTCTTAGCCAACACTTATTATGGGCCACCTTCACGTCTGTCCTAAAAAGGGCCAGAGATTCAAATGGAGATTCACGTAGGAGGATGGCTGTTGGAGCATTTTTTTTAATCGTGAGAAATTGGAAGCCACTTTAAGGTCTGCCACTGGGCAGGTCAGGGGATGGTCAAGAGCGTGGGCTTCAGATTCAGAAAGTCCTGGGTTTACGCCCAACTGGGCCGTCCACTGCCATCCTGCCCGTCCCGGTCTCCCAGCCCCCCAGGTCCAAGCGTCTCCCCCTAAAAACTAGGACGGGCTGTGACTTGGGAAGACTTGTGAATTGTGCCTAGGCTTCTGCGCCAGGTGGGACACAGCACTGTCCCCATGGGGGGCTCCAACTGTGGGTGCCTCAGGGCTCTGGAGGGGGCATGACAACATTAGCCATCACCCTGGGAGGGGAGATGGGTGTCACAGTCCCCTTGTAAATTCCTTTCCAATTTTTTATAATTTTTGATGAGAAAAAATTCTAGGCACGTTTTCCCCAAATACCCTCCTGACCTGTACCCATGGAGGCCACAACCACCATAGTGCTCCACATGGCCTGCCCAGTCCTCACCCGCTGTGGCCGTTATAATTTTTTCATTTAAGTGTTTCAAGAGACAAGTCATGTTCCATTTTTAGAAGCACCATGGGGCGCTCAGGACATTACTGATGCTAAGCAGACCGCCAGGGAGGGTCAGAGGGCACCCATGACGGCCATTTTCCTTCCTGGGTCAGCAAGCCTGTCCACGTGACAGCGCGTGTCCCCTGCTGAGCAGCTTCCATTACCAGCAGACCTTTCCCTTGGGTTTCAGATTACTGGCAGCTCAAAAGCAGTTGACAGGATTCTGAAGCTACGTGACATTTTCCAGGAGGCTGAGGGGGCCGGGGTTTCATATGATTTGGACTGAGAACACTCGACATGTTCAGAGACCCCGAGAAGCCCAGCTCTGTGCCGTGTGTGCAAATGACAGACACCTGGGGCGGGGGTGGAGGCCAAGCTTTTCACAGTTTAAAATTCTGGGCATCGTTGCATGTCAGTGCGATAAAAGACAAGGAAAGTGGCCAACTAGGAAGCCCATGGTTGGTGCTGAAGATGAGACAACCTCACAGAAATTGCTCTTTCCTGTTACCAACTGGGTGTGGGGCTGAGCGTCCTAGTTCCCACGGTCTAAACCAGCTTACAGGTGGAAACCAGCCCTGGTGTATGCACAGTACATCGGTGGGCAGCAAAAAATCTAAAACCACATCTGTACCTAAGTGCGTGTGTGTGCACACCGATTTCCCTGGGCTCAGGACCCTGTGTGTGTAAATGGCCCAGGCAGACCCGTGTATAGCTATGTGTATTTATGCATGTGTGGGTGTGCGTGTTCGCGGGCGTGTGCACGCGTGCTCAGCCATCTCCCTGGGCTCGGCGCTCGAGGTGGGCTGGGCTGCGTGTCCCAGCTGTCCACCCGCAGCCCGGGCCTCACCTTGCACTGGCACTGCCCGTTGGTCTTGTTGCAGTCGGGGTCAAAGCCCTTGCTGACAGCACAGTGGCAAGGTCCGCACACGGGGTTCCCCCACCAGCCTTTGGGGCACGGAAGGTCGATCCTGTTGGGCAAATAAGGCGGCGGATGGAAGGTGTGCATAACTGTCCTTCTTGGAACGAGAGGGGGCCTGTTGGAGGCCTGCAGCCCTGGCTGGCCCGGTTCCAGGCACCAGACAAGGCTCGAAGGGCCTCAGTTTCCCCCTGCTGGCCCCCAACCCCAGGACCCTTAGAATCTTGTGTCCTGCTCCCAGCCTTCAGGGACCCCACATCTGGAGGGGTTCTACCTGCAACACCGTTATTTTAAAGTAATTTGTTTGCTCGCTTTTTCTTCTACTGGGAAGACACAGGTGAGTACCCCAGCCCTGACGGGGCTGCCTATCAGCAGGACTTCACCACGCTCACTCTGCCTGGCACCCAAGCAACGACGCCTGGCTCACAGGGCTCAGTGACGGCTGAGCTTCTCACGCACGACCCCGGACTGAGCCCAGCTGCTGTGGGCAACCTTCTCCAGGGACCTGGGCTGTCTGCCAGCTCCAGGATCCCGAACAAGGGACTCTGGAGCATCCATGGCTCCCCAGGTGCCCTGGGCTGAACGCTCGCAATGTCCCCACAGATGCTCAGAGCAGCCTCTCCACAGATGCAACGTGTGCCTCACTCAGGTCAGTGCGGCCATGGGCTGGACCCACTGGGCTCCGAATCGTTAGACCCACCGAGACCTGCCTCGTGAGCCAGCAGACCCTGAGATAAGAGATATCAACAGTGACAAGGCCAGGCCCACCCCTGCAAGGCGCTGTCACTGTCACCTACCTCCCCTCCCGACCTGAGTGTCACCTGAGTGTCACCTGCAGACTGGCCTGCCTGCGGGATGCCCCTAAGTGTCTTTCAGGCTCCTCACAATGAGGCGTCGCCCTGTGTTTACTACCCTGGCTAACAGCACTCCATCCACCCCCCCGCCCGGCTGTCAACCTCACTCACTCACCTGACAAGCAATTATTAAGTACTGACTGTATACATAACAGGAGCATAAAAACGGGCAGGGCAGAGTTCCTGCGCCTGGGGCTCCAGCCTGGTGTTTTCAGATCTGCATTTACAGCATGGGGACCACAGAGCCTTGGCATATGCCTTCTCCTCACTGCTCCTCAGCCCTGCAGTGCCTGCAAGGCCAGGCCTCAGGGGCACCACACCGGCCTCCTAGCTGGTCCCCCAGCCTCCAGCTGCTGCCTGCTCCAACCACACTCCACTCGGGAGCTGGGGGCCTGAGACCCAGACCCAATCCTGCCACTCGTCTGCTGGGCCCCACGGCCCCCACAAAGCCAAGCTCTGCTCCTGCTTGCGGGGGTGGCCCCCTCCCAGGCCTGTCTGCCTCCCCAGGGCAGGACATGCCCAGGACAGCATGGGCCCCTGGGACCAACCCGCTGAGCTCTTCAGACTGGCCTCATCCCATTGCTGCTCTCTGGCTCTGCCCCAGTAGTTTGACCCCTCGAATTCGACCCCTTCAGCCGCCCTGGCTCCCCTCCCACTGTCGTCCAGCATGCCGTGTGGCACCCACTTCCCCTGAGACCACGAGCCTGACAGCTGGGGTTGTGTCTCGCTCACATTCTGGTCCCCAGTGGACAAAGAGCAGAGGGAGTCACCCCTGCCAGGCAGAGCAGGCTGGGGCCTACGTGGCTCCTGCCCCAGGATGGCCAGCATTTGCCGACGACCACTAGCCGTGACAGCATCACCTCCGAAGGGCCCGAGTCTTGGTTTGTGGAGAACCAAGCGGCTCCTCCTGGGAGAAAGTGACCAACCTGCAATGACCACACCCTGGGCTCTGGGGGCCCCGAGAGGGCCCGGCTCCCTGACTAACCACTCTAGGACTTACGGGCACGTCAGACACGACTCCAAGCCCCCAGGTGGAAGGATGAAGTGTGTCTGTGACTACACTCCTCCTCCCGCGGATGAGCGCCCGCGCCTGCCCAGAGCACAGTGGGCTATAGATGAACGAGCGGGGCCGTGTGTTTCTGGAGTGGAAATTCGCTCAAACGGGGCTGGTTTGAGATGCCCAATTTGATTCTCATTTGTTTCATGCCAAATTAGAAAAACATAAACATCTGTCCTTATTATCCAGAATTCTATATGTTTTCGGGTTAAACGACAAAGGGGAGAGAACAGACCTGCAGGCGCAGTGGCTGCGTGGGCTCGAGAGCCTGTGTCGCGGGTGTGCTCTCACCTGTTCTCGCAGTACTGCCCATAGTGGCTGGACCCGCACTCGCACACGTAGCCGCGCGGGGAGCCGGGGCTGCGCACGCAGGCCGCAACGTGCTCGCAGGGGTTCAGGTGACACACGTCCACACATTTCCTTCCAAAGTACCCTGTGGGGACAGGCCAGCATTACCCCCACCCCAGACCCTCTGGGCGAAGATGCCTCGAGAACTCTGGCTGCCCTGAGACTCAGCTTCCTATGCTACTTCATGGAGCAAAGTGGGAGGGGCACCTCGGAGTCATGAGAAACACAGACATTCGGTGGGTCAGATGTAGAGATGCAGAGATGAGGGTCTCCCAGACCACCCCCAGGAGCGCAGAAGCTGTGGGGTAGGGAGTCCAGGCCACCCCAGCACACATGGTGCAGGTACCAGCTGAGCATGGTTGCAGCACCTCAATACTCAGAGGTAACTGGTGAATGCATAATCTTTTTTTTTTCATTTCGTGAGGAAGATTGGCCCTGAGTTAATATCTGTGCTAATCTTCCTCTACTTTATGTTGGATGCTGCCACAGTGTGGCTTGACAAGCAGTGCTAGGTCCACACCTGGGATCCGAGCCTGCGAACCCCAGGCTGCCAAAGTGGAGTGCCTGAACTTAACCACTGCACCACCGGGCCGGCCGCTGTATAATCTTTTAAAACGTGTACTTTTTACTAATTCTTTCCATCATGTCATCATGTGCCAAGGACAAAGCCTGGTGTGCCCCAAGTGAAGAAGAGACCCAGGAATGCATTTTAAGAGAGGGCCCACTTATCAGTCACAAACAGAGCCCAGGGCTCCACAGACCCACAGAGTTGATGGGGGAAGGTGACGCCCCGACTTAGCTTTCCTCGGTGTATTTTAAACACCAAAGGCATCGCCCAGCACTCACGGGCATCAGGAAAAAGGGGGGTGGACGCTGAGGCTCCCACCTTTGTCACAGACGCAGGAGTAGCTGTCCCAGGAGTCCTGGCAGCGGCTGTGCTGAGGACAGGGGCTGGAGGCACACGGGTCCTCCACGTCACAGCCGTCCTTCACCCTGACCTTGAGGGCGTCATTCATGTTCAGCATGGCGATGTTGGTGGACGTCTCCCCCATTCTCACTCCCTGCATTAAAAAAGGGCAGCTGGACTTGGTCCCGGGGCCTTGGGGCAGGAGGAACTCCAAAAGGTAATCAGGGGTTAAGGGAACCCCAAATTCTCTTGAGTCCCTTGTTTCATTTTTCTGCAGAGCTGGGACTGGATGAGCAGAGGTCACTTCCACCCCCATCAGCTTTGTACTCCAGGCAGGGAGACAGGCTACCAGGAAATGAAGACAGAACCATATAATCCACCCTTAGTGGCGTGAAGAAAAAATGAATGAGGGCAGGCCATTGGAGGGCAGGACTCTGATGAAGGTGGGCCAGGTAGCTCATGGAGAAGGCGGTGGCTGTGCAGACAGCATCCGGGCACAGGGGCCACTGCACAAGGCCCCCCTGGTGGGGCCGCACCCCGCAAGTTCCAGGGCAGGAAGCCTGGGTGGCCGAGGCAGGGCGGAGACGTGGAGAGGGAGCTCAGAGCACACGCCAGGGCAAATCACCCGGGTGTGGGGGTGGCGAAGGCAAGTAAGGGGTTTATTTCTCTGCATGGGAGGCCTGGAGGGCAGGAGCAGGCGCTGTGAGCTGAGCTCCTTTACAAACAGCTCGCTGGGCTGCTGCTAGAACACCTGGACGAGGGCATGAGCGTGGGGGTGGACCGGGTCGGGCCGGGAGAGGCAGCAAGGGGCAGATTCTGCATGCGACATGAAGGCAGAGCTGCAGGTGGCTGATGTGGCATGGTAGTGGGGGACATAGTGGGGAGAGCCCAGCACAGGGGGTCTGGGTGCCGCTGACCTTGAGGGGACCCATGGGGGAGGATGGCTCTAAGTTGGAAACTTGGTAAGGTTGGCTTGGCTGCCAGACAAATGATTTGTCTACTGAAAACTAACAGGTTGACCAATGGCGCCAACCGCAGTGATGGCAGCCCCCGAGCCAGCCACGAAGTGGGGGGCGCCCCGCGATCGGCCATACCTGCATGCAGCCCCGGAAACCCCGGCGCACGGAGACCTTGTCTTCAGACACGCCCCCCACGATGAGGCTCCTCATCTTCAGCCCTGGAAGCTGGTTTCCAATCTGCACCGTGTCCTGTGAAAGGAGACGGGGCTGCACCCACCATACTGGGAACATGTGGCTGAGAAGACCATACTCGACGGCTAAAATGCAGTTGGGCTCAGGGTTCCCGGTGCAGAACACCGTTGACTGCGTGTGACGGGCAGGGCGTGGGAACCGCATCAGAAGACACATGTCCGAGGCCCGGGCCAGCCAAGACGGTTAGCTGGGGGGACCTGAGCAACCCTCCTACTTCCATAATGGGCACCACTAATGAGCCACTGGGCAAGAAAGAGCTGGGTAAGCACGAAGACAGCAGCAAATGGAAAACAGGTCCCCTGCTGCGGGATCTAAGAGACCCTTGGCCGGGTCCTCGGGCCCTGGAAGGCGTGCACATCGAATGTGACAGCTGCTTAGTATGAGATGAGCCTAGACTCCAAGAACACTTAAGAAACACACGCAGCCCCTCAGTGTGTGGCATCCTGTAAAAATGCCTCTCGGCTGCAGAGTGGTCCAGCAAGTATTCTCTGGGCATGCCCTGCTGGGAACACCAGCTGCACCACTTGACTACCTGGACGTCTCTGGTGTCCCATGGTTCCCTCTGGTACCCAGGTCTCACTGCTCACCCACCTTTACACACCGTCCACTCTGAGGGCAAGAACCTGTATGTCACTCATCTTTCTGCCCCAGAGGCTTGGTGCTGAGCACACAGTCATTGCTCAAGACAGCTTTGCTAAAAGGAACCTCTGCTGAAGGCGCCCATGCTCCATGATGAGACACAGAGGTGGACGGAGTCCAGTTCCTGATGCCAGGAGCTGACCATCTAGCAGGGGGATGAGATGCAGACGCCGGGGACCTCAGCATAAAGGGTAATGTGAGACCCAAATTCAGGGGGGCCCGGAACATGCATCCTCAAATCCACAAGGGCTCTGGTGGGTCCTGGTGCATAGATGGGTCCTTCTGTTTCCCACGGGCCTGACAAAGGGGTCTGTTCCAAAGAGGGTGCAGGTGCCAACTCACCTGGTCCATCCCATAGTCCAAGGTCATGACTGCCAGGTACTTGATGTCTTTGCCCTCCTTGGCGCTCTTCAGTTCTATCAACAGATGGTGCCATTCCCCATCAGTCACACGTGACCTGGACAGCCTCATGGATGCCACATCCGAGGGGCCATGGGACACCTCAAACTGGACGTGGCTGTTCAGGATCTGCAGGACAGGGAGAGCCATACTGACCGACTGATGTGATGACGACAAAATAGAAAATACTTTGCAGTCACTTAAGTAATAAAGCCATGCGGACAGACTCACTGCAGGGCATCAGATCAAAGACGGGCCCCTACAAATTAGGCCAAGCTTAATCTGGTGGTGGTGCCTGTGACTCTCTTCAGAATTATATGCCTTTTCTATGGTAAGAAGCGTCAAATTCTGACAGAGGTCAAGTAAGATAAAGCCCATTAGACTTAAGTATTGGGAATAATCACAGATTCAGGTGACTAGTGGGCTCTCATTTTGGACATAAGCATTATGCTTTATGAGACAAGATTCAGGCCACCATGTTTAAATATATGTACAAAACCCAGAAATCAGCATTGAAACTGGCCTAAGATGTTCATGTTTTAAGAAAACATAGCCAGGGGCACCACCCAGATCTTACTTCCCCTAATGAAGGACCGGGCAGTTTGGACCAACCCTCCTCCTGAGAACACCTGGAAAAATGAGACAGAATATTAAAGCACATCTGTCTGAAGGCATCAGAGTGACTCAAGTCATTGTAGAGTTACAGAGGCATAACCAGGGGAAAAAACGGGAACCTGAGGGGCTGAGCCCGTGGTGGAGCGGTTAAGTTCATGCGCTTCACTTTGCCGCTCAGGGTTTTGCAGGTTTGGATCCTGGGCACGGACCTAGTACTACTCATCAAGCCATGCTGAGGTGGCGTCCCACACAGCACGACTAGAATACACAACTGTGTACTGGGGGGCTCCGGGGAGGAGAAGAAGAACAGAAAAGAAGATCAGCAACAGTCGTTAGCTCAGGTGCCAATCTTTGCAAAAGGAAATAAAATGGGAATCTGAAAATAATTTTGGTGTTTGCTTTCCTCTGTGGTCGTCAGCTGGTTCTGAAAGACGCAGCTGGGGCTGAAAGCTGAGCAAAGTTTTCTAGGCTCATGGGGCTGGGAGGATAAAAATTAGAATTCAGAGCCTGCCCAGGGTGGGGGCTGCCAACCAGAAGCAAACATGGGGGATGGTGACACCACCATCCTAGTTTCAAATTCTCTCTAGTTCTTCAATACGATGTCCAGCAGTCAATCAAAAATAACCCAGTACCCAAGGAGATAAGACAGTATGCTTGAAAACCAAGAGAAGCAAGAAACAGCGGGAACAGACCCATGGGAATCCAAACAATACAGCCACTGGACACAGACTTGAGAATGATCATGAGAACCACAGAACTTACAACGTAACAGATTCAGGGAACCACTAGATGCTTATTTCTGGAGGTAAATGTTACATTTCATGAGATAAGATTCAAGCTATCACGTTTAAATACATGTAAGAAAGATAAGACAATAGCATTATAACTAAACTAAGATACTCATGTTTAAAGATAACTTCAATTAAAGGACAGAGTAGATTTAAAAAAAAACTATTGGTGGACTGCTTAAAAGAGACACAACTGAAATATAAGGATACAGAAAGGTTGAAAAAAAAAGGATAGAAAAAGATACATCATGTAAACACCAACCAAAAGAAAGCTGGTGTAGCTATATTCATGGAGACAAAGTGGACTTTAAGGTCAAAGTAATTCCTAGAGATAAAGAGAATTTTTTATGATAACAGAATCAATTTTCCAGGAAGATAAAACAATTCTAAATTTGTATGCGCCTAATAACACAGTCTGAAAATCGACAAAGCAAAACCTGACAGAACTAAAAGGAGTAAGACAGAAATCCACAATCAAGGTTGGAGATTTTTAACTCACCTGGCTCGGTTAACTGAGCAAACAGACAAAAAGTAAATACATAAAAAATCAATAACGATATAGAAGATTTGAATGCCACAATTAACAAACTTCACCTACTCGACATATATAGAACACTACGGAACACAAGGGCAGAGCACACATTCTTTTCAAGTATAGGTGGAACATTCACAGAAATGACTAAATTCTGAGCTGGAAAGCAAGTCTCAACACATTTCAAAGGCCTGAAATCATACGGCATACGTTCTCTGACCTGCAATTATGCTAGAAACAACAACAAAATAATTTACTAGAAAATGCCAGCTGTTTGCTAATTCAGAAATATACCTGTCAATACCCCACAGATCAAAGAAGAAATTATGAAGGAAAATGGAAAATATTTTTTAACTGATTAGAAAGATAATGCAATTAACAATGTATTTTGATTTTTAGTCTCAGTCAGCAGTCAATTGGGGAAGTTCATTTTTCGCTTTTCTACACTTTGCTTCCTTTTGTTCCACAGAAGTTTACGTCAACTCGTTAATCTCCCTCACCATTCTTTCACTGTCCTTGCTGACAAAACCCCAAAGCCGATAAAATCAACATGTGTCTACAAACAAAAGCGATGCCTGCAGAATGAATCCCAGGAGGACGAGGAGTAAGTGCTCGCCACCTTAGGTCTGTCACCGGATTTAAGAGACGCATCCGGCAATAAGGAGGTTATCCCACTCGACAATGCGGGCGGATTTAGGGCGCCTGAGAGCAATCACCCAAATTGTTTGGGCTGTGGGATGACTATGTAGCTTCTCTGGCTGGCCTTGGAGGCCAAGGAACACCTCACCTGCTGCCCCACAGCTCCCGGGGCCTGTGGGAGGCTCCGTTCCAAACATGTCATATGGAAATGGCCCAGAATACTCCTGTAGTGCCCAGCTGAACAGCTTTTGGGAGCTGCCCTGGGGTGGTCTTCTGGGTGGCTGGCCATTGGGGTCTGGAGAAACCCCCCAAGGTCACCACTCTTGTCACCCAGCCTTCCATAGGGAGAGGCTGGCCACAGGCCCTGGCAAAAACTCTTGATTTTTTGGATTAGCTACCCACAACGTAATTTCTCAAACATTACAGGAGTTTGCGTATTTCAGCATTGTTTCATACTTTTTTTCCTACAGAGACCCCAGTGCCAAATGACAACTTGAAAGCCCCAGTTCATCACCTGAATCGAAAACAGCCAATTTAATCTGTTCCAACAGTGAAACAAACAGAAAAACACCATCCCCGGGCAGAACTGCGCTTGCCAAGGTTTGGTCCAGAGCTAGCTTCTGGGACCGCCTGGTAAACTTATGAAACTGAGTTAATAAGGGAAAAACAACGACAGCTGCAATTATCTCAGATGCACAAGCTGCACCTTCAGTAGGATCTGAATGGGCCGGTGCTGGAAACCGCTCCTGAACAGGGACGTGGGTGAGGGGCAGGTGGAAGAAGAGAGCCAGGTTCTGTAGGGGCTCTGACACCCCAGCCCTCTGCCCAGACGGGGTTATTCACCGCCTCCTTGGGGCCCTGTCCTAACTGATCTGTTGACAAGTCTGGGGCCTGCCAGCACACCGGGAGCCCTCAGGGTCCTGCCCTGCTGACCTCCAACAGGGAGCTCACAGGGAACGCTGGGCAGCACCTCTGTCCTCTCCCTCCGTCCCTGCCACACAGAAGTGCTTCCAGATGCACGGCCGGCAGGGGTGAAGGGAGAGGGTCCTGTGGACATTGCAGGACCTGGGTGATGAATGAACTATGGGATCCAGAGCTCAGAGTCTCTAGGCCTCAGTTTCCCCTGTGAAAAAATGAGAGATTGGAACAGATGCTCCGTAAGGTCCATCTCACCTCTGACCATCTCTGACCTCAGCACAGCCTGCCCTGTCTGGGAATTAAGTCTGCTCTGTGCTGGGCAGCGTAAGAAGTCCCAGCACCCACGAGAGTGAAAAGAAATGCTGCACAGCTCGGTGAGGACATGAGGACTACGTCAGAGGGTACCAGAGCTACCTCCAGGAGGACCTTTCCGACCGTGGGAGCCGTTACACCTGGAGCAGGCTGTCCTGGGATGACAGCAGTGTGCTCAGGTGTGGCCTGGCCCTGAGCAGGCTGGTCTAGGGGCAGAAACTCCACATGCTGCACGGACGGAGGAGGGAGGGGCCTCTGGCTCACTCTGAAGATAATGAAGAACCTGCGTGAAGGAAGCTGGTGCTGCTCCCTGAGCCGGTGTGCGCCCACGTCCATCTCATTCACACGTGCACAGAGACATGCGCACGCAGACACACACATGCATACACAGACATGCACTCACACGTATACATACTTGGAGGAAAGTCTGGCAGAAATAGGAAAGAACAATGTGGTTATGGGAGCATCTTGCTCGGGCACGATCCCCTCAGGCCACTGCCATGTCGGGATGGCAAAGCAGGTGTAAGAAGAGCCATAAAGTGGACCTTCCAGGAGGGAGACAGCCTGGAGCGATCCCCCAGCAGACAGGGTTCAGAGGTGGCAGGGTTTACGCAAGAACATTCTGTTCCTGCTGTCACTGCAGACAGGAAGCGCCGAGGGATGCGAGGCCAGGACGAGCTCTCAGCTCAGGGCCTGGCTGGGCAAGCCCGCCCCAGCGCCGAGGTCCCTGCGGCTGAAGCAGAGTCTCCAGGCTCAACTTCTCAAAACCCCAGGTGACAGCGAGGGTGAGAACTGCCCCCTGGCCTGGGGAGAGACAGCTGGAGGCAGAAGGGCAGCCCCGAGAGTTTCACAAATTAAACTCACTTATTGTTTCCTCTTGAAATACCCACAGGGCTGGGAAGACGCAAGGGGAACTATTTGTGACGCAAAACACTAGGGGAGACAGTGCATTAAAATAATCTTTTAAAAGGTTTTAGGAACTCCATCGCTTATCCAATGTTTTCAATAAACAAACAGTAAAGACCAAAGCAATTAACAGAACACACATCTAAGGTGATTCAATTTTTAGGAAGATTATTTTTGAAGCTTCTAGCTGGGTGCAACCTCCTGGAGATAGCACGCCAGAGCACTCTCAACCACAATTGATGGAGGCCGGTCATTTCCATGTAGCGGTGCTCCAGCCTCCTTCGGTTCTGAAATGCCGGGGACCTGAGCTCCCGTCTACACCACCCCTTGGGAGTTTTGCTGTGGAGGAGCTGGGCCACAGGGTCTGCCCAGGCCCACACTCACTCCTTCTCCAGGCATAAAGGAAGAAAGAAAAGGCTGGAAACAAACCCCCAAGGGACTGTGGAGCTGCGGGCTGCCTCCTCTGTACTCTTCCCTGTTATGAAGGCCACGACTGTGCTAGCGCAGAAAGCACGCTCATGTTCCCTGCACACTCACGTCCCCTTTCTTCTTCACACCAGGGACCCACCAGGCCGGTGTGGGGAGTGGGGTGGCGAGGCGGGGAGGCTCCCTCTGTGGGTGCACTGAGAAGCCCGTGCTTCTGGGGCCGAGATGCCGAGCACTCTGGTTATCACTCAGGCGCATACGGGCCTGGCGGGTGCCCAGGGTGGACGTGGCTCTCGCTCACCTGGAGATGGAGCCTGGAGGACATGCCTGCCCTGGCCTCCATCAGCACGCCGTCCTCCTTCCTGGTCCGGAACATGAGCCCCAGGTACCAGGGCACGGAGATGGTGATGTCCAGGTCGCTCCAGGACACGATGCTCTCCCCACTGAAGCGCTGGGGGTGAGGCATGACTGTGGACACAGACATGGGGGCCTCTGGAAATCAGGCGGCCTCTGAGGATCTTTTTCAGGGACAGGCTCCCAGGGAGGGGGGAGGGAAGAACTCCTGGCCTTTAGTATTTTAATGCAAAGGCCGGTCTCAGACTTCCACGGGTACAGCATCGAGCCCTCTGAATCCAAGAGCCGTGGGCTCTGCAGAAGCCCATGCCCTGGGACACGTGCCACCTCCCTGAGGAGCGAGGCCGAAGCCTGTAGGTTCCCAGCTGTGGCCAGGGCCTGGCAAGGGGCACTCAAGCTGGACGGGAGGCAGAGTGGGACAGCTCGGGACCCCGGGCTCAGTAGATGAGGATGCTGGGGGCCCCTGTGAGCCCAGCCTGCTTGTCCCAACCCACACCTGCCAGGTGGGGAGCCCAGGAGCAGGAGCAGGGGCTGTAGTACGGAGGACGGTCTCCTGGTGGGACAGCATATGCTCCTAACCCTGCAGCCTGACCCGCCATCGGCTGGTGTCTGGGGGGTTTCCGACCCCCAGACACACAGGCCTGTTTCTCTGCTCCACGTGATGGGCACAGAGGTGAGAAGGCTGCTGACCAGCCGAGGGCCGCCAGATGGTTTGGGAGGACTGGGGAGGTGGTAATAGGGGACCAACAGCCTCACCTAGTCTGTTACACCTGGAAAAACCGTGAGTGCCAGACAGGCCACTAGGCAGGCAGGATGTGGAGGCAAACCAACTTCGTCATTTTGCCTCCAGACTCCTGCGTACCACAGGCAGGGGCCCACCCCAGAACCTCACCCGAATTCCTCCAGGTGGGACTGCAGGGTCCTCATGATGAGGAGTTAAAGAGGAGGCCAATGGCACAGGGCACCCAGCTGGGGCTGCTTTTGGGGGTAACTAGCCTTGTGAGCACCGGGCATCTGTTTCCTGCTCTTTTGAACCCAAACCCTGGCAGCTGTTTTCTCTGGCACAGCCATGGCTGGGACTCCCGGCCTCCATAACAGGAACTCTGGGTGTGGGCGGCCCCGCCCGGCGCTGTGTCCACCCAGGCCTGCCGCCTCCTCCCTGACGCCTGAGCTTCCTGCACATGCCGGTCAGCTGCGGCTGGGCCTAACTGTCCACAGGGCCCCAAGGAGCCCGGCCCACCTGCTGCCCGGAAAACAGACCCATGGGGCCTTGAAAGGGGCCCCATCCTATTCCCGTGCTTTTGGGGCCAGTGGGTGACCCCAGGGCGGGACTTCTCAGGGCCATCAACCTGCTAACGAGCACTGGGCAGAGGTGGGTCAGGGAGCACGCCCAAACTTACCTGGCTTCAATCTACCCCTATCTAAAATTTCAGTGTACCTTAATTTTAAAGAGCTTCTTCAATGATTTTTAAAATGATGATACTTAATTAATGTTGTTTTGCTTCAAAAGAAATGAAATGTTTAAAAGCTGCCAGTGTCTGTAACTGCAGACTAGACGCGGGGGTCGGGGGGGGGAGCTGAGGCTCTGCCTTTGATACCCACAGCACAGTCCCGTGGGGAAGCAGCCAGCTGAGGGCCCTCTAGGATGCAAGGAGGGGGCCTGGGCGGTCCTGGGCCTGGGGAATTGCCCTTTGAGGGCTCGGCGTGCCTGTGGGCTCCCGACCTCACACTGGCCCTGCTCAGATCAGGTGTTGCATCCTGCAGACCCCTCCCCGACACCCACCTCTGCTCCAAGCTCACCTGTTGTGGTGCCCCCACGAGCCCCCTCAGCCTCTCACCTCAGCCCAGGCCCTATGCATGCTCCCACTCCCCCCATGCCTGGGGGGACATGGGCCACCAGAGGCTGCTGGCCCTGGACACGGAGCCCCACACGAGGGGTCCCAGACACCCAGCACCTGACGGCAACGCGTCCACGCCAGGCACTCACCTTGCTCACAGTTCTTCCCGCCGAACCGCAGTGGGCACTCACAGAGGTACGTGTTCCACCTGCTGACACAGGTGCCCCCGTTCTGACACCAGGTCCCGTCGCAGAAGTTCCTCTGTGCGACGCAGCCTGGAAACAGAGCGCATGGCGTGGTCTCGGAGTGGGAAACACAAGCAGATGGTGACGCAGGGGGATCTGCTGCTGTTTCCCAACACCGACCCACGCTGGAGGAAGACTGAGCCCGCGAACAACAGCCAGAGGGAAGGTGGGCAGGCCCAGGACCCTCCGGCAGCCATCAGAACGTCAGACCTGAAATGGCACAGAAGGCAATGCCCACGTCCAGAGACTCTGGGCCTCTGGGCCATCCTGCCAGCTGGCCGGGGCGTCTGGTGACATGTTCAAGACCCTGGGATTGAGTGCCTCAGGATTGGTGGCCGGCTAGCCCAGCAGCATCACTGCCACCCCACAGTGCAGAACTCCCAGACCCCAAGAGCAGCCGCCCGTGAGCCTGGGCTCCCCTCCTGGAGGCCTGCAGCTGGGTGTACACAGGCTCGATTGTAGGAAAATGTCACTGCCTGGGATGCAGAGGTGGCCCTCCCCTGCGTGGCCACTGAGGCCCAGCCAGACACCATTGCTGCAGCCCCACGACACGCTGGCCGTCACGCTGTACCTGCCCTGGTGCCATTGTTGGCGATGAAGGCAGCCATGTCCACATTCCTGCCGTCGATGGACAGGTTCCGCATGCAGCCCACAAACTGCCGGTTGTGCACCGGGAAGTCTTCAGGCAGGTTGGGGACGCCCCCCAGGAGCAGTGGGCCCGTCAGATCCAGGGACCTGGGGAGGCAAAACTGACCTCTGTGACGTCCGGGCAGCGAGAGGTGAACTCAGGGCCCCAGTGCTGCCGTGACATCATAGTGGTCTCTGCCACTGCACACGCTTGTCATCTTGAATGTCAATAACCAAACGGGGAGCCAGGCGGGCAGACGGCCAACAGGTCAGCACGCAAAAAGCGGATCCACCACCGGCGTTCACGCCTCTCTGTGCCTCGGTTTCCTGGCTCCTGCATCAGAGGCTGGGCCAGTCCACACAGACACAAGACATGCGGCCCGGTGAGCAGGGGTCAGTCCCAAACAGTGGCTCTGCCTTCCTCCAGCCTCTGACACCCTGGAAGGGAGGTCCCAGCAAACCAGAACCCTGGTTCCGAGGAGCAGCCACGTGGCCTCGGGCAAGGCATCTAAACTCTCCAGGGCATAGCTTTCTCATCAGTAAAAGGGGCACCATCCCCGTCCATCACAGCTAGCGGGGAGAACCCTCCAAAACAGGTGTGTGACCATCCCAAGGCCACACCAGATGCCCAGGATAGATCAGGTTCATCTAACCGGGGTCGTCAAAAAGCTTATTAAATATCCCACCAAAACACAATCAGAAATTAGTCCAGCGACCTTCGCTCTGGCTTTTGAGGCTGGTGTTACAACACCAGAAACACGAGAAGAGCCACAAGGTCTATGTCAGCATTTCTTTGCTCCTGAGTGAGGACGAGCCCTAAGAAACCTCCCGGTCAGCAGGGTGACACAGCCCCTCCAATCTAACAGAGAAGGATCACAACTCAACATGGAACCACCGAGACCGGCGCTTGCTGGAATGGGGCTGGTGTCCCGTGGAGACTGAGTGAGGACAGTCTCTGGGGTCAGCAAGCCGGCCGTCACAACCCTGCGGCTGGTTTGTCCACTACTTTGGCAGATGCAGCTAAGAGGACACACTCTAGAAGGTTCTAATGTGTCAGAGGGAAGCGGAGGGAATCTGACTCCAGCCCGGATTGGGGCTGCCAGGGCACCGGGCCCAGGGCCTCTATGTTGGGGTCCTGCCCTGGGCGACCCCTTTTGGAGCGATGGCCGTGGGGGTGGATGCACAGGGGCCTCTCCTCCCGGGATGCTCACTTCTTGGAGCCACTCTGAGTGCCCTGGGCAGCGCAGCTGTAGTTCCCGACGAGGCTGCCAAAGCGCACGGCCACAGCAGTGTCACAGTCGTCCACCGTCACCACAGCCACCTTCTCTCCCGACGGCCCGTGGGGCAGGCCCAGGCGGCCGATGTTGGGCTGTTGGAAGACAAGCACAGGGGGCGTCAGTGCGTCCTCCCACCAGCGCCCTCGGCAGATTCAGCGGCCCCTGCGCACGCCCCCCTGCCCAAGGAGGGAGAAGGACGCGGGAGGGCGGGGCGTGCCTGAGGGGCAAGAAGCTCCCCCAGGCTCATTTTAGATTAGTCCCCAAAACCAGCTGCACTGGGTTAACAATCTAAAATAAAACTACGTCCTTCTCGAACCTCAGAATGTGACCTTATTTAGAAATAGGGTTGTTGTCACTATAGTTACTTAACATGAGGTTGTACTGCAGTAGGGTGGCCCTAATTCAACACGATCGTGTCCTTATAAGAAGACACAGACACAGAGACACACAGGGAGACCACTGCGTGACAACTGGGGCAGAGACCAGAGCGACCCGTCTACAAGCCAAGGAGCTCAAGGATGGCCGGTACCACCAGCGGCTGGAGGAGGCCGGAAGGACCCTCCCCTGGAGCCTCCAGAGGGAGCGCGGCCCCACCCACACCTTGCTCCGGGACTTGTGGCCTCCAGAACTGGGAGAAAATCCATTTCTGTTGTTTGAAGCCCCCCAAGTTTGTGGTATTTTGGTACGGCAGCCGGCACCAGAGCCCGGGCCCCTCCTTCTGAACACCCACTTCCGCCTGTGCATCCAAGTTTCCGTGCACCTCCTGACCAGGTTCCTGCCCCCAGTCCCCATGCTCCCAGAGTAGGGACACTAGGACGCCACTGCCTGGCCCGCAGACCACCCCTGCTTCTCCCCCACATGGCACGGGGCTCCTGTCCAGGCCAGGAGGCTGGTGACCCGCGGGTACTCATGGTCACTCCTGGCCTGTGCCTTTCCTCGCCCTGGATGACCCTCCTTTGCTGGCCTGAAGTTGACCACCCTCTGTGCCCCCAGACAGACCACGCCCCACCTTCCTCCTGAGCTTCTCCCCACGCCCAGCTGTCCCTGTGGGTCTCACACACACCATCTCCCCGCCCAGGGCAGGGTATAAGAATTCCTTCTGGGGCTAGTGACTTGGGGGAGATCTGCTCCCTTCCAGAAGGCACAGGTTCCCTTCCTGAAGAAGCTGTGGTTTGCGTCCAGGGACTAGCCCTCATCACCCAGGGAGACCTGCCCCTGGCTCGGGGCATCCCTGCCCGGTCTCCTGGCCTGCCCCTCGAGGACACTGAGCACGTCCACCCAGACAGCCCCAGGACGTCCTTCTGGCAGGACACGCAGAGCCTGTGCACGCCGACCACGTGACATCAGCATGCAGGCCTCAAAGTTCCAGAAACGCACAGGAGCCAGAGGGCCGGGCTGGGCCGGGCAATGGAACTTCCTTCCCAGCTGCACAACCTGGACAACAAGACCCGCATCCCAGACATTACAGATCCACCCAGACGGCCCGTGGGAAGGCCCACCAGGCCGCACGATCGGCACGCGCGGCGGCTCCCAGCCCTTGCCTTTCCCCCTGGAGACCACGGACTCTGTTCCCACTTGAAAGCTCTGGGGTCAGTTTGAGCTTATAACACGATGCAATTTTAGCTTATTCATAATAGAATAGGTAATAAGTAGTTGCAAAAACATAGAGAGTTTAACAACTACATAGTTCATCCAGAAAGAAATCTTCAGCTTTGAATAGGAACGAAGAAGTATCCATTCAACTGGGGACACTGGGCTGGAGGGCAGGACACAGCTACTGGTAAGAGGAGCTCAGCAAACAGGCCGAGCTGTGGGGCTCCAGAGGTCCCTGTTCACCCCGGTGGTGCCTCCTGGAGTTGGGCAGTGCACAGCCTACACTGCTGTACGTGGCGACCCCAGCCGAGCCTTCTGCTCCCCCTTGGCCAACCATCTGACCTAGACGAGCCCCATCGCTCTACCTCAGCTTCTCTGTCTACAAGATAAGGATTTAATATTAGAATACCCATCCTCTCTGCATTATAGGGACTTTGAGGGTGACGTCAACATGAGATACAGGAGTCTCCCGAGAGCCCTTCTTAGGCAAATCCAAGGGAGGCCTGTGCGCACCTCCCGGTCTCCTAAGTCACGGATAATCTTTTCCTTTTCTTCTACATCAGTCGGTGAGATCACAGGCCTGATATGCTACATCCCACAAGATTTCACCTTCGGCTAAGTAGCAATTTCATGGGTATAAAAAATAATGTTTTCTCACTCTGTATCAGCCGCCCGCTTTGGAAAACATGTGCAAGCCTATTATGGGATGCTTACGTGTTAGGTGCAACCCCGGGGAAAGAACCATCCCCAAGCTGTGCGAGCCCCATATTATTTCTACAACTTATAATTTACATTTTCGGGGATGGGTGCGAGGCTTCCAGAGCAAGGACATAAACAGCAGTTCTGCTTGGCAAGCCTTATTGGAACGAAGCTGCTGTTTACACAATTGCAGTCATTGTAAATTGCTGCTCATCATCAATGGCTCAGAGCTACGGGATTTAAGCAAAAACGGCGAGGAAAAGGAAAACTGGAGGCGAAGACAAAAACAATCAACATTTCTACTTAGAGCAGCATTTACGGACTTGAGACAGCCCCCTTAAGACAGACTGCAGAGCCCGGCTTTCCTTCCCCAAAGCGGCAAGTGCGGCTTCTAGAAAAACAGCCTCTGATCAGATCGCCCGACACCTGCCTCTGGATTCCTACTCCCGGGTCCACCGGCTTTTGAGTCAAAAGCGATGGCCCGTTGGCCGCAGAACTGAGCATTCTCAGAGCAAGAACTGGAAGGACCAGCAGGAGAGACACACAGGGGAAGCATTGGGGAGAAGGCCTGACGCCGAGGGCCTGCTGCCTGCTCCACGGGGTACCCGCCACTCCACCCCTTCCAGGGCCGCCCCAGAAGCAGCAGCCCACATCCTGGCCAGTCTGCTTGACTCGCACCAACTATCCCATGTGGTCAACAGCACCAGGAGAGCACAAGGGCAGCTTGGGGGAAGGCTGTGGGCAACAGGAAAACGAGGCTGCAGCTGACTCAACATGCGCAGATGGGGTTCATGAGAGTCAACAGGGAGCTGCCACCTGACCCAGCCACTCCACTCGCAGGTGTACACCCAAGAGAACTGAAAACAGGCACTCGAATAACAACTCGCTCACAAATGCTTACAGCAGCAGCACCCATGACAGCCTAAAGGCGCAACAATCCACACGTCCATCCCAAGACGAACGGAGAAACACAATGTGGTCTCTCCATCAACGGAACGTTACATAGCCGTAAGAAGGAATGACGTACTGGGACATCCTACGTGGCTGAACCTCCAAAACATTACACTCAGTGAAAGGAGCCTGTCACAAGAGGCCACATACACATTGCATGATTCTATTTATTTGAAATGTCCAGAATAGGCAAATCCATAGGCAGAAAGTAGACTGGTGACTCCCAGGGCTGGGAGGCAGGGACTGGAGGAAACTGGGAGTGACTGCTAATGGGTGATGAAAATATTTTACATATAGACAGAGGTGATGGTTGCACAATATTGTGAATGCACTGAATGCCACTAAATTGTTCACTTTAAATGGTTAATTCTATGTTGTGTGAATTTCACCTCAATAAGAAAAAAAGAAAGTTGTCTGGATGGGCACCCACCATTCTCGACCCCCTGGCCACTCCCTACCTGGATAACCTTTGGGAAGCTCCTTCCCCGCTTTCATCTGTAAAATGGGAATAAAACACATCATGTGGCCGTCCTGTCAAATTGTCACGAGCAATAAAATGCAGCAAGAGGAGTGAAAGTTCTCCGTCAGGGGTGAGTGGTACATATGCAACTCCACAGCAGCCTGAATTGGGAGGGAGGCGTGAAACGAAGACACCAGCAGGTGTACTCATTCGGGCTCAGGTTGTCTGCTTTTGTCAAGGGAAGACAGCACATCTCACGATGCACGGCCAGCACGCAGAATGAGAATTCAGTGGGAAAGAAACCGGGAGACGGTGGCAGAGCCAGGCTTCCTTCTGTGCGTCCACCTCCCGTGTCTAAGGCAGACAAAGTGATTTCAGCTGCTCATTCTGAGCGCCAACATTGAGATTTGGCGAGGGCCGATGGGAAAGCGCGCCATGGCTTTCCTGGCACGGCTGGGGAGGAACAAAGAATAAAGAGCAAAAGAAAAGGAACTGCTCCCAAATATTTCTAAGGAGGATTTTTAAAGCCTGCCACACATCTGCCCAAAAGAAAAAGACAGCATGCGAATAAAGGGGCTACATGGCGACAGATGAGCACTTTCTCAATTCTCACGTCAGAGGGGGGCTGGACACAGAATGGCGAAGGCCGGCGCCCCTGAGCCTTCACTCCTCGGGCTTGGCTGGGCTTTGTTGGGCTGCTGGCCAGGC